>NC_092731.1:31101820-31401820 GCF_047496885.1 Scyliorhinus torazame
CAGAAACTCTGCCAAGTTGCTCACCCGTACCCCTGCCTTTGACAGCTCCAAGTCCCGCCAGCACAACAGAATCCGTCTCCGGGCTACCAGGGAGGCAAAGGCCAACACGTCAGCCTCTCCGTTTTCACCGGAGCAGAGATGACTGAGGGGCGACCTGATCGAGGTGGACAAGATTATGAGGAGCGTGGATAGGGAGCAGCTGTTCCCCTTAGTTAAGGGTCAGTTACGAGAGAGCACAAGTTCAAGGTGAGGGGCAGGAGGTTAAAGGGGGATTAAAGGGGAAACCTTTTCTCCAAGAGGGTGGTGAGGGGTCTGGAACGCACTACCTGGGAGGGTGGTCGAGGCGGGTTGCCTCACATCTGTTAAAAGGTCCCTGGATGAGCTAGGGGCCCTGGAACAAACCGACTCATCCTGGGCACTCTCGTGTGGGCCCTTTGCACCACTTTAAATTGGATAAGGCCTAGTCAGGCACACAACGAGGACGTATTCACCCTCCGCAGAGCTTCACTCCCAGTAATAACTCGAGAAGCTCGGCAACACTAACAACCCACACCCTCCCCCCGCCCTCCTCCAGTTGATCCCTCTCCAAAAACACCCTCCTAACCATCCCCGCCCATGCAAACCTCAAGATCATCCCAATGACCTTCCTGAAAAAGGACTTGGGAGCATAAAAACCGGGAGGTTTTAGAACACAAACAAAAACCTCGGCAGCACCTTCATCTTTACCGCCCGGACCCGACCCGCCAATGGCAACACATCTCACCTCTAAACGTCCGCCTTCATTCCCCCCCACCAGCCGCACCAAATTCAGGCTGTGCAGACTGTGTCCAGTGCCGCCACGCTCGGCCGTGATCCGTGCCGTTGGCCGGGGGGGGGTGCGGGGGGGGGCTTGTGGGGCTTGTGAGAGGGCAGGGGGGGCCGGTGGGGGGGGTGGCCAGAAGGTGAGCTGTGGGTTGTGGATGGCGCTTTCGGTCTTTATCATAGAATTTACAGTGCAGAAGGAGGCCATTCGGCCCATCGAGTCTGCACCGACTCTTGGAAAGAGCACCCTACCCAAGGTCAACACCTACACCCCATCCCCATAACCCAGTAACCCCACCCAACACTAAGGGCAATTTTGGACACTAAGGGGCAATTTATCATGGCCAATCCACCAAACCTGCACATCTTTGGACTGCGGCAGGAAACCGGAGCACCCGGAGGAAACCCACGCAGACACGGGGAGGATGTGCAGACTCCGCACAGACAGTGACCCAAGCCGGGAATCGAACCTGGGACCCTGGAGCTGTGAAGCAGTTGTGCTATCCACAATGCTACCGTGCTGCCCCTTTGCACGGCCGGTGCCATGTTGTACGGCGTCACCGCTGCAGGTCGCCAGCGTGCGCATGTGCGGCCCGGGGTCCGGCTATTTTCCGCCTGTTTTCAGCGCGGGAGGTGGGAGTTTCAGTCGGCGCCGGTGCTAGCCCCTCACCGATACCGGAATCGGTCAAGGGTTCACGCTGGGTTTTTTCACATGAACCTCCAGCGGATTCTCCGGCCGAGCCGTCAGTTAGCCGCAGGAACGGAGAACCCAGTCCGTGGTTTCTGAGCTGCAGGACGAGGATCTGGAATGAAAAGTCCCAGGGAATCCTTGTTCCTTGAAAGGAAAAATAAAATGTCCCCTTTCGGGAAAGAAATCTGCCGTTCTTAACCTGGTCTGACCTACCTGCGATTCCAGGTTAGGAACAAACAGTAGCCCGCTCCACCATTTAATAAGATCATAGCAGCCTCAAATCTGCCTCTTAAACTGAATATTTCAGAGGGAGGTTAAGGGCAATTAGGGATGGGCAATAAATGATGGGCCTAACCAGCGATGCACACATCCCCGAAATGAATAAGAAAACATCTGGCAGCGAGGGCAAAATGGAGGGTAGTAGAGCAAGAATGAGACAAAGGAAGAAATACTTTGACAGCTTAATAAGCCAAACAGATGCTAGATTTGAGAACATTGGGATGTTGGTTGCTATCGAGGAGTTAGAGAGCCATAATCACCAATATTGTAAAACATGGTACCTGAAGTGGTCGTTAAGGCATTCGAGAGGGTGCGGAGGAGAATTTATTCAAATGGCACCAGAGGTGAGGGACTTTTTACAAGGGTGGCGCAGGTGGCACGGCGGTTAGCACTGCTGCCTCTCAGCGCCAGGGACCTGGGTTCAACTCCGGCCTTGAGTGACTGTCTGTCTGTGTGGGGTTTGCACGTGCTCCCCGTGTCTGCGTGGGTTTCCTCCGGGTGCTCCGGTTTCCTCCCACAGTCCAAAGATGCGCAGGGTAGGTTAGGGGGGGGGGGGGGGGGGATCGGGTATCGGGATAGGGCGGAGATTGGGCTTGGGTGGGATGCTCTTTCGGAGGGGTCGGTGCAGAATCAATGGGCCGAATGGCCTCCTTCTGCACTGTAGGGATTCTATGAAAAGATACCCCGAAAGAAGCAGCCAAACGCCCTCAGAATCGGTACATCCCTGTCAAAGCTCCCGACCGGGTCCCAAAAATCATCCGCGTGAAAAGAAACACGGAGCTTGAACCCCCCCCCCCCCAACCCACCCCCATTCAATACCCCTCCACTTGCTCACCCGAACACACACCAGAGACTTAGAAAGAATTAGCAAAATTAAGAATGAGCAAAATTAGCAGAATTAGGCCATTCGGCCCATCGATCCTGCTCCATCATTCGATGAGATTAGGCGCCTTATACAGCAACCGAACCCAATCCACATACCCCTGCCAAATCCAAACCGCCCAAACACCTCAAACAAATACGCCCATTTGACCCGGTCGAAAGCCTTCTCCGCGGTCCATTGCCACACCCACTTCCCCTTACCGGCCCTCCGAGGGCATTGTTATAACATTCGGCAACCTCAGCACATTCGCCCACAATTGTCACCCCTTCACAAATCCCCTCTGGTTCTCCCCGTTAGACGTAGGTGCGGGATTAGGCCATTCGGCCCATCGAACCTGCTCCGCCATTCGATGAGATCACGACTGAGCTGATATCGATAATCCTCAACTCCACTTTCCCGCCTTATCCCCATTACCCTTCCTTCTCTCACTGAATAAAAATCTGTCTCTCAGCCTTGAACATACTTAACGATCCCAGCCTCTACAACTCTCTGCGGTAAAGAATTCCACAGATTCACCCCCTCTGAGAGAAGAAATTCCTCCTCATCTCTGTCTGAAATGGGCGACCCCTCACTCTGAGATTCTGCCCTCTGGTCCCAGACTCTCCCACAAGGGGAAACAACCTCTCAGCATCGACCCTGTCAAACCCCCTGAGACTCCGAGATGTCTCAATGAGGTCGCCTCTCATTCGTCTAAACTCCAATGAGCACAGGCCCAACCTCCTCAACCTCTTCGAGAGTCATACAGCACAGAAAAGGCCCTTCGGCCCATTGCATCTGTGCTGGCCAGAAACAACCACCTAACTATTCTAATCCCATTTCCCAGCACTTGGCCCATAGCCGTGTCTACCCTGGGATCACAAGTGCACATCTAAATACTTCTTAAATGTTATGAGGGTCTCTGCCTCCTCCACCCTTTCAGGCAGCGAGTTCCAGACTCCCACCACCCTCTGGGTAAAAAGCTTTTTCCTCACATCCCCATTAAACCTCCTGCCCCTTACCTTAAATCTCTGCCCCCCTGGTCACTGACCCCTCCACCAAGGGGGAAAGTTTCTTCCTGTCGACTCTATCTATGCCCCTCATAATTTTATACATCTCAATCACGTCCCCCCTCAGTCTCCTCTGCTCCAGGGAAAACAATCCCAGTCTATCCAATCTCTCTTCATAACTAAAACTCTCCAGCCCAGGCAACATGCTGGTAAATCTCCTCTGCACCCTTTCCAGTGCGATCACATCCCTCGTATAATGTGGATTCCAGAACTGTACACGATACTCTAGCTGTGACCTAACCAGCGTTTCATACAGTTCCAGCATAACCTCCCCGCTCTTAAACTCTGTGCTCGGCTAATAAAGGCAAGTATACCATCTGCCTTCTTAACCACTGTATCCACCTGGTCTGCTACCTTCAGGGAGCGGTGTACATGCAGACCAAGGTCCCTCTGACCCTCGGTGCTTCCCAGGGTCCTACCATTTATCATGTATTCCCTTGCCTTGTTTGTCCTGCCCAAGTGCATCACCTCACACTTATCCGGATGGAATTCCATTTGGCACTGACCAGCCCGTCTATATCGTCCTGGAAACGAAGGCTATCCACCTCACTATTTACCACCCCACCAGTTTTTGTAACTTACTCCTTATAAGAAAATCCCTCCATAGCCGGTATCGAGCTAGTGAACCTCCTCTGGACCGTCTCCAATGCCGGTATATCTTTCCTGAGATAAAAGGACCAAATTGTTTGCCGTTTTCCAGGTGTGGTCTTGTATGGTACTGGCAGGGAGGCAGTGGTGTAGTGGCATTGTCACTGGGCTAGTAATCCAGAGCTCTGGGGGACCAGGGTTCGAATCCCACCATGGAGGAATATGAATTCAATAAAAAAAATCTGGAATTAAAAGTCTAATGATGACCATGAAACCGTTGTCGATTGTCACTAAAACCCATCTGGTTCACTAATATCCTTTAGGGAAGGAAATCTGCCGTCCTTACCCGTTCTGGCCTACTTGAGGCTCCAGAGCCACAGCGATGTGGTTGACTCGTAACTGCCCTCAAGGGCAATTAGGGATGGGCAGTAAATGCTGGCACAGCCGGCGATGCTCCCATCCCCTGAAAGAACTTTTACAAAATGCAAAACCTCCCTTTGTAATATTCCGCCACCTCCAACGATTTGCATGCGTGTAGAAGCTGGGGGGCTTTGAAGAGGGAGAAAATGGCATCCACTGCATGGTTCAGGCGTTACGCAACCAATGGCTGCTGAGGGGGCTGGGGTGCATCAGCATCCTGGGGCACGATATTTTGATTTAATTAATTAAGTTTCCTTTTGATGTTTTGTTTTAGTAACACTGACCCACTAGGGGCTGTCTCCCTGTCATTTTTGTTTAATTTGTTGATTAGTGTTTTTTACGGGGGGGGGGGGGGGCTAGAGGGGGTGGCTTCTGGACAGGGCAGATAGAGTGAAACGGAGGTGTCATGAGAATGTCACTTCAAGAAATATTTGGCTGCTCATATTACTGCAGTGATGTCATGAGTGTGGGTGGAGCTGGGCTGTCAGCTTTTTACTTTCGTTTTCGGCTGTTTGCTGCAGGGGGTGTTTTGGTTTCGTTTTCAGTGTTGGAGCTGAAGCCAGACCAATCAGGTGTACTGTTGATCTCTCTGCCATGAGAAGACTATCTCTTGATCATTTGGCGAATTCAGAATTATAAATGTTCTCAGTAGTGAATGTAAACCTAATGTGCTTCTGTTAAAAGGTGTTTCTTTTGTCTTCTGGATGTTGTTTGGGAAGTTATTAAGGATTACTTAGTGTTGTATTCTTTGGGGGTTGTATTTGAATTGATGGTTGCTAAGATGGCTGTTTAGCACTGGGCTAAATCGCTGGCTTTTAAAGCAGACCAAGGCAGGCCAGCAGCACGGTTCAATTCCCGTACCAGCCTCCCCGAACAGGCGCCGGAATGTGGCGACGAGGGGCTTTTCACAGTAACTTCATTTGAAGCCTACTTGTGACAAGCGATTTTCATTCATTTCATTTCATTTCATGTTCACTGTATGTTTTAAAAAGGTTAACTTGAGTTCATAGAATAAACATTGTTTTGTTTTAAAAAATACTTTTCCATTTCTGCTGTCCCACACCTGTAGAGTGGGCCGTGTGCTCCCCATACCACAATCTAGTAAAAGCTGTGGGTCAGGTGAACTCCATGATACACTTTGGGGTTCTCTAAACCCTGGCCCGTAATAGAGGACACTGATTTTGTACGGTGAACAACAGAGGTTAGGAAGGCGGAATGACTTTTTCCTTCGCGCTGCGAGAGATCAGGTGGGAAAGTGGGAGCGGAGGATTATCATTTCACCTCAGTTGTGATCTCGTTGAATCGCGGAGCAGACTCAATGGGCTGAATGGCGTCCTCCTGCTGCGCCTTGTGGTCTGGAATGCACTATCTGGACGGGACGGGACGGGGGGTGTGGATTCAATCAAGCCCTTCCAAGGAGAACCGGCCGATTACCTGGAAGAGGGAAAATCTGCAGGGGTCCACAGGGAAGAGGCAAGGGCCGCGGGACTCCCTGAGCTGCTCTTGCAGAGAGCCAGCATGGCCACAGAAGGGCCAAATGGCCGCCTCCTTCACTCTGATGGCCCTGATTCTATGCTGTGTGATTCCTCCGGAACAGTCTGAACTAGCCTCCTCGCTGTTAACCAGATCCCTGAAACCTGTCACTTGCAAATTTAGACATTGTAGGTGAAATACTTTAATTTTTATTTTTTTAAGAAGGAGCACTTTGGTGACACATTGCGCCTGACCTGGGGTGTCCTGTCTGCATTTGATAAGGTGCTGGTTGGAGCACACTTCGAGCCAAGCCCCTCGGGCATCACGATAGTAAGTCTCCACTACTCCTCAGGCCTTGGTATCCTCCATAAAGTGTGGTGTGCGGAATAGCCCAGCCGAGGCCTAAGCAGTAATCTCTTGAAGGTTCAGCATGATTTCCTCGCCCTCCCTCCGACCCTGTGCTCCAATGTCACTTGATTGAGTGCACGAGAACCCCTGCAGTACACAGATTTTCTTTTTCTTTAACACGACCGTTATTTCTCAGGTGTAACCAGCCACAATAAAGAAAAGGGAGGAAATGTGAAATTCTCTCTCTCGGAATGCTCTTAAAATTGGAAGTTTCTCACAGGGGGGGGGGGGGGGAACAAAAAAAAAACAACCCAAAACCGAGATGTCACAGGGGAGGGAAGGTGGGTGAATTCAAATTGGTGGTTGCCACCTTCCTCCCATTGCTGTGACTGAATGAGCTGAGCCCTCTCCCGAAAATAACGATGCACTGAATGCGCGTTCGACAGCCCGACGTTGCTGTGTGTCTGGTTGTAAGAGACCGGGAAGCTTGCGATGCCAGTGCAAAAGGGGATGATGGAGGGGGGTTACTCACCGGGATTTTGAGAGCTGCCGCTCCTGTTTCTCACACACGAGGAAGGGGGAGGCCGCTGCTCCCTCGGGCGATTGCTGCTGATGCTGGCTGCTGTCGACAAGGCAGGAGGGAGGCTGTGGGGAAACGGGCACTTGGAGGTAGAGCTCACTCACAGAGAGAGAGAGAGAGAGAGACAAAGTCCAGCCTCTGGGACACAGACAGGATGACACGCCTCCCACAGCATCAACAGCAGAATGTGAATAAGGGGAATCAAGAGAGCGAGAGAGAGAGACAAAAAGACATGGGGAATGATCCACAATGAGGATAAATTCAGATACTCAGCTCGCTCTCCAGGGTCAGCCTCGGCGTCTCCGGATTCGACTGTGGGACCCTGAGAGAAAACTCATCATTAACATTTTTTTCCCTCATTTTCTTTGAACATTCCTCTTCACCCAGATACAAATTGCAGGGGGGAGGGAGGGCAGGGCGTGGTGTTGTTGGGGGTGGCTGCAGTTTGGCAACTAGTTTTGTTTTAAATTTAGAGGACCCCATAATTTTTTTTCCCCAATTAAGGGGCAATTTAGCGCGGGCCAATCCACCTAACCCTGCGCATCGTTTGGGTTGTGGGAGCGAAACCTACGCAGACACAGGGGAGAATGTGCAAACTCCACACGGACAGTGACCCCCCAGAGCCGGGATCGAACCTGGGACCTCGGCGCCGTGAGGCAGCAGGGCTAACCCACTGCGCCACCGTCCTGCCCTGTTTGGCTACCAGTTTGGGTCTCTTTGTTGGCGTGGGAAGGCAGTGCACCACATCGATAGCTGGAGCGTGGGGCGGGGAGCCAGGACGTAACGCAATCGCCAGCAATACTTTTAACCGCAATTCCGTAGAATCCCCGCAGTGCAGAAAGACGGCATTCGGCCCGTCGAGTCTGCACCAACCCTCTGAAAGGGCACCCCACCTAGGCCCACTCCCCGCACCCCCCCCCCCCTGCCCTATCCCCATAACCCCACCTAACCCACACATCTTTGGACTGTGGGAGGAAACCGGAGCGCCCGGAGGAAACCCACGCAGACACGGGGAAAACGTGCGGACTCCGCACAGACAATGACCCGAGGCCAGAATCAAACCCGGGACCCTGGCGCTGTGAAGCAATAGTGCTAACCACTGGCAGCCCCAAGCAAGATTTGCATTTAACTGGCGCCTTTTGACGCATTCGTCAGTTTGCGCATCACAAGCTCCCAGTAGCAGCAAACGCGATCAGGGTCAGCTTATCGATTTTCAGTAGCTTGAGCCTACGGCGTAAGGACTGAGAATAACCGAGCTAGAATGGAAGGGAGGAGGGATAAACGATCAGCTGTAAACGGAATTGGGGATGGCAGGGACATCGAAATTAATTACCCCGGACGTGATGTACGAGGAACGCATAAGAGTGAAGAAATTGATGGAATATCAGAACCAGAAAGAATAGAATCACAGCGTAATCGAGACCGGAAGAGTGTTGGAGCAATGGGTCAGGGTTATCAAGGATCAGGGATAGTGTGGGGCCTTAAATATTGGTCAGGACTCCTGGAGGAACTCCCCTGCTCTGCTGATGGATCTTTCCCTCCCCAGAGGGCTGATGGCGGGGGGGGGGGGGGGCTTTGTTGATGAACGACAGCATCTCTGACACTGCAGCACCCTCTCAAGGTGTCCGCACTGGCCGTCGGCCTGGGAGTACGACAGCATCTCTGACACTGCAGCACCCTCTCAAAGGTGTCCGCACTGGCCGTCGGCCTGGGAGTACGACAGCATCTCTGACACTGCAGCACCCTCTCAAAGGTGTCCGCACTGGCCGTCGGCCTGGGAGTATGGGCTCGTGTCTCTGGAGTGGGTCTTGAACCCACCGCCCCTCTGACCAAGGGTGCCACTCACTGGGCAGCAGCGGAACAAACACTCCGGAACAACAGGGATTGGAAGCAACTGGGAATGTGCAAAATCGAGATGGGGAATGGGAATATAAGGAAACATGGCAGCAGAAATGACCAGGAGAGGGGATAACGAGGGACGGAAAAATAGGAAATGGAAGAATGGAAATAACAGGAATGGGAATCAGAGAAAATGGGAATTTAGAATAATGGAATTACAATAATTGGAACTTGTGATTCCCTAGGAACTGGAATCTCAGCATGAGGAGTCACAGGGATTGGGAAAAACAGTACATGGGAATACCTAGGGAACGACTACCGGGGAAGGGAATACAGGGCCAAGTATTGGAAATGGGATTGGCAGTGTTCGGAATTAACAGTGGCGCAAGTGTCGCCACCGTCCCAGAGGACCATAGGCTGCTCTCCCCTTTGAGAGCTAACTGGTAGCGATTTAAGCTGAAGGTCACCACACCCCAGGCAGGGGGCAAGTGGCAATATACGGAATGAGAATAGCCACAAGAATGAGAGGGAGTAGGAATGATGGATTGGGAATTATCTAAGGAAAGATATACTTGATGTGGAGATGCTGGCGTTGGACTGGGGTGGGCGCAGTAAGTCTTACAACATCAGGTTAAAGTCCAGCAGGTTTGTTTCGAATCACTCGCTTTCGGAGCACAGCTCCTTCCTCAGGTGAGTGAAGAGGTGGGTTCCACAGACACATATATAGACAAATTCAATGATGCAAGATGATACTTTGAATGCTAGTCTTTGCAGTTAATTAAGTCTTTACCGGTCCAGACAGCGACTGGAGAGAGGGATAATCACAGGTTAAAGAGGTGTGAATTGTCTCAAGCCAGGACAGTTGGTAGGATTTCGCAAGCTCAGGCCAGATGGTGGGGGGTGAATGTAATGCGACATGAATCCCAGGTCCTGGTTGAGGCTGTACTCATGCGTTCGGAACTTGGCTATCAGTTTCTGCCCGCCGATTCTGCGTTGTCGCGCATCCTGAAGGCCGCCTTGGAGAACGCTTACCCGGAGATCAGAAGCTGAATGCCCTTGACTGCTGAAGTGTTCCCCAATTGGAAGGGAACATTCCTGCCTGGCGATTGTCGCGCGATGTCCGTTCATCCGTTGTCGCAGCGTCTGCATGGTCTCGCCAATGTACCATGCTTTGGGACATCCTTTCCTGCAGCATATGAGGTAGACAACGTTGGCCGAGTCGCACGAGTATGCACCGCGTACCTGGTGGGTGGTGTTCTCACGTGTAATGGTGGTACCCATGTCGATGATCTGGCACATCTTGCAGAGGTTGCCATGGCAGGGTTATGTGGTGTCGTGGTCGCTGTTCTGAAGGCTGGGTAGTTTGCTGCAAACAATGGTTTGTTTGAGGTTGCGCGGTTGTTTGAAGGCAAGTAGTGGGGGTGTGGGGATGACCTTGGCAAGATGGGCACCTTCATCGATGACATGTTGAAGGCTGCGAAGAAGATGTCGTAGTTTCTCCGCTCCAGGGAAGTACTGGATGATGAAGGGTTGTGTCCCGTGTTTGTCTTCTGAGGAGGTCGGTGCTTTTTTTTGCTGTGGCGCGTTGGAACTGTCGATCGATGAATCGAGCGCCATATCTACTTCTTAGGAGGGCATCTTTCAGCATCTGTAGATGTCTGTTACGTTCCTCCTTGACCAGATCCTGTGTATACTGGCATTGGAGGCAGTCCAGAGAATGTTCACTACGTTGATCCCTTGTGTGGAAGGGTGTTCTTAGGAGGGGTTGAGTAGGTTGGGCCTGTGCTCACGAGTTTAGAAGAATGAGAGGTGACCTTATTGAGACATATCGGATTCTCAGGGGGTTTGACAGGGTCGATGCTGAGAGGTTGTTTCCCCTTGTGGGAGAGTCTAGGACCAGAGGGGACAATCTCAGAGCGAGGGGTCGCCCATTTAAGACGGAGATGAGGAGGAATTTCTTCTCTGAGGGGACTGAGTCTGTGGAATTCTTTACTTTACAGAGAGCTGTCGAGGCTGGGGCGTTAAGTATGTTCAAGGCCAAGGGAGACAGATTTTTATCAGTGAGAGAATCGAGGGTTATAAGGTGGGAAAGTGAAGTTGAGGATTATCAATTTCTGATCAGTCATGATCTCATTGAATGGCAGAGCAGATTTGATGGGCCGAATGGCCTACTTCTCTTATGGTCTAATCGTAGCCAGAGAACCACTTACAATGGGTTCTCTCCCTGGTCCCATACCTTTGCCACTGGTTCCTCCAAGCTCTCCCCTATTCTTCGGCCTCCCCTATCCCTCGCTCTCCCCTATCCCTCGCTCTCCCCCTATCCCTCGCTCTCCCCTATCCTTCGCTCTCCCCTCTCCTTCGCTCTCCCCTCTCCTTCGCTCTCCCCTCTCCTTCGCTCTCCCCTCTCCTTCGCTCTCCCCTCTCCCTCGCTCTCCCCTATCCCTCGCTCTCCCCTATCCCTCGCTCTCCCCTATCCCTCGCTCTCCCCTATCCCTCGCTCTCCCCTATCCCTCGCTCTCCCCTATCCCTCGCTCTCCCCTATCCCTCGCTCTCCCCTATCCCTCGCTCTCCCCTATCCCTCGCTCTCCCCTATCCCTCGCTCTCCCCTCTCCCTCGCTCTCCCCTCTCCCTCGCTCTCCCCTCTCCCTCGCTCTCCCCTCTCCCTCGCTCTCCCCTCTCCCTCGCTCTCCCCTCTCCCTCGCTCTCTCCTCGCTCTCTCCCTCGCTCTCCCCTCTCCCTCGCTCTCCCCTCTCCCTCGCTCTCCCCTCTCCCTCGCTCTCCCCTCTCCCTCGCTCTCCCCTCTCCCTCGCTCTCCCCTCTCCCTCGCTCTCCCCTCTCCCTCGCTCTCCCCGATCCTTCGCCCGCCCCGATCCTTCGCCCGCCCCGATCCTTCACTCTCCCCTATCCCTCGCTCTCCCCTATCCCTCGCTCTTCCCTATCCTTCGCTCTCCCTTATTTCAATGCTCCCCCTCTGCAGGATCTGAAAGCACAGCGTTGTTTCCACATCGAGGCTGGTGACACCCAGCACTACCTGACCGCCACCTCCCTCGACTCCCCCACTTGCTCAACGACCAACCAGTGCCGGATGAGGGGGGACGTTTCTTCCAATTAAATATTGGGGGGACTTGGGTGGCAGGGTGGCGCAGTGGTTAGCACTGCAGCCTCACGGTGTCGAGAACCCGGGTTCGATCCCGGCCCCGGGTCACTGTCCGTGTGGTGTTTGCACCCACCCCCCCCCCCCCCCCGTGTCTGCGGTGGGTCTCACCCCCACAACCCAAAGATGTGGATAAAGTGCCCCTTAATTGGAAAGAAACAATTGGGTACTCTAAATTTATTTTAAAATTGGGGAGACAGTGAGCTCAATGTCACATTTCGCCCCGGACGAGGTTGGCGAAGCGGGGCGGGGGTGGGGGGGGAATAGGGGGGGGGAATAAGGGAGGAACCTTTCCCGCTCGTAATAGGATCAAGGAGGAGAGGGACACAGATTGGAAGGGTGGTGGGGGGTCTGGCATTCTCTGCCTGAAAGCGTGGCGGAGGTAGAGACCACTTAAGAAGTATTTAGATGCTCACTTGCGATGCCAAGGCAAACGAGGTGATGGGCCAAGTGGTGGGAAATGGTGGCCGTTTTTCGCCGGTGACGATGTGAAGGCCGAAGGGCCTTTTTTGTGCTATAAATTTATGACTGTGACACTCCAGGCTTTTGGCCACCATTCCATATTGTTGACTGGTGTGGCTGGTGTGAAACCCTGCCTTGTAATCCTCCTGAGAGGCACAGCGGGATAATTCATCTCATTACAGGCGCTGTATAAATGCAAGTCGCTGTAATTTGGTAATCGTGTGGAATTGGTTGATTGTCTGTGACTTCCGCCTCCTCCAACAGTTCAGGGACAGAGTGTCTCTGTTGGATAGAGATACGCTGCACATCTCTCACTCGGACATACTGAGATACGTCAATTTGCCTGTGTGATCCTCTCCCTCTCGCTCTCTCCAGCTGCCTGCAGCCCGGTACTGTGGCAGGAAACTGGAGCCCAGGAGGTTGTTACCTGAGCCCAGCTGACCTTTGTCCCCGACACGCCCTCAGTCTGGCGGTGAGCTTGGCTATGAGAGCGGAGCCCTTTACATTTCCACTGTCGGCGACCCTGGGACCGGGAGCAGTAAATAACCACCCTCCCGCAGAACGGGTCCAGGGCCATTAATCCACGTCCTCTGGAAAACCTGGCAGGTAAACTTTGCAGGAGCTGGTCGCAAACGATGCAGAGCGCGAAGCCACTGATTAGCATCAGTACATGGCCCTCACACGCTCTCGGGCTGCACGTCAGCATACTTGGGTTTCCGGAAGGTTCTTGGCACTGTTGTTGCCGCGCAGGTGGATCTCCTGAAGGAGAAACAACAAGTTACGGTTCATTTTAAAAGTCAGGTGTTTGGGAATGTGCAGAGTGAGAAAGGGGAGCCCTATTCCCAATCTCCACTCAGAATCCCTGCGGATTTGACAGCAAAGCAGAGCCATTCATCGAGCAGTGCGGGCAAAATCCAGCCCCAAAGCGGGAATTGAGAGCTGGATGATTCCAGCCAATGAGAGATGGCAGAGCCCCCAATCCGACCACCCCTCACCTTCCTCCCCACCCCCCGAACCCCCCCCACCTTCCTCCATCCCCCCCAACCACCCCCACCTTCCGACCCCGCCGACCCCCCCACCTTCCTTTCCCCCCCGAACCCCCCCACCTTCCGACCCCCCCACCTTCCTATCCCCCCCCCGAACCCCCACCACCTTCCTCCCCCCCCACCCTCCTCCCCCCCGACCCCCCCACCTTCCTTTCCCCTGAACCCCCCCACATTCCTCCCCGCTGAACCCCCCCCCACATTCCTCCCCCCGAACCCACCTACCTTCCTCCCCCCGAACCCCCCACCTTCCTCCCCCCTGAACCCCCCCCACCTTCCTCCCCCCTGAACCCCCCCACCTTCCCCCACCCCGAACCCCCCCCACCTTCCTCCCCCCTGAACCCCCCCACCTTCCCCCACCCCGAACCCCCCCCACCTTCCTCCCCCCCCGAACCCCCCCACCTTCCTCCCCCGACCCCCCTTCCAACTCCCGACTCTACCCCCCCCCACCTTCCTCCAACGAATACCCCACCTTCCCCCCCCGACCCCCCCACCTTCCTTCCCCCCCCCCGAACCCCCCCACATTCCTCCCCCCGAACCCACCTACCTTCCTCCCTCCCCCGAACCCCCCACCTTCCTCCCCCCGAACCCCCCCCCACATTCCTCCCCCCGAACCCCCCCCACGTTCCTCCCCCCGAACCGCCACACCTTCCTCCCCCGACCCCCCTTCCAACTCCCGACTCTACCCCCCCACCTTCCTCCAACGAATACCCCACATTCCCCCCCCCGACCCCCCCACCTTCCTTCCCCCCCGACCCCCCCACCTTCCTTCCCCCCCGAACCCACCTACCTTCCTCCCTCCCCCGAACCCCCCCACATTCCTCCCCCCGAACCACCCCACGTTCCTCCCCCCGAACCCCCCCACGTTCCTCCCCTCGAACCCCCACACCTTCCCCCACCCCGAACCCCCCCACCTTCCTCCCCCCCCCGAAACCCCCAACCTTCCTCCACCCCGAACCCCCACCTTCCTCCCCCCTGAACCCCCCACCATCCCCCACCCCGAACCCCCCCCACCTTCCTCCCCCCGAACCCCCCCACTTTCCTCCCCCGACCCCCCCACCTTCCTCCCCCGACCCCCCCACCTTCATCCCCCGACCCCCCCTTCCAACTCCCGACTCTACCCCCCCGCTTTCCTCCCCCGAATACCTCACCTTCCCCTCCTGACTCCCCCACATTCCTTTCCCCCCCCGAACCCCCCACATTCCTCCCCCCGAACCCCCCCACATTCCTCCCCCCGAACCCACCTACCTTCCTCCCTCCGAACCCCCCACCTTCCTCCCCCCCCCCACGTTCCTCCCCCCCGAACCCACTCATGTTCCTCCCCCCACCTTCCTCCCCCCTGAACCCCCCCCACCTTCCTCCCCCCTGAACCCCCCCACCTTCCTCCCCCCTGAACCCCCCCACCTTCCTCCCCCCTGAGCCCCCCTCCTTCCCCCACCCCGAACCCCCCCACCTTCCTCCCCTCAAACCCCCCAACCTTCGCCCACCCCAAACCCCCCACCTTCCTCCCCCCTGAAACCCCCACCTTCCTTTCCCCCTGAACCCCCCCACATTCCTCCCCCCGAATCCACCTACCTTCTGACCCCCCAAACCCACCCACCTTCCTCCCCCCCGAACCCCCCCCACCTTCCTCCCCCCGAACCCCCCCCCCACGTTCCTCCCCCCGAACTCCCCCACCTTCCTCCCCCTGATGAACCCCCCACCTTCCTCCCCCCTGAACCCCCCCACCTTCTCTCCCCGAACCCCCTCACCTTCCTCCCCCCCCCCACCTTCTCCCCCCCGAACACCCCCACTTTCCTCCCCCGACCCCCCCACCTTCCTCCCCCGACCCCCCCTTCCAACCCCCGACTCTACCCCCCCCCACCTTCCTCCCCCGACTTCCGACCCCCGCCCGACCCCCCACCCTTTCTCCTCCCCGTCTCATCGGATCAGTCATGAAGTCATTGAATGACGGAGCAGACTCAATGGCCGAATTCCTACTTCAGCTCCTGCAGCTTATGGTACAGCGGAGATAGAGGCCTGTTGGCCCATCAGGCCTTTGCTAGACCTTTCGTAGAGCCTTCCAACCTCCCTTCCCATAACCATGTAAAGTATGTGATTATTGAATCATCTTCTACCACCCTTTCAGGCAGCAAACTGACCACAGCAACACACGTGTATAAAACACTGACCACAGCAACACACGTGTATAAAACACTGACCACAGCAACACACGTGTATAAAACACTGACCACAACAACATGCGTGTATAAAAACACTGACCAGAGCAACACACGTGTATAAAACACTGACCACAACAACACACGTGTATAAAAGCAGTGACGACAACAGCACACGTGTATACAAACACTGACCACAGCAACACACGTGTATAAAAACAGTGACCACAGCAACACATGTATAAAAACACTGACCATGAGAACACATATGTATAAAAACATGCTTCCACATATCACCACTGGTTCTACTGTCATTTGCCATGGTGAGTGACCATCTGCCTCTGCAAATGGTTTCTCTTGGTTTATTCTTCCCAAAAGCACGTGGGATTTTGAACATCTCCATCAAAATCTCCTCTTAACCTTCTCTCCTCCAAGGAGAACAATCCCAGTTCCTCTTGTATACACGTGTGTTGTTGTGGTCAGTGTTTTATACACGTGTGTTGTTGTGGTCAGTGTTTTTGCACTGAGTGCTGAATTTGGTGCTTTTTGAGTGCTATAGTAAGAGTTTGGTGACCGAGGGAGTATAAGGCTTCATTTTTATCTAAAGTTTAGTCTTTCTTTTATTTAGCTAATTAACTTAAAAGTTGCTGTTTGGTTTAGAAGAAGGTGAATTTTCAATCAGCTTTAAACAAGCTTCTACTTGTAGGCACTTGCAGCTGGAGCTTGTTAATTAGTTAATTGATTAGGCCAGTTTTCAGAGGCTAGATTCACAGTTTAAAAGTGATCCCCTACAGTGCAGACTTTCTTTGCACTGAGTGCTTGAATTTGGTGCATTTTGAGTGCTATAGTAAGAGTTTGGTGACCGAGGGAGTGCTGAATTTGGTGCATATTGAGTGCTATAGTAAGAGTTTGGTGACCGAGGGAGTTAGGAGAGGAGGGAGTAAGGTGCTCCTTTCATTTTGTTTCCGACATTTCCGCAAAGAGTGAGAAGAGAGCCAGGAGTTTACAGAAAGTGTAGCTGACTGGGAGCAGAGTCGGAGGGCGGAGATCTAGTTCGTCCACTGGGAAGCTATATTCTGTCAGGTAAGAGGGGATGGAGGCTAGGCCAGTTGCATGCTCCTCCTGTAGGATGTGGGTGGTGAGGGATACCACTGGTGTCCCCGCTGACTATACCTGCGGGAAGTGCACCCAACTTCAGCTCCTCAAAGACCGTGTTAGGGAACTGGAGCTGAAGCTGGATGAACTTCGGATCATCCGGGAGGCAGAGGGGGTGATTGAGAAGAGTTACAGGGAGGTAACCACACCAAGGTACAGGACAAGAATAGCCAGGTTACAGTCAGGGGGGAAAAAAACCAGGCAGACAGTGCAGGGATCCCTCGTGGCCGTTCCCCTTCAAAACAGGTATACCGTTTGGATGCTGTTGGGGGGATGACCTACTGGGGCTCAGAAGGGAAGGGGGGAGAATAGAAAAGCAATAGTTGTAGGAGATTCAATGGTTAGGGGAATAGATAGGAGATTCTGTGGTCGCGAGCCAGACTCCCGGAAGGTATGTTGCCTCCCGGGTGCCAGGGCCAGGGATGTCTCGGATCGTGTCTACAGGATCCTTAAGGAGAGGGGAGCAGCCAGAAGTCGTGGTGCACATTGGTACCAACGACATAGGTAGGAAAAGGGGTGTGGAGGTAGTAAACAAGTTTAGGGAGTTAGGCTGGAAGTTAAAAGCCAGGACAGACAGAGTTGTCATCTCTGGTTTGTTGCTGGTGCCACGTGATAGCGAGGCCAGGAATAGGGAGAGAGTGCAGTTGAACACGTGGCTGCAGGAATGGTGTAGGAGGGAGGGCTTCAGGTATTTGGATAATTGGAGCGCATTCTGGGGAAGGTGGACCTGTACAAGCAGGACGGGTTGCATCTGAACCAGAGGGGCACCAATATCCTGGGAGGGAGGTTTTCTAGTACTCTTCGGGAGGGTTTAAACTAATTTGGCAGGGGAATGGAACCGGATTTGTAGTTCAGCAACTAAGGTAGCCAATATTCAGGACGCCAAAGCGTGTAGTGAGGCAGTGGGGAAGGGAACACTGACAAAGGAGAGTACTTGCAGGCACGGAGATGGGTTGAAGTGTGTATACTTCAACGCAAGAAGCATCAGGAATAAGGTGGGTGAACGTAAGCATGGATCGGTACTTGGGACTACGATGTGGTGGCCATCACGGAAACTTGGATAGAAGAGGGGCAGAAATGGTTGTTGAAGGTCCCTGGTTATAGATGTTTCAATAAGATTAGGGAGGGTGGTAAAAGAGGTGGGGGGGGTGGCATTATTAATTAGAGATAGTATAACAGCTGCAGAAAGGCAGTTCGAGGAGTATCACCCTATTGAGGTAGTATGGGTTGAAGTCAGAAATAGGAAAGGAGCAGTCACCTTGTTAGGAGTTTTCTATAGGCCCCCCAATAGTAGCAGAGATGTGGAGGAACAGATTGGGAAACAGATTTTGGAAAGGTGCAGAAGTCAAAGGGTAGTAGTCATGGGCGACTTTAACTTCCCAAATATTGAGTGGAAACTCTTTAGATCAAATAGTTTGGATGGGGTGGTGTTTGTGCAGTGTGTCCAGGAAGCTTTTCTAATACAGTATGTAGATTGTCCGACCAGAGGAGGGGCAATATTGGATTTAGTACTTGGTAATGAACCAGGGCAAGTGATAGATTTGTTAGTGTGGGGAGCATTTTGGAGATAGTGACCACAATTCTGTGACTTTCACTTTAGTAATGGAGAGGGATAGGTACGTGCAACAGGGCAAGGTTTACAATTGGGGAAGGGTAAATACGCTGTTGTCAGACAAGAATTGAAGTGCATAAGTTGGGAACATAGGCTGTCAGGGAAGGACACAAGTGAAATGTGGAACTTGTTCAAGGAACAGGTGCTACGTGTCCTTGATATGTATGTCCCTGTCAGGTAGGGAAGAGATGGTCGAGTGAGGGAACCATGGTTGACAAGAGAGGTTGAATGTCTTGTTAAGAGGAAAAAGGAGACTTATGTAAGGCTGAGGAACAAGGTTCAGACAGGCATTGGAGGGATACATGATAGCCAGGAGGGAACTGAAGAAAGAGATTAGGAGAGCTAAGAGAGGGCATGAACAATCTTTGGCGGGTAGGATCAAGGAAGTAGTTGAGTCGGAAACATTAGGGACCTTCAAGCAGCTATTGGATAGGTACATGGATTACGGTAAAATGATATAGTGTAGATTTATTTGTTCTTAAGGGCAGCACGGTAGCATTGTGGATAGCACAATTGCTTCACAGCTCCAGGGTCCCAGGTTCGATTCCGGCTTGGGTCACTGTCTGTGCGGAGTCTGCACATCCTCCCCGTGTCTGCGTGGGTTTCCTCCGGGTGCTCCGGTTTCCTCCACAGTCCAAAGATGTGCAGGTTAGGTGAATTCGTCAATGATAAATTGCCCTTAGTGTCCAAAATTGCCCTTGGTGTCGGGTGGAGGTGTTGAGTTTGGGTAGGGTGCTCTTTCCAAGAACCGGTGCAGACTCAGGGGGCCGAATGGCCTCCTGCACTGTAAATTCAATGATAATCTATGATTAATCTAGGACAAAGGTTCGGCACAACATCGTGGCCGAAGGGCCTGTTCTGTGCTGTATTTCCTATGTTCTATGTTCTATGACTGGAGTCCCGCCCCTCCACTCGGTACCATATTCAGTAAATACAGTCTGTGCTCTCTCCGAGGCCTTGACTGTTGTAAGGTGCCGCACAGGATTTTCCTCACCCCTCCCTCAGCGAGGCGTAAGGTGCCGCACAGGATTTTCCACGCCCCTCCCTCAGCGCCCTCGCCCCTCCCTCAGCGAGGCGTCCCGCCATTGTTCAGCGATGGGATCTTCCAGCCCATGGGACCGGACGATACCACCGGCGAGAACGACAGGAAAACCCCGCCTTGTGTGCATGTGTGTGTGTGTGTCTGCGCGCGTGTGTCTGCGCGCGTGTGTCTGCCTGCACGTGTGTGCCTGCACGTGTGTGCCTGCACGTGTGTGCCTGCGCGTGTCTGCCTGCGCGTGTGTGCCTGCACGCGTGTGTCTGCGGCGTCTGCCTGCGTGCCTCTGCCTGCGCATGTGTGCCTGCGCATGTCTGCCTGCGCGTGTGTGCCTGCGCATGTCTGCCTCCGCTTGTCTGCCTGCGCATGTGTGCCTCCACGTGTCTGTCTGCGCGCGTGTGTCTGCGCGCGTGTGCCTGCGCGCGTGTGCCTGCGCGCGTGTGCCTGCGCGCGTGTGCCTGCCCGCGTGTGCCTGCCCCGCGTGTGCCTGCCCGCGTGTGCCCGCCCGCGTGTGCCCGCCCGCGTGTGCCCGCCCGCGTGTGCCCGCCCGCGTGTGCCGCGCCCGCGTGTGCCCGCCCGCGTGTGCCCGCCCGCGTGTGCCCGCCGCGTGTGCCCGCCCGCGTGTGCCCGCCCGCGTGTGCCCGCCCGCGTGTGCCCGCCCGCGTGTGCCCGCCCGCGTGTGCCCGCCCGCGTGTGCCTGTGGGATCCTTGAGTTTTTTCATTGCATATCATAGAACGCCTACAGTGCAGAAGGAGGCCATTTGGCCCATCGGGCCTACCCCGACCCTCTGAAAGAGCACCCTACCCAGTCCACTTCCCCACCCTATCCCCATAACCTCACTAACCTGCACATCTTTGGACACTAAGGGGCAATTTAGCATGGCCAATCCACTTATTTCATCGAAGGGTGGGTATACAGAATACGTGATTGGTTCCTGCATGGCTGCAGACTCATCTGGTGGCCGAGGAGGAGGGGGTTGTGGTGTGTCATTGGTGTCTCGCGTGCTCATGGAGTGAGGGAGATTGATATTGGTGCACGCCGTACATGGCGCGGGAAATGTATCCTGAACTCCCGCGGCAATTGACGTGCGGAAAGGTGTGCAGCATTTTACCATGTTCCCATGGCCTTATCCTGGTTCTCCTCCTCTGGTTGGGTGCATAGAGGCATCAAGTTGTGTCTACTGATTGCATTGGGCTCTGTGTTCCTGCTGAACCTTTCTGCTCGCCATCTGTACCATTCTTGTGGTCTGTTTGTGTTATTTATCAAAATGTAAAAAAAACCTCAATGAACATACTTTTTTAAAAAATGCTGACCATTGTTGCTAACTTGCTGTTGTCTCTTAATCTGGCTCTGTTTAATTACGTTTGCTCATGAGTCGCCAGGTATCTTTCGATACTGCCACAAGGTTCAAAACCGAATACTGATCAATGACTCGATACACCAGTTAGTAAGTTCAAAAGCAATGTTCATTAATTTACACACTGTCAAATCTACTCATGCATAAAAGTTTACAACCTAAACTATCACTATTACTAAGGCCTATACTTAGCTTCGGGTGCCCACTCAGTCAGAGGAACAATGGCCGTTGCTTGGTTCTGAGGCTGCTGGGTTGAGCTGTTTACAGGATAGCAACTAGGAGCGTCTATCTCGTAGCGTGCGTTGACTTGGAACTTACTTGGTCTGGTGTAGCTTTGGCAGGTCTCTCCTCGCTGAGAGCCAAGGCCAAGAGAGTGATCCTCTCTTGGGTTGTCCTTTTTATACCCCAAAAGGGCTTTGCGCGCTTTTGGGCGGGCCTTGAACTTGGCCCCAATTAATTGGGCCGTTTCCCAATTGTCCTTATCGATTTTCCTCCAATAGAGGGGTGGGTTCCCTGGTTGCTGGGCGTGTCCTAGGTGGCCATTGGTTTGCTTTGTTTTAGTCTCCTCTGGCGCCGGGATGTCTGGCTTAGCATTGTTTACCTAAATGTTGCCTTTTGTTCCCGGGATGGCTCATTAGTATGTAGATGGCTTAGCAGTACCGGTCCCATCTGAGAGCTAAGGCTCTAATCAACAGACAGACCTTGCACCTGCTTGCTTTTTCGGTATTGTCCAATTTTCCCTGCATTCTTTGCAAAGTGTCCATTTTGTAATCGGGACGTGGCCATCCCAGGTGGCTACACCATGAAACTGAAACGATTGTTGTGAAAACCCATCTGGTTCACTGGTACCCCTTTAGGGAAGGAAATCTGCCGTCCTTACCCGGTCTGGCCTATATGTGACTCCAGACCCACAGCAATGTGGTTGACTCTTAACTGCCCTCGGAAATGGCTGTGCGAGACACGCAGTTCAAAGGGCAATGAGGGATGGGCAACAAATGTCAGCCCACCCCAGTGTTGCTAACTTTTGGTTGGTTCAATTTGCTCTGTTTTCTAACCTTTGCTCTCGAGTCGCCAGGTATCTTTATGATACCGCCATGAGGTTCAAGTTCAGGTAATGATCAATAACTCAACACACCAATTAGTAAGATTCAAATCAAAACACATTTATTATACACCGTAATCGCTACTCATGCATAAATTCTACTTAATAAACTATCTCTATCACTAACAGGCCTATACTTAGCTTTGGACTGGCCCACCAGGTCAGGGGAACAAATGGCCTTTCGTTCGATTCTGAGTCTGGGATTCAAAAGCTGGTACGGACTGGTAGCTCGGAGCGCCTATCGCGTAGCGTGCGTTGACTTGAGACTTACTTGGTTGGTGCGGCAGCTTGGGCAGTTCGCTCTCAAGGGTTGGTTCGCTGCTGAGTGACCCTGCCAAGAAGGACGATTTGAACTTGGGGACTCTATTTTATAGTCCCCAGGGGCTTCCCGCCCCTTTGGGCGGACCCCGTACCTGGTTCCAAGTGATTGGACTGCTTTCCGATCGATTTCTCCAATACTGGAGCGGTTCCCTGATCGCTGGGCGGTCCCTGAATGTCCGTTGGCTTTCCTTTGTATTGGCTCCTGCTGGCGCCGAGGAGTCTGGCTTGGCTTCATTCACCTCAAATGTTTCAATTGTGCCCGGAGATCACTCATTAGTATGCAGATGGCTGCTGGTTTCAGTGCTGTCTGGGCTTTTGCAAGTTCTAATACACAGGATTTCTGCACTTGCTAGTTTTTGCCTGTGTTGGCTGAATTTCCCTGTAGTCTTTGCGGTTCTCCATTTTAAGTCGGGAAGTGGCCAACCCAGGTGGCTACACCAGTGGCGTCCACATCCCGTGGGAAAATAATTTATTCTGATACTCTTTGTATACTTTTTTTTTTGGTTTAAAATCTGTCCAGTGCTTTTCCATATTCAATTTGGTCCTTGTTGTCACATTCCTTTCCAGTCTCTTTAGCCATCAAGGGAGCTCTAGTATTAGATGTGCTTCCTCCTTCTTTTCCCCTCCCCACCAACCCCCACCCCCCTCCCCGTGCGCAACCTCAAACGAACCATTGTTTGCAGCAAACTACCCAGTCTTCAGAACAGTGACCACGACACCACACAACCCTGTCATGGAAATCTCTGCAAGACGTGCCAGATCATCGACATAGATACCACTATTACACGTGAGAACACCACCCACCAGGTACACGGTACATACTCGTGCGACTCGGCCAACGTTGTCTACCTCATACGCTGCAGGAAAGGATGTCCCGAAGCATGGTACATTGGCGAGACCATGCAGACGCTGCGACAACGAATGAACGGACATCGCGCAACAATCACCAGGCAGGAGTGTTCCCTTCCAGTCGGGGAACACTTCAGCAGTCAAGGGCATTCAGCCTCTGATCTCCGGGTAAGCGTTCTGCAAGGCGGCCTTCAGGACCCGCGACAACGCAGAATCGCCGAGCAGAAACTTATAGCCAAGTTCCGCACACATGAGTGCGGCCTCAACCGGGACCTGGGATTCATGTCGCATTACATTCTTCCCCCACCATCTGGCCTGCAAAATCCTACCAACTGTCCTGGCTTGAGACAATTCACACCTCTTTAACCGGGGGTTACCCCATCTCTGGATTGTAAAGATTTAATCACCTAATGCTCGCATTCCAAGCATTGTTTGGCATCTTTGAATTTGTCTATATCTGTGTTTCTGGAACAGACCTCTTCATTCACCTGAGGAAGGAGCAGCGCTCCGAAAGCTAGTGACATCGAAACAAACCTGTTGGATTTTAACCTGGTGTTGTAAGACTTCGTACTGTGTTGTATAATGACTACGACGTACCCAAATGCTTCCATTCCCCTGAGTTCGATCCAGTTATGGCCTGCTTTCTTCACAGGCTGGGACCACTCTCCATAATGCGACCCCCTCCCCCAAATGTCAGGCAATGACCCCCTCCCACAAGAGAGAATCTCACCGCCTCCGGAAACGTCCGCCCCCAAGGTCGATGGACCTTTCAATGGTCCTCTCCCACCTGCGATGACTCCCGCAGCGGGTGTGGTAGTACCAGGTATTGCGGTACCTGAGAGGCTGATGACCATTGGTTAGACCCAGGAGTCTAGCATTGGCTGTATTACGTAGCTCCGCCCTGAAGGCAGGGTATAAGTGATGGTGCCGTCCCAGCAGCCTTCACTTCCTGTATCAAAGCTGCTGGGGAAAAGGTTCTAGTAGATTAAAGCCTTCAGTATGAAATCACTTCGTCTTGAGTGTAATTGATTGCGCATCAGCGGGCACGACCGGATAAGTTACCTCATTGTTCTTGGTCCCGGATCCAAAATCTGTTCCCAAGATACCAACTCCCTCCGTCTCCCTGGGAACAGTCTGAGAGGAAGCCTGTCCGCCTGCACCCTTGATGTGTCATCTGATCTCAAGGTGAGCTTCTGGCCTCAAATTCGCAGCACCGCCAAGGCCGTCTAAATCCGACTGCGATTTGGACCCCACCTCCACTCTTTGCACGCGCCCCTCTCTCACAGGACAGCGTTGCCCGCAATAGAGGGCAGCACAGAAGACTGGCCGGTTGAGGGGGCCCGGGGGGGGGGGGGGGGGGGGGGGGGGGGCGGGGCAAGGACAACTGACTAGCCCGCATTCAGTGGAAGAGAGAGCTGTTCATGGAGCTGGTTTTGGCAACGTCTACAGTTCATGGGGCAGCTCGTGGCGGACAGGACCACGGACAGGTAGGGGGAATGGTCAGTCGGAGAAGGTGAACACTTGCGCTGTAAGGTGCTGACCAGCAGCACGGAAGAGACTAGCTCCATTGGGGCACAGAGCCTGGAGCTCCACCATTTTCAGTGCCAATACCATGACCGTACTGTGGGCCCAGCCGCCTGGTGGTCATTATCTCCGCTTCCGCTGAAGCACAAACAGAGGCCAACACCTGGGTGCTCCAGTGCAGGCTCAGACTGATCACTAGGCCCAGGCTCACTGCTGGCCAGCAGGTTTCCCAGTGGCATAGCAGGCGAGCAATGCAAAATGGCCATTGCCATGGGGACAGGAAGCTCCCCCCGGCGGCCAATGGCGCATCACCTCCGTTGCCGGAAAACCCACTCGTTACAGCCAAGGGCAGCATCGGCCTCTACCTGGTGTGAAACTCCTGGGTTGCGTTGAAGTAAAGGGAAGACTTGCATTTACATAGCGCCTTTCATGACCACCGGCTATTGCAAAGCTCTTTATAGCCAGAAAAGTACTTTTTGAAGTGGAGGAAACATGGGAGCCAATTTGCGCATGGCAAGGTCCCACGAATGGCAATGCGATGACCCGATAATCTGTGCTTTTGTTTTTGCGAAGTTGATTGAGAGAGAAATATTGGCGAGGACTCCGGGGCTGACTCCCCTGCTGTACGTTTGAGGTAATGCCATGGGAACTTCCAGTCCATCCAAGCAGGCAGATGGGGCATCTGTTGTAGTGTCTCATCTGAAAGGTGGCATCTCCGACAGTGCGGCGCTCCCTCAGTTCCGCCCTCCGACAGTGTGGCGCTCTCTCAGTACCGCCCTCCGACAGTGTGGCGCTCTCTCAGTACCGCCCTCCGACAGTGTGGCGCTCTCTCAGTACCGCCCTCCGACAGTGCGGCGCTCCCTCGGTACCGCCCTCCGACAGTGTGGCGCTCTCTCAGTACCGCCCTCCGACAGTGCGGCGCTCCCTCGGTACCGCCCTCCGACAGTGCGGCGCTCCCTCAGTACCGCCCTCCGACAGTGTGGCGCTCTCTCAGTACCGCCCTCCGACAGTGTGGCGCTCTCTCAGTACCGCCCTCCGACAGTGTGGCGCTCCCTCAGTACCGCCCTCCGACAGTGCGGCGCTCCCTCGGTACCGCCCTCCGACAGTGCGGCGCTGCCTCGGTACCGCCCTCCGACAGTGCGGCGCTCCCTCGGTACCGCCCTCCGACAGTGCGGCGCTGCCTTGGTACCGCCCTCCGACAGTGCGGCGCTCCCTCGGTACCGTCCTCTGACAGTGCGGCGCTCCCTCGGTACCGCCCTCCGACAGTGCAGCGCTCCCTCGGTACCGTCCTCTGACAGTGCGGCGCTCTCTCAGTACCGCCCTCCGACAGTGTGGCGCTCTCTCAGTACCGCCCTCCGACAGTGTGGCGCTCTCTCAGTACCGCCCTCCGACAGTGCGGCGCTCTCTCAGTACCGCCCTCCGACAGTGCGGCGCTGCCTCGGTACCGCCCTCCGACAGTGCGGCGCTCCCTCGGTACCGCCCTCCGACAGTGCGGCGCTGCCTCGGTACCGCCCTCCGACAGTGCGGCGCTCCCTCGGTACCGCCCTCCGACAGTGTGGCGCTCTCTCAGTACCGCCCTCCGACAGTGCGGCGCTGCCTCGGTACCGCCCTCCGACAGTGCGGCGCTCCCTCAGTACCGCTCTCCGACAGTGTGGCGCTCCCTCAGTACCGCCCTCCGACAGTGCGGCGCTCCCTCGGTACCGCCCTCCGACAGTGTGGCGCTCTCTCAGTACCGCCCTCCGACAGTACGGCGCTCTCTTGGTACCGCCCTCCGACAGTGTGGCGCTCTCTCAGTACCGCCCTCCGACAGTGCGGCGCTCCCTCGGTACCGCCCTCCGACAGTGTGGCGCTCTCTCAGTACCGCCCTCCGACAGTGCGGCGCTCCCTCGGTACCGCCCTCCGACAGTGTGGCGCTCTCTCAGTACCGCCCTCCGACAGTGTGGCGCTCTCTCAGTACCGCCCTCCGACAGTGTGGCGCTCCCTCGGTACCGCCCTCCGACAGTGTGGCGCTCTCTCAGTACCGCCCTCCGACAGTGTGGCGCTCTCTCAGTACCGCCCTCCGACAGTACGGCGCTCTCTCAGTACCGCCCTCCGACAGTGTGGCGCTCCCTCAGTACCGCCCTCCGACAGTGTGGCGCTCCCTCAGTACCGCCCTCCGACAGTGTGGCGCTCCCTCGGTACCGCCCTCCGACAGTGTGGCGCTCTCTCAGTACCGCCCTCCGACAGTGTGGCGCTCTCTCAGTACCGCCCTCCGACAGTACGGCGCTCTCTCAGTACCGCCCTCCGACAGTGCGGCACTCCCTCAGTACCGCTCTCCGACAGTGTGGCGCTCTCTCAGTACCGCCCTCCGACAGTGTGGCGCTCTCTCAGTACCGCCCTCCGACAGTGCGGCACTCCCTCGGTACCGCCCTCCGACAGTGCGGCGCTCCCTCGGTACCGTCCTCTGACAGTGCGGCGCTCCCTCAGTACCGCCCTCCGACAGTGCGGCGCTCCCTCGGTACCACCCTCCGACAGTGCGGCACTCCCTCGGTACCACCCTCCGACAGTGCGGCACTCCCTCGGTACCGCCCTCCGACAGTGCGGCGCTCCCTCGGTACCGCCTCCGACAGCGCGGCGCTCCCTCAGTACCACCCTCCGACAGTGCGGCGCTCCCTCAGTACCACCCTCCGACAGTGTGGCGCTCTCTCAGTACCGCCCTCCGACAGCGCGGCGCTCCCTCAGTACCGCCCTCCGACAGTGCGGCGCTCCCTCGGTACCACCCTCCGACAGTGCGGCGCTCCCTCGGTACCGCCCTCCGACAGTGCGGCGCTCCCTCGGTACCGCCTCCGACAGTACGGCGCTCCCTCGGTACCGCCCTCCGACAGTACGGCGCTCCCTCGGTACCGCCCTCCGACAGTGCGGCGCTCCCTCGGTACCGCCTCCGACAGTACGGCGCTCCCTCGGTACCGCCCTCCGACAGTGCGGCACTCCCTCGGTACCACCCTCCGACAGTGCGGCGCTCCCTCGGTACCACCCTCCGACAGTGCGGCACTCCCTCGGTACCGCCCTCCGACAGTGCGGCGCTCCCTCGGTACCGCCTCCGACAGTACGGCGCTCCCTCGGTACCACCCTCCGACAGTACGGCGCTCCCTCGGTACCGCCCTCCGACAGTGCGGCGCTCCCTCGGTACCGCCTCCGACAGTGCGGCGCTCCCTCGGTACCGCCTCCGACAGTACGGCGCTCCCTCGGTACCGCCCTCCGACAGCGCGGCGCTCCCTCAGTACCACCCTCCGACAATGCGGCGCTCCCTCGGTACCGCCTCCGACAGTGCGGTGCTGCCTTGGTACCGCCCTCCGACAGTGCGGCGCTCCCTCAGTACCGCCCTCCGACAGTACGGCGCTCTCTTGGTACCGCCCTCCGACAGTACGGCGCTCTCTTGGTACCGCCCTCCGACAGCGCGGCGCTCCCTCAGTACCGCCCTCCAACAGTGCAGCGCTCCCTCAGTACCGCCCTCCGACAGCGCGGCGCTCCCTCAGTACCACCCTCCGACAGCGCGGCGCTCCCTCGGTACCGCCTCCGACAGTGCGGCGCTCCCTCGGTACCGCCCTCCGACAGTGTGGCGCTCTCTCAGTACCGCCCTCCGACAGTGTGGCGCTCTCTCAGTACCGCCCTCCGACAGTACGGCGCTCTCTCAGTACCGCCCTCCGACAGTGTGGCGCTCCCTCAGTACCGCCCTCCGACAGTGTGGCGCTCCCTCAGTACCGCCCTCCGACAGTGTGGCGCTCCCTCGGTACCGCCCTCCGACAGTGTGGCGCTCTCTCAGTACCGCCCTCCGACAGTGTGGCGCTCTCTCAGTACCGCCCTCCGACAGTACGGCGCTCTCTCAGTACCGCCCTCCGACAGTGCGGCACTCCCTCAGTACCGCTCTCCGACAGTGTGGCGCTCTCTCAGTACCGCCCTCCGACAGTGTGGCGCTCTCTCAGTACCGCCCTCCGACAGTGCGGCGCTGCCTCGGTACCGCCCTCCGACAGTGCGGCGCTCCCTCGGTACCGCCCTCCGACAGTGCGGCACTCCCTCAGTACCGCCCTCCGACAGTGCGGCGCTGCCTCGGTACCACCCTCCGACAGTACGGCGCTCTCTTGGTACCGCCCTCCGACAGTACGGCGCTCTCTTGGTACCGCCCTCCGACAGCGCGGCGCTCCCTCAGTACCGCCCTCCGACAGTGCGGCGCTCCCTCGGTACCGCCCTCCGACAGTGCGGCGCTCCCTCGGTACCGCCCTCCGACAGTACGGCGCTCCCTCAGTACCGCCCTCCGACAGCGCGGCGCTCCCTCAGTACCGCCCTCCGACAGTGCGGCGCTCCCTCGGTACCACCCTCCGACAGTGCGGCGCTCCCTCGGTACCGTCCTCTGACAGTGCGGCGCTCCCTCAGTACCGCCCTCCGACAGTGCGGCACTCCCTCGGTACCACCCTCCGACAGTGCGGCACTCCCTCGGTACCGCCCTCCGACAGTGCGGCGCTCCCTCAGTACCGCCCTCCGACAGTGCGGCGCTCCCTCGGTACCGCCCTCCGACAGTGCGGCGCTCCCTCGGTACCGTCCTCTGACAGTGCGGCGCTCCCTCAGTACCGCCCTCCGACAGTGCGGCGCTCCCTCGGTACCGCCCTCCGACAGTGCGGCGCTCCCTCGGTACCACCCTCCGACAGTGCGGCACTCCCTCGGTACCGCCCTCCGACAGTGCGGCGCTCCCTCAGTACCGCCCTCCGACAGTGCGGCGCTCCCTCGGTACCGCCCTCCGACAGTGCGGCACTCCCTCGGTACCGCCCTCCGACAGTGCGGCACTCCCTCGGTACCACCCTCCGACAGTGCGGCACTCCCTCGGTACCGCCCTCCGACAGTGCGGCACTCCCTCGGTACCGCCCTCCGACAGTGCGGCGCTCCCTCAGTACCGCCCTCCGACAGTGCGGCGCTCCCTCAGTACCGCCCTCCGACAGTGCGGCGCTCCCTCGGTACCACCCTCCGACAGTGCGGCACTCCCTCGGTACCACCCTCCGACAGTGCGGCACTCCCTCGGTACCGCCCTCCGACAGTGCGGCGCTCCCTCGGTACCGCCTCCGACAGTACGGCGCTCCCTCGGTACCGCCCTCCGACAGCGCGGCGCTCCCTCAGTACCACCCTCCGACAGTGCGGCGCTCCCTCGGTACCACCCTCCGACAGTGCGGCGCTCCCTCGGTACCGTCCTCTGACAGTGCGGCGCTCCCTCAGTACCGCCCTCCGACAGTGCGGCGCTCCCTCGGTACCACCCTCCGACAGTGCGGCGCTCCCTCAGTACCGCCCTCCGACAGCGCGGCGCTCCCTCGGTACCGCCCTCCGACAGTGCGGCGCTCCCTCGGTACCGCCTCCGACAGTACGGCGCTCCCTCGGTACCGTCCTCTGACAGTGCGGCGCTCCCTCAGTACCGCCCTCCGACAGTGCGGCGCTCCCTCGGTACCACCCTCCGACAGTGCGGCACTCCCTCGGTACCGCCCTCCGACAGTGCGGCGCTCCCTCGGTACCGCCTCCGACAGTACGGCGCTCCCTCGGTACCGCCCTCCGACAGCGCGGCGCTCCCTCAGTACCACCCTCCGACAATGCGGCGCTCCCTCGGTACCGCCTCCGACAGTGCGGTGCTGCCTTGGTACCGCCCTCCGACAGTGCGGCGCTCCCTCAGTACCGCCCTCCGACAGTACGGCGCTCTCTTGGTACCGCCCTCCGACAGTACGGCGCTCTCTTGGTACCGCCCTCCGACAGCGCGGCGCTCCCTCAGTACCGCCCTCCAACAGTGCAGCGCTCCCTCAGTACCGCCCTCCGACAGCGCGGCGCTCCCTCAGTACCACCCTCCGACAGCGCGGCGCTCCCTCGGTACCGCCTCCGACAGTGCGGCGCTCCCTCGGTACCGCCCTCCGACAGTGCGGCGCTCCCTCGGTACCGCCCTCCGACAGTGCGGCGCTCCCTTGGTACCGCCCTCCGACAGCGCGGCGCTCCCTCGGTACCGCCTCCGACAGTGCGGCGCTCCCTCGGTACCGCCCTCCGACAGTGCGGCGCTGCCTCACTATCGACCCTTTTAACAGCGTGACGTTCCCTTGCTATTGACCCGCTGACAGTGCCGACCCGTCTGCAGTTCGGCAACCCCTCGGTACGGGCCCACCAACAGCGCACCGTCCCCTCGGCTCTATAGTGGGAGCGCCGGCCAAGTCTGTTTAAGTCTCTGGAGCACAACTTGAACCTTGAATCTTGTAACCCGGAAGTACTGAGCCACGACCGACACTAGTTCGGTGGCCCCTCCCACCTCCCACTCCACCCTTCTTTGTGTCTCTGCCTTTGTTCTTGACTGGATTGGAGGTCACAGAAATGCTCTCGGCAAAACCTTGGGGAAGTCTAACTTTCTGTGGGGAGCCGCCGTTCTTTCCTCCTGCCCTGTGCTGGGCCAAGCTCCCCCCCCCCCCCGCCCCGTCTCTATCCGGAGCCCCCCGCTCCATCTCTTGTCTGTGTTTGCAAAGTCCGAGGCCCCACACCTCTGGACCACTTGGGCGACCAAATCCTCTGCCTGTTCCAATTTGGACCTGGTAATCTTGTCATCGCCTGATTCGATTTTTAACGAGACTCGCGCCTCGTAACTTTGCACGCTCCCTAATTTTCTGAACCTATGGCAGAGGGTTTGCCAAGGTTTAAGCCACAAAGGCTGAATTGTCTCTGCTGTAAATTCATTATCAGCAAGGATTGTCCCTGGATGTTCTGTGTCGTCAGCAGTAATGCCTCAAGCTCACTGACTGGAATTCCTGCCATTTTTAAGCTGCCCTCACAGAAATATACTTAACAATCACAGGCAGAAAGTCAAGAACTGACTCTCTCGCTGCTCCCTCCATGAGGGACTTAGTCGCTCTATAAATGTCTGTCGCGAAAAGATTCACCAGCGCCCCGTCGATCTGAGTCTGTGTTATCAAGCAAACGTCTCCCATTTATTTAGATAATGTCACCACGTTCAAGAATAAGGGGCCAGCCATTTAACCTGGAACTGAGGAGGAATCTTTTATGTGAAGGTCGTGGATCTCTGGAAATCTCGTCCTCAAAAGGTGGTGGAATCTGAATATTTTTAAGGCAAAGTTAGATAGATTTTTGATTAACAAGAGGGTATCAGGGGGTCGGTAGGAATGTGGGTTGAGGTTACAATGGGATCTACCATTGTAACCTCAACCCACTCGAGGACTCGAGGGGCCGAATGGCCTCCTCCTGATCCCCATTCAAGTTTGAAGACCATGGGCAAGAATGAAGACTTTAAGAACCAGGTCTGGGCGGCATGGTGGCACAGTGGTTAGCACGGCTGCCTCACAGCACCAGGGACCCGGGTTCAATTCCTGCCTTGGGTTACTATCTGTGGGGAGTCTGCACGTTCTCCCCCGTGTGTGCGTGGGTTTCCTCCGGGCGCTCCGGTTTCCCCCCACAGTCCAAAGATGTGCTGGTTAGGTGGGGTTACGGGGATAGGGTGGGGGGAGTGGTCCTAGATTGGGTGCTCATTCAGAGGGTCGGTGCAGACCCGATGGGCCGAATGGCCTCCTTCACTCTTGGGATACTCTCCAATGTGTCCAGAAGGTTGGAAAGCACAGACACACTGGGCCAGGTGGCCTCTTTCTGCCCGATTCTGTGCATTCTAATCAGATTAATCATGTTCTCGAAGGATCATCTCTCACTTCCTTTAACAAAAGCGTTTTCTTTTCTCCTCTCTCTGAGCCAATAAGGTGGCATTGAAACAAATTCTGGTTTGCATAGAATTGGAGGAGAGGAGGCAAACTGGTTCTTGGATAATAATTCTGCTTCAACCACATGTTTACTGTTCCCAGGGATGATGTTTTATTTAATAACAGCTTTGCCCATTTTTAATTACAGTGTGTGTGGATATGCACCGAGATGAGTGCCTGCCCTCAGGCCTTGCTGACAGCCCCGCGTCAGGGTGCTGGATTGGGGAGAGCACGGAAAGCAGTCCTCCCCACGTGCCCGCGGCGAAGACCCCCGACCGACAGGAGTGCAACATCTGCGCACCATCCGTGGAGAGCCGCATCAAGTAAGTATCGCGGGCGCCGATCGCTCGGACCGAGATGTGGACGCCGGACGCGCTGACCCATGGGCGCCAGTCACACCGACCCACAGGCACGCTGACCATGGGCATCGGACATTTTCGCTCGCTGCCCCCTCCCCAGCTGACGCGTGCGAACGCGTTGTCCATTTTCTGATGAGCACGCCGCTGGAGCTATGATCGTTTTGTTTTTCTGATTTAGTCTTTGGCGAGGGGGGGGGCCGGCAAGGCCAGCAATTGTCCATCCCTAATTGCCCCACGAGTGGCTTTCCAGACCACATCGGAGGGGCAGTGAGGAGCCATATTGCTGGGGGGCCTGGGGTCACGTGTAGGCCAGGCCGGGTAAGGGCAGATTTCCCTACCTCAAGGGGACATTAGTGAACCAGATGGGTTTTTAACCACAATCGGTGACGGTTTAATAAACATCAAAGCAAATTACTGCGGAGGCCGGAATCTGGAACAAAAACAGGAAATGCTGGACAATCGCAATGGAGAATGGACAATAGAGCTAACGTTTCGAGCCAGGACGACTCTGTGTCAAAGTCACCCCACCCACTCCCAATAGAACGGGTCTCCTTCCCTTCCTGTTGACCCACAGCAATAGGAAACTGCCATTCTTGACTCTCCAATCGGGAGGATTCCCGTTTTCTATCCCCGTGCACTCCCCACAATACAGTGGGATTGGAGTCACGGGGAATGCAGAAGCCCCACTGGTCCCCGAGAGATTGGGGACGTTCTCACTCGATCCCGGAAGGTTATGGAGGTTCCCCTGAGGTGTTTGGAGAGGGTAAATGGTGAGAAATTGTTTCTCTGTCCATTAGGTTAGTAAGAAGTCTTACAACACCAGATTAAAGTCCAACAGGTTTGTTTCGATGTCACTAGCTTTCGGAGTGCTGCTCCTTCCTCAGGTGAATGAAGAGGTATGTTCCAGAAACATATATATCTAGACAGATTCAAAGATGCCAGACAATGCTTGGAATGCGAGCATTAGCAGGTGATTAAATCTTTACAGATCCAGAGATGGGGTAACCCCAGGTTAAAGAGGTGTGAATTGTGTCAAGCCAGGACAGTTGGTAGGATTTTGCAGGCCAGATGGTGGGGGATGAATGTAATGCGACATGAATCCCAGGTCCCGGTTGAGACCGCACTCATGTGTGTGGAACTTGGCTATAAGTTTCTGCTCGGCGATTCTGCGTTGTCGCGGGTCCTGAAGGCCGCCTTGGAGAGCGCTTACCCGGAGATCAGAGGCTGAATGCCCTTGACTGCTGAAGTGTTCCCCGATTGGAAGGGAACATTCCTGCCTGGTGATTGTCGCGCGATGTCTTTTCATTCGTTGTCGCAGCGTCTGCATGGTCCAAAGGGTTTATCTGGAATCACGAGATTTCGGAGCATAGCTCCTTCATCCTGAAGGCCACACGATAACGCTGAATAGCCGAGCAGAAACTGATCGTCAAGTTCCGCACACATGAGCACGGCCTCAACCGGGATCTTGGATTCATGTCTCACTACATGATTCCCCCACCACATGTCTCACCACTATAATCCCTCACCATCTGGCCTGGGCTTGCGAAAACCTACCAACTGTCCTGGCTTGAGACAATTCCCACCTCTTTAACCCGTGATTATCCCTCTCTCCAGTCACACTGTCTGGACCTGTAAAGACTTAATTACCTGCAGACTCCTGGTACATGAATCACGATAAGTTATTATGGAATAGATCAAGTAATTATGAAGGTAAATTCAGTGTTGGCATTTATTGTAAGGTGTACTGAGCATAAAAATAGGCAAGTCTCGCTACAGCTGTACAGGACATTGATAAGACCCGACATGAGCACTGGGCACAGTCTTACTCCTTATTTATGGAGGGATTTACTTATATTGGAAGCAGTTCAGGGGCGAGATTCTCCATTCGGGAAACTTATGTTCTCCTGCCAGAGGTGAATTGTAACTGTGGGGGGTCCCTCTATGTGGGGGTCTTGGGTGGGGAGGGTCTCTTTAACTGGGGGGTCTCTGGGGCGGTGTGGGCGTGGGGACTGGGGGTGTCTGGTGGGAGTGGGGTGGGCAGGTCAGGCATTGTTGGGGGGAGGAAGGTCCTCAGGTGGACTTTCGGGCCCAGTCCCTTAAGGGCCTCCTTGGTCCGCGGCTGACGCCTGCGCGTCAGGGCCACGCTGGGAAATACCAGTGGCAAATCTCGCCCATGTGAGTCCTGGACCAGAGAACCAAGGGGGCCCAGAGAATGTGGTGCCTGGCCCTGTAAGTGGATGTAAACAGGTCATTAAGGCCCGTTTGCATCCTCTCGCTGCCACGTGGCCGCGAATCCTAATCCCGCCACCGGGGAGAGGCCAGCGAATCGCAAACCAATCCCGTATTTTCCCCCTCCCCGACGTCAATTCTCCGCCACATCAGGAATCCCTGTACCGGCATCAGGTGGCAGAGAATATTTCCCCCGAGAATGTTCTCTAGGCTGATTCTGGGAAGAAGAAGTTGTTTTACGAGGAAAGATGGGGCCTGTACTCATTGTATCTTCGAAGATTGTAAAGTGATCTGATTGAGACACGTGAGCTCCTGAAGGGGGCTTGACAGAGTAGACGCTGAGAGAGTGTTTTCCTGGGAGGGGGAATCTGGACCGGGGACACAGTTTCAAAATAGGGATCAAGTAAGTAGACCAAAACTGAACACAATACCCCAGGTGTGGCCTCACTAACACCTTATACAATTGCAGCATAACCTCCCTAGTCTCAAACTCCATCCCTCTAGCAATGAAGGACAAAATTCCATTCGCCTTCTTAATCACCTGTTGCACCTGCACACCAACTTTTTGCGACTCATGCACTAGCACACCCAGGTCTCTCTGCACAGCAGCATGTTTTAATATTTTATCATTTAAATAATCCCTTTTGCTGTTATTCCTACAAAAATGGATAACTTCACATTTGTCAACATTGTATTCCATCTGCCAGACCCTAGCCCATTCACTTAACCTATCCAAATCCCTCTGCTGACTTTCAGTATCCTCTGCACTTTTTGCTTTACCACTGATCTGAGTGTCATCTGCAAACTTGGACACATTGCCCTTGGTCCCCAACTCCAAATCATCTATGTAAATTGTGAACAATTGTGGGCCCAACACTGATCCCTGAGGGACACCACTAGCTACTGATTGCCAACCAGAGAAACACCCATTAATCCCCACTCTTTGCTTTCTATTAATTAACTAATCCTCTATCCATGCTACCACTTTCCCCTTAATGCCATGCATCTTTATCTTATACAGCAACCTTTTGTGTGGCACCTTGTCAAAGGCTTTCTGGAAATCCAGATATACCACATCCATTGGCTCCCCATTATCTACCGCACTGGTAATGTCTTCAAAAAATTCCACTAAATTAGTTAGGCACGACCTGCCCTTTATGAACCCATGCTGCGTCTGCCCAATGGGACAATTTCCATCCAGATGCCTCGCTATTTCTTCCTTGATGATAGATTCTAGCATCTTCCCTACTACCGAAGTTAAGCTCACTGGCCTATAATTACCCGCTTTCTGCCTACCTCCTTTTTTAAACAGTGGTGTCACGTTTGCTAATTTCCAATCCGCCGGGACCACCCCAGAGTCCAGTGAATTTTGGTAAATTATTACTAGTGCATTTGCAATTTCCCATGCCATCTCTTTTAGCACTCTGGGATGCATTCCATTAGGGCCAGGAGACTTGTCTACCTTTAGCCCCATTAGCTTGCCCATCACTGCCTCCTTAGTGATAACAATCCTCTCAAGGTCCTCACCTGTCATAGCCTCATTTCCATCAGTCGCTGGCATGTTATTTGTGTCTTCCACTGTGAAGACCAACCCAAAAAACCTGTTCAGTTACTCAGCCATTTCCTCATCTCCCATTATTAAATCTCCCTTCTCATCCTCTAAAGGACCAATATTTACCTTAGCCACACTTTTTTGTTTTATATATTTGTAGAAACTTTTACTATCTGTTTTTGTATTCTGAGCAATTTTACTCTCATAATCTATCTTACTCTTTTTCATAGATTTTTTAGTAGCTTTCTGTTGCCCCCTAAAGATTTCCCAGTCCTCTAGTCTCCCACTAATCTTTGCTACTTTGTTTGCTTTTTCCTTCAATTTGATACTCTCCCTTATTTCCTTAGATATCCACGGTCGATTTTCCCTCTTTCTACCGTCCTTCCTTTTTGTTGGTATAAAAGTAGGGGTGGCATTGTTAGTCAAGGACAGTTTTACGGTGGCAGAAAGGACGTTTGATGAGGACTCGTCGATTGAGGTAGTATGGGATGAGGTTAGAAACAGGAAAGGACAGGTCACCCTGTTAGGGGTTTTCTATAGGCCTCCAAAAAGTTCCAGAGATGTAGAGGAAAGGATTGCAAAGATGATTCTGGGTAGGAGCGAAAGCAACAAGGTAGTTGTTAAGGGGGACTTTAACTTTCCAAATATTGACTGGAAACGCTATAGTTCGAGTACTTTAGATGGGTCCGTTTTTGTCCAATGTGTGCACGAGGGTTTCCTGAAACCGTATGTAGATAGGCCAACGAGAGGCGAGGCCGTATTGGATTTGGTACTGGGTAATGAACCAGGACAGGTGTTAGATTTGGAGGTAGGTGAGCAATTTGGTGATAGTGACCACAATTCGATTACGTTTACTTTAGTGATGGAAAGGGATAGGTATATACCGCAGGGCAAGAGTTATATCTGGGGGAAAGGCAATTATGATGCGATGAGGCAAGACTTAGGATGCATCAGATGGAGAGGAAAACTGCAGGGGATGGGCACAATGGAAATGTGGAGCTTGTTCAAAGAACAGCTACTGCGTGTCCTTGATAAGTATGTACCTGTCAGGCAGGGAGGAAGTGGTCGAGCAAGGGAACCGTGGTTTACTAAGGCAGTTGAAACACTTATCAAGAGGAAGAAGGAGGCTTATGTAAAGATGAGACATGAAGGTTCAGTAAGGGCGCTCGAGAGTTACAAGTTAGCTAGGAAGGACCTAAAGAGAGAGCTAAGAAGAGCCAGGAGGGGACATGAGAAGTCTTTGGCAGGTAGGATCAAGGATAACCCTAAAGCTTTCTATAGATATGTCAGGAATAAAAGAATGACTAGGGTAAGAGTAGGGCCAGTCAAGGACAGTAGTGGGAAGTTGTGCTTGGAGTCTGAGGAGATAGGAGAGGTGCTAAATGAATATTTTTTGTCAGTATTCACAGAGGAAAAAGACAATGTTGTCAATGAGACTACTGAGATTCAGGCTACTAGACTAGAAGGGCTTGAGGTTCATAAAGAGGAGGTGTTAGCAATTCTGGAAAGGGTGAAAATAGATAAGTCCCCTGGGCCGGATGGGATTTATCCTAGGATTCTCTGGGAAGCTAGGGAGGAGATTGCTGAGCCTTTGGCTTTGATCTTTAAGTCATCTTTGTCAATAGGAATAGTGCCAGAAGACTGGAGTATAGCAAATGTTGTCCCATTATTCAAGAAGGGGAGTAGAGACAACCCCGGTAACTACGGACCAGTGAGCCTTACTTCTGTTGTGGGCAAAATCTTGGAAAGGTTTTTAAGAGATAGGGTGTATAATCATCTGGAAAGGAATAATTTGATTAGACATAGTCAACACGGTTTCGTGAAGGGTAGGTCGTGCCTCACAAACCTTATTGAGTTCTTTGAGAAGGTGACCAAACAGGTGGATGAGGGTAAAGCAGTTGATGTGGTGTATATGGATTTCAGTTAAACGTTTGATAAGGTTCCCCACGGTAGGCTACTGCAGAAAATACGGAAGCATAGGATTCAGGGAGATTTAGCAGTTTGGATCAGAAATTGGCTAGCTGGAAGAAGACAAAGGGTGGTGGTTGATGGGAAATGTTCAGACTGGAGTCCAGTTACTAGTGGTGTACCACAAGGATCTGTTTTGGGGTCACTGCTGTTTGTCATTTTTATAAATGACCTGGAGGAGGGCGTGGAAGGGTGGGTGAGTAAATTTGCAGATGACACTAAAGTCGGTGGGGTTGTGGACAGTGCGGAAGGATGTTACAAGTTACAGAGGGACATAGATAAGCTGCAGCGCTGGGCTGAGAGGTGGCAAATGGAGTTTAATGCAGAAAAGTGTGAGGTGATTCATTTTGGAAGGAATAACAGGAAGGCAGAGTACTGGGCTAATGGTAAGATTCTTGGCAGTGTGGATGAGCAGAGAGATCTCGGTGTCCATGTACATAGATCCCTGAAAGTTGCCACCCAGGTTGAGAGGGTTGTTAAGAAGGCGTACGGTGAGTTAGCTTTTATTGGTAGAGGGATTGAGTTTCGGAGCCATGAGGTCATGTTTCAGCTGTACAAAACTCTGGTGCGGCCGCATTTGGAGTATTGCGTGCAATTCTGGTTGCCGCATTATAGGTAGGATGTGGAAGCATTGGAAAGGGTGCAGAGGGGATTTACCAGAATGTTGCCTGGTCTGGAGGGAAGATCTTATGAGGAAAGGCTGAGGGACTTGAGGCTGTTTTCATTAGAGAGAAGAAGGTTAAGAGGTGACTTAATTGAGGCATACAAGATGATCAGAGGATTGGATAGGGTGGACAGTGGCCTTTTTCCTCAGATGGTGATATCTAGCATGAGGGGACATAGCTTTAAATTGAGGGGGGATGGATATGGGACAGATGTCAGGGGCGAGATTCTCCGACCCCCTGCTTGTTCTGAGAATCGCCGGGAGCTGGCGTGAATCCCGCCCCCGCCGGTTGCCGAATTCTCCGGCACCGGATATTCGGCGGGGGCGGGAATCGCGCCGCGCCGGTTGGCCCCCCCCCCGGCGATTCTCCGGCCCGGATGGGCCCAAGTCCCACTGCTAGAATGCCTGTCCCGCCGGCGTGGATTAAACCACCTCTCTTACCGGCGGGACAAGGCGCCGCGGGCGGGCTCCGGGGTCCTGGGGGGGCGCGCGGCGATCTGACCCCGGGGGGTGCCCCCACGGTGCCCTGGCTCGCCATCGGGGCACACCGATCCGCAGGTGGGCCTGTGACGTGGGGGCACTCTTTTCCTTTCGCCTTCGCCACGCTCTTCACCATGGCGGAGGCGGAAGAGACTCCCTCCACTGCGCATGCGCGGGGATGCTGTGAGCGGCCGCTGACGCTCCCGCGCATGCGCCGCCCGGCAATGTCATTTCCGCGCCAGCTGGCGGGGCACCAAAGGCCTTTCCCGCCAGCTGGCGGGGAGGAAATCAGTCCGGCGTGGGCCTAGCCCCTCGAGGTTAGGGCTCGGCTGGTCAAGATGCAGAGGATTCCGCACCTTTGGGGCGGAGTGATGCCGGACTGATTTGCGCCGTTTTTGGCGCCGGTCGGCGGACATCGCGCCGATTACGGAGAATTTCGCCCCAGAGGTAGGTTCTTTACTCAGAGCGTGGTAAGGGTGTGGAATGCCCTGCCTGCAACAGTAGTGGACTCGCCAACACTAAGGGTATTCAAATGGTCATTGGAGAGACATATGGACGATAAGGGAATAGTGTAGATAGGCTTTAGAGCGGTTTCACAGGTCGGCGCAACATCGAGGGCCGAAGGGCCTGTACTGCGCAGTAATGTTCTATGTTCTAAACCTTTGCTGAGCACTGTGAAAAATCACTTGGAAGGTTCTCCACTGTTCCTCAACTGTTTCACCATAAATACTTTGCTCCCAGTCTACCTTAGCTAGTTTTGCTCTCATCCCATTGTAATCTCCTTTGTTTAAGCACAAAACACTAGTGTTTGATTTTACCTTCTCACCCTCCATCTGTATTTTAAATTCCACCATATTGTGATCAATCCTTCCGAGAGGATCCCGAACTATGAAATCATGAATCAATCCTATCTCATTTCACAGGACCAGATCTAGGACCGCTTGTTCCCTCGTAGGTTCCATTACATACTGTTCTAAGAAACTATCGCGGATACATTCTATAAACTCCTCCTCAAGGCTGCCTTGACCGACCTGGTTAAACCAATCGACATGTAGATTAAAATCCCCCATGATAACTGCTGTACCATTTCTACATGTATCCGTTATTTCTTTGTTTATTGCCTGCCCCACCATAATGTTACTATTTGGTGGCCTAGAGACTACTCCTATTGGTGACTTTTTCGCCTTACTATTCCTGATTTCCACCCAAATGGATTCAACCTTATCCTCCACAGCACCGATGTCATCCCTTACTGTTGCCCGGATGTCATCCTTAAATAACAGAGCTACACCACCTCCCTTACTATCCACTCTGTCCTTGCCGAGTAGTTTGATACCCTTGGATATTTCTGCTCCTCAATTCTGCTTCACCTCTCAATCCGATCGTGGTTGATTTGATTTTTTTTAAAAATTCATTCATGGGCCTCGCTGGTTGGGCCAGCATTTACTGTCTGTCACAAATTGCAACCCCCCTCTCTCTCTCTCCCCCTATGCTGAATTGTCTCGCTGGGCCATTTCAGAGGGCATTTGAGAGTCAACCACATTTATTGTGGGTCTGGAGTCACATGTAGGCCAGACCGGGTAAGGACGGCAGATTTCCTTCCCTAAAAGGCTATCAGTGAACCAGGTGGGTTTTTTAATGACATTTGCCAACGGTTTCATCTTTGTTAAGTTATGGATTAAGAGACATTGCAGTTAGTTGTCTCATTTATGTTAAGTATCCATTAATTGACACTGATATGTAAAGGGGCTTCAGGTGGCCTCTGTCAGGTGGTGTGTTGTTAAGAGTTTTGTGCAGAGGCTGTGGAAGTGAAATAAATGGTGTTTGGTGAAAAGGAACAAGAACTTTTGACTCTTCATTTCACAGCAACTAAAACGTCCAACAATCTTTCGACTTTTTAATTCCAGATTTTTATTGAATTGAAATTTCACCAGCGGCGTTTGAACAGGGGTCACGAAACCATTGCCCTGGGACTCTGGGTTACTGGTCCAGTGTCAATACCATTAGGCCACTGGCTCCCGTCAACTCCGCAGTCCTACCTACCCCGCTCAGTGTCTGTTCCACAGAATTCCCACAGTGCAGACGTGGCCATTCGGCCTATTGAGTCTGCACCGACCTTAGAAACAGCACCTTACCTAGGCCCACTCTCCCCACCCTATCCCCGTTACCCCACCTAACCTGCACATCTTTGGGCACTAAGGTTCAATTTTTTTATCAAGGCCAATTGACCTAACCTGCACATATTTAGACTCAGTTCTCCAATGTCTGGCTGTTAGTGACAGTGAGTAACCCCCCCCCCCAACGCCCGCTCTTCATTTGGTGCTGAAGAAGGGTTTAATCATAGCTCAGATCTCCTGGTTCCTTCGGGAGGTCCCAAGCAGGGAGGGAGTTGAACTTTCCCCCTAGCCCGAGGATCCGGAGATTAAAGGAGCGGTTACCACCCACCGTGACCTCTGTCTCCCTCCAGGATGGAGCTGTCCTGGCAGCTGCGGCAGGAATTCCTGGACGACTATTCCCGGTTCAATGACTGGATGCGCTGGGCTGAAACCGTAGTCAAGGAGCCTCAGTCCTCTCAGGTTCTGTACACCGAAGCGAAGGAGGAGCTGAAGAGATTTGAGGTAAGAAAATTGCTGGAATTCGGGCCTGGAAAGGCTGTTCGGCCCATCAGGCTAGGTTATCCATGAAAACAAGCTCCCACGTTCCCTATTCTTGTTCTTTCAGGAAGATCAAATACATTTAATACATGCCGGACATTTCATAACGAGTCATGGAAAATGTTTAATTATTTATATATTCATGGAACTGTCATCAAATGGTAAAAACAAAATAAATATTTACACTTTGGACACGGCTCTCACAGTCAATGTTGTGAGCAACCAGCACGCACTTCACCTCGCTCGCCCTCGCTTCACTCGTCCTCGCCCTCGCTTCACTTGCCCTCGCTTCACTCGCCCTCGCTTTTCGGGCGAATCACTTCAGCCATACCGGCAGGAAAAAAAAACTACACGGACGGAACTCAGCGGAATGTGGCGACCCCGCGCGGGGGCAACGGCCAACACAATGCATCGTGGGGCCGCACTCAGAACCCCGATAGCCCTTATGGGACCCCCCAGGCCTTCAGCACATCGCGGCTGCCCTGGTCAAAACAACCACCTAACTATTCCAGTCCCATTTCCCAGCATTTGGCCCATGGGATCTGCCCTGGGATCACAAGCGCACATCTAAATGCTTCTGAAATGTTATGAGGGTCTCTGCCTCCATCACCCTTTCAGGCAGCGAGTTCCAGACTCCCACCACCCTCTGGGTGAAAAGGTTTTTCCTCACATCCCCTCTAAACCTATTGCCCCTTACCTTAAATCTCTGCCCCCTGGTCACTGATCCCTCCACCAAGGGGAAAGGTTTCTTCCTTTCTACTCTTTCTACGCCCTTCGTAATTTTATACATCTCAATATGTCCCCCCTCAGTCTCCTCTGCTCCAGGGAAAACAACCCCAGTCTATCCAATCTCTCTTCATAACTAAAACTCTCCAGCCCAGGCAACATGCTGGTAAATCTCCTCTGCACCCTTTCCAGTGCTATCACATCCCTCCTATAATGTGGATTCCAGAACTGTACACAATACTCTAGCTGTGACCTAACCAGCGTTTTATACAGTTCCAGCATAACCTCCCTGCTCTTAAACTCTGTGCTCGGCTAATAAAGGCAAGTATACCATCTGCCTTCTTAACTACTGTATCCACCTGCTCTGCTACCTTAAGGGATGGGTGTACATGCAGACCAAGGTCCCTCTGATCCTCGGTGCTTCCCAGGGTCCTGCCGTTTATCATGTATTCCCTTGCCCTGTTTGTCCTGCCCAAGTGCATCACCTCACACTTATCCGGATTCAATTCCATTTGCCTCTGACCAGCCCATCTGACCAGCCCGTCTATATCCTCCTGTAATCTAAGGCCATCCTCCTCACTATTTACCAATTTTCGTATCATCCATAAACTTACTGATCGACGCTCCTACATTCAAGTCTAAATCATTGATATAAACCACAAGCAGCGAGGGCCCCAACACTGATCCTTGGGGGACCCCACTAGACCCTTATCCTCAGCAAGCTCCTCAACGGAGGCCAAATGGGTGGAACTTAAAATCAAAAAGGGAGAAATCCCATGGCTGGGACAGTACTATAGATCCCCAAACAGTCAGGGAGAGAGAGAAGAGCAGATATGTCGGAAAATCTCAGAGCTGTAAAATCAAATAGTAGGGATTTCAACTTCCCCAATGTTAATTGGGATGGGCACAGGGTGAAAGGCTTAGGGGGACTGCATCAACTACACCTCCCTCACCTACACACTTGGCTACCTCCTCGAAAAATGTTGATGGGTCAGTTTCTAGAATCACTACAGTGAAGGAGGCCATTCGGACCATCAAAAGTCTGCACTGACCTTTGGCAAGAGTACCCTAGCTAGGCCCATGCCCCAATCCTATCCCCGTAACCCAGTAACATCACCTTTGGAAACTAACGGACAATATAGCACGGCCAATCCACCCAACCTGCGCATTCTTGGACTGTGGGAGGAAACCGGAGCACCCGGAGGAAACCCACGCAGACACTGGGAGAAAGTGCAAACTCCAGTCACCTGAAGCCAGTATTGAACCCAGGTCCCTGGCGCTGTGAGGCGGCAGTGCTAACCACTGTGCCACCGTGCCGCCCGCCGTTTCCTGGTGGAGTCGATTTTGGTGACCCTCATTTAATTTGCTCCTATGTTCTGGAGGAGAGGCAGACAGGAAAGTGGGGTTGAGACCACACCTCGTTCGGCCATGATCTTGGCATAACAGGCTCAGAGGGACGAATGGACCTACTCCTCAGTCCTCTGTTCTTCCAATCAATGTTCATGACATACTTACCCCACACAGCTCTCTCTGCCCCTCTCCTTTCATTCCAAGAGGCTTGTTTTGGGGCCTACTGCCATGACTGCTGGGGAACTTTCATGCCTCCTTTTTTTTTTCAGATCGATGGTCCCCTTTTGTAGGCCCCAACCTGAACTTCCAAGCCCCAGTTGAACCAATCCCTGATCCCCAGCAACCCCCTAGCCCCCTCATTCCACAATCCAAAAGGCCTAATCCCTCAACCAGACTGAAGGGACGATCCTTTAAAACAGAGATGAAGAGGAATTTCTTCTGCCAGAGGGTGGTGAATCTGTGGAAGTCTTTGCCGCAGAAGGCTGTGGAGGCCAAATCACTGAGTGTCTTTATGACAGAGATAGATAGGTTCCTGATTAATAAGGGGATATGGGGTTATAGGGAGAAGGTAGGAAAATGGGAATGATAAACATTGAATCTATCATCAAGGAAGAAATAGCGAGGCATCTGGATGGAAATTGTCCCATTGGACAGACGCAGCATGGGTTCATAAAGGGCAGGTCGTGCCTAACTAATTTAGTGGAATTTTTTGAGGACATTAACAGTGCGGTAGATAACGGGGAGCCAATGGATGTGGTATATCTGGATTTCCAGAAAGCCTTTGACAAGGTGCCACACAAAAGGTTGTTGCATAAGATAAAGATGCATGGCATTAAGGGGAAAGTAGGAGCATGGATAGAGGATTGGTTAATTAATAGAAAGCAAAGAGTGGGGATTAATGGGTGTTTCTCTGGTTGGCAATCAGTAGCTAGTGGTGTCCCTCAGGGATCAGTGTTGGGCCCACAACTGTTCAGAATTTACATAGATGATTTGGAGTTGGGGACCAAGGGCAATGTGTCCAAGTTTGCAGACGACACTAAGATAAGTGGTAAAGCAAAAAGTGCAGAGGATACTAGAGGTCTGCAGAGGGATTTGGACAGGCTAAGTGAATGGGCTAGGGTCTGGCAGATGGAATACAATGTTGACAAATGTGAGGTTATCCATTTTGGTAAGAATAACGGCAAAAGGGATTATTATTTAAATGATAAAATATTAAAACATGCTGCTGTGCAGAGAGACCTGGGTGTGCTCGTGCATGAGTCGCAGAAAGTTGGTTTTCAGGTGCAACAGGTGATTAAGAAGGCAAATGGAATTTTGTCCTTCATTGCTAGAGGGATGGAGTTTGAGACTAGGGAGGTTATGCTGCAATTGTATAAGATGTTAGTGAGGCCACACCTGGAGTATTGTGTTCAGTTTTGGTCTCCTTACTTGAGAAAGGACGTACTGGCACTGGAGGGTGTGCAGAGGAGATTCACTAGGTTAATCCCAGAGCTGAAGGGGTTGGATTACGAGGAGAGGTTGAGTAGACTGGGACTGTACTCGTTGGAATTTAGAAGGATGAGGGGGGATCTTATAGAAACATATAAGATTATGAAGGGAATCGATAGGATAGATGCGGGCAGGTTGTTTCCACTGGCGGGTGAAAGCAGAACTAGGGGGCATAGCCTCAAAATAAGGGGAAGTAGATTTAGGACTGAGTTTAGGAGGAACTTCTTCACCCAAAGGGTTGTGAATCTATGGAATTCCTTGCCCAGTGAAGCAGTAGAGGCTCCTTCATTAAATGTTTTTAAGATAAAGATAGATAGTTTTTTGAAGAATAAAGGGATTAAGAGTTATGGTGTTCGGGCCGGAAAGTGGAGCTGAGTCCACAAAAGATCAGCCATGATCTCATTGAATGGCGGAGCAGGCTCGAGGGGCCAGATGGCCGACTCCTGCTCCTAGTTCTTATGTTCTTATGTTTTTATATTTCAGCCATGATTGAGTGGTGGAGTTGACTCAAAGGGCAGAATGGCCTAATTCTGCTCCTAAATCTTATGGTTTTAACCCCGAACCTCAAACATGGAAATACCGTTGCCAACTGTGATCACATGTATTCCAGGAGGTTTCATCACATGACTTGTCCCCCCACGCTCCAGCCATTAGTCAGCCAACACATCCATCATAGAATCCCTACAATGCAAGAGAAGGCCATTCAGCCCATCGAATCTGCGACCACCCTCCGAAAGAACACTCTGCCCGTGTCCACTCCCCATAATCCCACCTAACCTCTCTGGACACTAACCCGCACATCTTTGGACAGTGGGAGGACTGACGTCCGGCCTTCCTACGCCAATTTGAAAGCAAACGGACTCATTAATGCTTTTATTTTTATTGGTACAGTGTCTCCGGAAGCGGACGGAAGATCACGTTGTCCGACTGGAATCTATAAACAGGCGCTACAGGCGATTGGCCAGGGAGCAGGGGCTAGGAGTGGCCACTCAGCTGAAAGGAATGGTGCGTGATGGGAACCAGAGGTGGGACAACCTGCAGCGAAGAGTTGGCATCATCTGCAAAAGGCTGAAGGTATTTGACCCCTTGGAGTGTTTGGTGGCCCTCAATCCCAGAGTTGCTGCCACTTTGACTGGATTCTGATGCAGCGATGTACTCTGGGAGTGGCCTGAGGTTATGAGAGGCGCTTTACAAATGCGGCTCTTTCTTTAAGCGTTATCCGCATTCGATTGTCATCCCTTCTTCTTTTCCTGTTGCCACAGTCCAAAGATGTGCAGATGAGGTGGATTGGCCATGTTAAAATTGTCCCTTAGTGTCCAAAGATGTGCGGGTTACGGGGATAGAGCTGTGGAGTGGGCCTAGGTAGGGTACTCTTTGGGAGGGCTGGTGCGGACCCGAAGAGCCGAATGGCCTCCGTCTGCACTGTGGGGATCCTATGGATTCTAAAGGTGACCGTGAAATTATAATCGATTGCCGTAAAACCCTATCTGGTTCACTAATACCCCCTTTAGGGAAGGAAACCTGCCGTCCTTACCCTATCACGAATGCCCGCGCCCATTTCACGCTGTCGTGAAATGCGACAGCGTTCACGACAGCGCGGACACTCTGATCTACTCCGCGGCCTTATAAAACCCTTCTCCTCAGGGGAAATATTCCCTCCTATCTACATCCCTCATAATTTTGTCCACCTCAATCAGCTCCCACCTCAGCCTCCTCTGCTCAAAGGAAAAGAACCCCGGCCTAACCAGTTCTCTGTGCTCCCCCACCTGCCTGCATTGTCTACTTAGCTCAGTATCTCAGCAGCCTCTCTTTCTTTTAGTGTGTCGTATTCATGTTTGCTGTCCACCCCATTTTAGAATTGCAACGAAATGTAGCGAGCAACATGTCAATCTTGAGATGGTGAGCGTCGGGATTGAACCCAGGACATTGGCGTTGTTGCATGAGCCTTTAACCATCTGAACTAACTGTCATGGGATTTCAACTCGCATCTCTGGAACATCCATCCAAGCCTCTATAATACTCGCCCAGTAACATTACTCCAATGCTACAAACCCCCGTGTGTTGAGAACACAAATCTAGCAAATTAACCAAAGAGCTCAATTTAATTTAATTTCATTAATTTCGAGAAAAAAGCCAATTCAACGGCCTCTGAAGGACCCCGTAGCGAAAGAAAAAAATGGAAGAAATCTCACCAAATTAAGCTAGAATGTCATTCTGGGGGTTGTACTCGCGCCCCTGTGGTGGCCACTGGCCATGGAAGGTCTCGAGCATGCCTGTAGACATCGCGTGCCCCCAACCTTGGGACACCCAGCCGGGAACGCAGCTGTGGAATAGGGTCAGATGGTTGTGCTGGACACCCCTCAACCTCCCACGCCTGGGCTTGATAACGGCCAACTTGGCCACGGCCGCGAGTAGGCTTACCAGGTGGTGATCCTCACTCCGCACCAGGTGTCCAGTGATCAGGAGCGTGGGGCTGAAGCATTCTATGCTCGGTTCGAGCAGGAAACCAACGATCCGCTGGCGAGTGCCCCAGCAGCCCATAACACACCCATACCCACCATCACAGCTTCCGAAGTCAGATCGGCCTTCCTGAAAGTGAACCCTCGGAAGGCGACGGGTCCGGACGGGATCCCCAGTCGTGCACTCCGAGCCTGCGTGGACGAGCTGGCAGAGGTGTTCGCGGACATCTTTAACCTGTCCCTACTCCACTCTGAGGTCCCCACCTGCTTCAAGAAGACCACCATCATACCGGTCCCAAAGAAGAACCAGGCAACGTGCCTCAGTGGCTACCGTCTGGTGGCCCTGACTTCAGTTGTAATGAAGTGCTTCAAGAGGTTGGTCATGAAGTGCATCACCTCCAAACTCCCAGAATGCCTCAATCCACTGCAATTCGCATACCTCCACAAGCGGTCCACAGCAGACGCCATCTCCCTGGCTTTACGCACATCCCTAGAGTATCCTGACAGCAAGGACTCCTACATCATACTCCTATTTATTGACTACAGCTCCGCCTTCAACATAATCCCAGCCAAGCTCATATCAAAGCTCCAAAACCTAGGACTTGGCTCCCCACTCTGCAACTGGATCCTCGACTTTCTGACCCACAGACCACGATCAGTAAGAATGAACAACAACACCTCCTCCACAATAGTCCTCAACACCGGGGCCCCGCAAGGCTGCGTACTTAGCCCCCTACTCTACTCCCTGTACACACACGACTGGGTGGCAAAACGTGGTTCCAACTCCATCTACAAGTTTGCTGATGATACGACCATAGTGGGCCGGATCTCGAATAACGACGAGTCCGAATACAGGAGGGAGCTAGAGAACCTAGTGGAGTGGTGTAGCAACAACAATCTCTCCCTCAATGCCAGCAAAACTAAAGAGCTGGTCATTGACTTCAGGAAGCAAAGTACTGTACACACCCCTGTCAGCATCAACGGGGCCGAGGTGGAGATGGTTAGCAGTTTCAAATTCCTAGGGGTACACATCTCCAAAAATCTGTCCTGGTCCACCCACGTCGACACTACCACCAAGAAAGCACAACAGCACCTATACTTCCTCAGGAAACTGAGGAAATTCGGCATGTCCACATTGACTCTTACCAACTTTTACAGATGCACCATAGAAAGCATCCTATCGGGCTGCATCACAGCCTGGTATGGCAACTGCTCGGCCCAGGACCGCAAGAAACTTCAGAGAGTCGTGAACACAGCCCAGTCCATCGCACAAACCTGCCTCCCATCCACTGACTCCATCTGCACCTCCCGCTGCCTGGGGCAAGCGGGCAGTATAATCAAAGATCCCTCCCACCCGACTTACTCACTCTTCCAACTTCTTCCATCGGGCAGGAGATACAGAAGTCTGAGAACACGCACGAACAGACTCAAAAACAGCTTCTTCCCCACTGTCTCCAGACTCCTAAATGACCCTCTTATGGACTGACCTCATTAACACTACACCCTGTATGCTTCATCCGATGCTAGTGTTATCTAGTTACATTGTGTACCTTGTGTTGCCCTATTATGTATTTTCTTTTATTTCCTTTTCTTCTCATGTACTTAATGATCTGTTGAGCTGCTCGCAGAAAAATACTTTTCACTGTACCTCGGTACATGTGACAATAAACAAATCCCAATCCAATACAAACGCAACCAAAGCTTGGGGAGCAATCCCTTTGAAAGGCTAACCGGAGGTTGCAGCCTGGTGCATGCTGGGTAAACACGGAACACGGCCTCCTCAAGGCCGCAGGAAATACCGGCAATGTGGAAATCCGGGCGCCACCTTCGCCTACGCTTGTACGGGACTGGTGCATGTGCCACCTTCCATACTGGATCGCGGATGGAAAAAAAGAGCCCCACCCCCCACCCTGGCATCGCGAGCCCTTCGCTCGGGGTCCCCGCCACTTCCTAGATGGCATGATGGAATGCCATGGTGTGCCCGGGCAGTTGGTGAGGATGTGCACCAGCAGGCGTACAGGAACCCGCCCCCCCCCCCCCCTCCACGCTGAACACAGCGATGGGGAGGGGGGGGATTCCTCAAATTGTGCGGATCTGGATCCCGAGCTGGATTTCGGAATTCTGGGCTGGGGACCATGTGAAATTCAGCCCCGACTTGGTGGGGTCATTTTGGACAGGAGTCCACCCCGTGCCTGAATCGCCTCAACTCCATAGGTAGAGCCGGGACTGAGGGCCACGGCTTTGAGGCAATGGGGGGGCGTTTGCGCAAGCTGGGCGTCGTCTGCCGCAACGTCGCGTCAGTTAATGTGGCGTCACCAGCCCATCCCGAACTCTGGTCATCCCAGCACCCCTTCATCTGCACATCTTACAATGTAATTAATGAAGTGTTGTTGTCTGCGCCACTGAGTTTGTGTGTGTGGAGGGAGAGGGGCGGGCGCAGGGTGTGTGGGAGAGGGGGGGCTGGGTGTGTGGGAGAGGGGGGGCTGGGTGTGTGGGAGAGGGGGGGGCTGGGTGTGTGGGCGGAGGGGGGCTGAGTGTGTGGGAGAGGGGGGGCTGGGTTGTGGGAGGGGGGGGGCTGGGTGTGTGGGAGAGGGGGGGGCTGAGTGTGTGGGCAGAGGGGGGGCTGAGTGTGTGGGGGGTGGCTTGGTGTGTGGGAGAGAGGGGACTGGGTGTGTGTGGGCAGAGGGGGGGGGGCTGAGTGTGTATGGGAGGGGGGGCTGAGTGTGTGGGTGGAGGGGAGCTGAGTGTGTGGGTGGAGGGGGGCTGAGTGTGTGGGTGGAAGGGGGCTGAGTGTGTGGGTGGAGGGGGGCTGAGTGTGTGGGTGGAAGGGGGCTGAGTGTGTGGGCAGAGGGGGGGTTGAGTGTGTGGGCGGAGGGGGGCTGAGTGTGTGGGCGGAGGGGGGCTGAGTGTGTGGGGGGGGCTTGGTGTGTGGGAGAGGGGGGACTGGGTGTGTGTGGGCAGGGGGGGACTGAGTGTGTGTGGGCGGGGGGGCTGAGTGTGGGCGGAGGGGGGCTGAGTGTGTGGGCGGAGGTGGGCGGAGGGGGGCTGAGTGTGTGGGCGGAGGGGGGGCTGAGTGTGTGGGCGGAGGAGGGGCTGAGTGTTTGGGCGGAGGGGGGGCTGAGTGTTTGGGCGGAGGGGGGGCTGAGTGTTTGGGCGGAGGGGGGCTGAGTGTTTGGGCGGAGGGGGGGCTGAGTGTGTGGGCGGAGGGGGGGCTGAGTGTGTGGGCGGAGGGGGGCTGAGTGTGTGGGCGGGGGGGCGGGGTGTGTGGGCGGGGGGGGTGAGTGTGTGGGTGGGGGGGGCTGAGTGTGTGGGCGGGGGGGGTACACGCTGCGGGGGGGGGGGTTGCTGGGTGTTGACGGTGAAGATAACGGGTGACGATCGACAATGTTTTGTTCCCAGTATTTTGTGAGTCAGAGAGAGGAGTTTGAGACCGAGAGGGAGAATCTGTGGCTGCAGCTCATGGAGTTGGACATTCGACGCTCCGAACTGGAATATTTCTCCCGTGGAGACGCAGAGGGAAAGCTCATCCCACTGCAGGTACTGGGAGCACGTCCTGAACCTGGGGTGGTGCCGGGCAGGGGAGGGGGCACGGTGCCCACCTGAGGGCGACGGTTACATTGAGGGACGTCAGCAACCAAAGGAGGCGAATAACAAACTGTCAGCCATTGGGAGAGGAATGTGAAGGCGAACTCCCCTTGCCTGTGAGCTTCCAAAACAAATCGAGTTTTCAGCTCAATGACAAATAGGTTCCCACCCCCGCCCCGTGCCCCCGCCCCGTGCCCCCGCCCCATGCCCCCGCCCCGTGCCCCCGCCCCGTGCCCCCGCCCTGTGCCCCCGCCCTGTGCCCCCGCCCCGTGCCCGTGCCCCCGCCCCGTGCCCCCGCCCCGTGCCCCCGCCCCGTGCCCCCGCCCCGTGCCCCCGCCCCGTGCCCCCGCCCCGTGCCCCGTGCCCCCGCCCTGTGCCCCGTGCCCCCGCCCTGCGCCCCGTGCCCCCGCCCCGTGCCCCCGCCCCGTGCCCCCGCCCCGTGCCCCGTGCCCCCGCCCCGTGCCCCCGCCCCCGCCCCGTGCCCCCGCCCCGTGCCCCGTGCCCCCCGCCCCGTGCCCCCGCCCCCGTGCCCCCGCCCCCGTGCCCCCGCCCCCGTGCCCCCGCCCCCGTGCCCCCGCCCCCGTGTCCCCGCCCCCTTGACCTCAACGCTGTCCCTGCCCCCCACACCCCCTGCCCTCACCCCGCCATCCCACCAACTCCCTATCAGAATAGATTTTGGAGCGAGGGGACTCATTGGCTCCTCGACAATGACTGATAATTTTCCCAAATCCCAAAATCAATTAGTTCAGCTCCCAAACTGCCCCCCCCCCACCCCACCCCCCGAATTGCACGCTCCACCCCTTCCCGTCTATACTATTTGATGTGTTCATAACTTTGCTCTTGTGTGCGATCTGGGTGTCGCATTTGTTGCCCAGCCCTAATTGCCCTTGAACCGAGTGTCCCGCTTGGTCGTTCCAGAGGGGCGGCTCAGAGTCAACCCCATTGCTGTGGGTCTGGAGTCACGTGTAGGCCAGACCGGGTAAGGACGGCAGATTTCCTTCCCTAAAGGGACATTAGTGAACCAGACGGGTTTTTGCGACCATTGGTGATAATGTCATGGACACCATTACTGAGACTCGCTATTAACTCCAGATTTTAAGTTGGACCGTGGTGGGTTTTGAACCTGTGTCAGCCTGGGTCTGGGTCTTTAGTCCAATGACATGGCCAGTACGCCATGATCTCCCCATAATTGAATCGTGAAGTGGTTCAGATTGAAATATTTGCTCCAAGATTTTTTGGGGGGATGATACATTTTCACAATCGCCCTCCGCTGACTGAGTTCACTCTGAGATGATGTCCCGGGCGTGGCTGCGGTATAACCAGCTCCACATTCCCTTCTTCACCCTCTTGCCCTGCCCCTCACTCCCCGGCAGGTTTTCCAGCAACTGATTAGCTGTATCTCGGAGAAGACGGATCAGCTGTTGATGGTGGCAGAGCTCCTACTCCAGAAGTGTGAGGCCCAGGACAGCGTCACCATCGAAGGCGAGGTTTGGGATCTCCTGCAGTTCCAGCAGGATGTCTTCAGACAAGTGAGTGGTCTCCAAATGAGATGCCGCAGGGCTGGGCAGGGCAGGGCAGGGCAGGGCTGGGCAGGGCTGGGCAGGGCTGGGCAGGGCTGGGCTGGGCTGGGCAGGGCTGGGCAGGGCAGGGCTGGGCAGGGCAGGGCTGGGCAACGCAGGGCTGGGCAACGCAGGGCTGGGCAACGCAGGGCTGGGCAACGCAGGGCTGGGCAACGCAGGGCTGGGCAACGCAGGGCTGGGCAGCGCAGGGCAGGGCAGCGCAGGGCAGGGCAGCGCTGGGCAGGGCAGCGCTGGGTAGGGCAGGGCAGGGCTGGGTAGGGCAGTGCAGGGCAGTGCAGGGCAGGGCAGGGCAGCGCTGGGTAGGGCAGGGCAGCGCAGGGCAGGGCAGCACGGGCAGGGCAGGGCAGGGCACTGCAGGGCTGAGCAGCGCAGGGCAGGACAGCGCAGGGCAGGGCAGCGCAGGGCAGCGCAGGGCAGGGCAGCGCTGGGTAGGGCAGGGCAGCGCAGGGCAGGGCAGTGCAGGGCAGCACGGGCAGGGCAGGGCTGGGTAGGGCAGGGCTGGGTAGGGCAGGGCTGGGTAGGGCAGGGCTGGGTAGGGCAGGGCTGGGTAGGGCAGGGCTGGGTAGGGCAGGGCTGGGTAGGGCAGGGCTGGGTAGGGCAGCGCAGGGCAGGGCAGGGCAGCGCTGGGTAGGGCAGGGCAGCGCAGGGCAGGGCAGCACGGGCAGGGCAGGGCAGGGCAATGCAGGGCTGAGCAGCGCAGGGCAGGACAGCGCAGGGCAGGGCAGCGCAGGGCAGCGCAGGGCAGGGCAGCGCTGGGTAGGGCAGGGCAGTGCAGGGCAGGGCAGCGCAGGGCAGTGCAGGGCTGCACGGGCAGGGCAGGGCAGGGCTGGGTAGGGCAGGGCTGGGTAGGGCAGGGCTGGGTAGGGCAGGGCTGGGTAGGGCAGGGCAGCGCAGGGCAGGGCAGGGCAGGGCAGCGCTGGGTAGGGCAGGGCAGCGCAGGGCAGGGCAGCACGGGCAGGGCAGGGCAGCGCAGGGCAGGGCAGCGCAGGGCAGGGCAGCGCTGGGTAGGGCAGGGCAGCGCAGGGCAGGGCAGCGCAGGGCAGTGCAGGGCAGCACGGGCAGGGCAGGGCAGGGCTGGGTAGGGCAGGGCTGGGTAGGGCAGGGCTGGGTAGGGCAGGGCTGGGTAGGGCAGGGCTGGGTAGGGCAGGGCTGGGTAGGGCAGGGCTGGGTAGGGCAGGGCTGGGTAGGGCAGGGCAGCGCAGGGCAGGGCAGCGCAGGGCAGGGCAGCGCAGCACAGGGCAGGGCAGCGCAGTGTAGCGCTGGGTAGGGCAGGGCTGGGCAGGGCTGGGCAGCGCTGGGCAGGGCAGGGCAGGGCAGGGCTGGGCTGGGCAGCGCTGGGTAGGGCAGCACTGGGCAGGGCATGGCAGGGCAGGGCAGGGCAGGGCAATGCAGGGCAGCACAGGGCAGGGCAGGGCACAGCAGCGCAGGGCAGCGCTGGGTAGGGCAAAGCTGGGTAGGGCAGGGCAGTGCAGGGCAGGGCTGGGCTGGGCAACGCAGGGCAGAGGAGCGCTGGGCTGGGTTGGGCAGGGTAGGGCTGGGCAGGGCTGGGCAGGGCTGGGCAGGGCTGGGCAGGGCTGGGCAGGGCTGGGCTGGGCAGGGCAGGGCTGGGCAGGGCTGGGCAGGGCAGGGCTGGGCAGGGCAGGGCTGGGCAGGGCTGGGCAACGCAGGGCAGGGCAGGGCAGCGCAGGGCAGGGCAGCGCAGGGCAGGGCAGCGTAGGGCAGGGCAGGGCAGCGTAGGGCAGGGCAGCGTAGGGCAGGGCAGCGCTGGGTAGGGCAGGGCAGGGCAATGCAGGGCAGGGCAGCACAGGGCAGGGCAGGGCACAGCAGCGCAGGGCAGCGCTGGGTAGGGCAAAGCTGGGTAGGGCAGGGCAGCGCAGGGCTGGGCTGGGCAGCGCAGGGCAGAGGAGCGCTGGGCTGGGTTGGGCAGGGTAGGGCAGCGCAGGGTAGGGCAGCGCAGGGCTGGGCATCGCAGGGCTGGGCAGGGCAGGGCTGGGCAGGGCTGGGCAGGGCTGGGCTGGGCAGGGCTGGGCAGGGCAGGGCTGGGCAGGGCAGGGCTGGGCAGGGCAGGGCTGGGCAGGGCAGGGCAACGCAGGGCAGGGCAACGCAGGGCAGGGCAACGCAGGGCAGGGCAACGCAGGGCAGGGCAACGCAGGGCAGGGCAACGCAGGGCAGGGCAACGCAGGGCAGGGCAACGCAGGGCAGGGCAACGCAGGGCAATGCAGGGCAGGGCAATGCAGGGCAGGGCAATGCAGGGCAGGGCAATGCAGGGCAGGGCAATGCAGGGCAGGGCAATGCAGGGCAGGGCAATGCAGGGCAGGGCAATGCAGGGCAGGGCAATGCAGGGCAACGCAGGGCAGGGCAACGCAGGGCAGGGCTGGGCAGGGCTGTGCTGGGCAGGGCTAGGCTGGGCTGGGTAGAGTAGGGCAGGGCAGGGCTGGGTAGAGCAGGGCAGGACAGGGCAGCGCAGGGCTGGGCTGGGCTGGGTAGAGCAGGGCAGCGCAGGGCAGGGCAGCGCTGGGCAGGGCTGGGCAGCACAGGGCAGGGCAGGGCAGCACAGGGCGAGGCCTGGATAGAGTGGACGTGGAGAGGATGTTTTCACTTGTAGGAAAAACTAGAACCAGAGGACACAATCTCAGACTAAAGGGACGATCCTTTAAAACAGGGATGAGGAGGAATTCCTTCAGCCAGGGGGTGGTGAATCTGTGGAACTCTTTGCCGCAGAAGGCTGTGGAGGCCAAATCACTGAGTGTCTTTAAGACAGAGAACATGCAAACTGGGAGCAGGAGCAGATCATTCGGCCCACTGAGCCTACCCCACTCTGAGATTGTCTTATATTTTTAAGGTTCGCTCTCTTTCTCTCCCTTATGTTCTCTCTCTCTCACACATGTGCTCTCACTCTCTCTTGTGCCTGCTCGCTCTCACTCACACTTGTGCTCTCATGGTCTCTCAAGGATATGCTCTCCCTCTCGCGCTCTCTCGCGGTCCCTCTCTTTCTCGCGCTCCCTCTCTCTCGTGCTCCATCTCTCTCTCTCTCACGCTCCCTCTCTCTCTCATGCTCCCTGTCTCTCGCTCCATCTCTATCTCGCGCTCCCTCTCTCTCTCATGCTCCCTCTCTCTCTCTCGTGCTCCCTCTCTCTCTCGTGCTCCCTCTCTCTCTCGTGCTCCCTCTCTCTCTCGTGCTCCCTCTCTCTTGCGCTCCCTCTCTCTTGCGCTCCCTCTCTCTTGCGCTCCCTCTCTCTCTCGTGCTCCCTCTCTCTCTCGTGCTCCCTCTCTCTCTCGTGCTCCCTCTCTCTCTCGTGCTCCCTCTCTCTCTCGTGCTCCCTCTCTCACGCTCCCTCTCTCTCTCACGCTCCCTCGCTCTCTCGCGCTCTCTCGCGCTCCCTCTCTCTCTCGCGCTCCCTCTCCCACTCGCGCTCCCTCTCCCACTCGCGCTCTCTCCCACTCCCACTCGCGCTCTCTCCCACTCGCGCTCTCTCCCACTCGCGCTCTCTCCCACTCGCGCTCTCTCCCACTCGCGCTCTCTCCCACTCGCGCTCTCTCCCACTCGCGCTCTCTCCCACTCGCGCTCTCTCCCACTCGCGCTCTCTCCCACTCGCGCTCTCTCCCACTCGCGCTCTCTCCCACTCGCGCTCTCTCCCACTCGCGCTCTCTCCCACTCGCGCTCTCTCCCACTCGCGCTCTCTCCCACTCGCGCTCTCTCCCACTCGCGCTCTCTCCCACTCGCGCTCTCTCCCACTCGCGCTCTCTCCCACTCGCGCTCTCTCCCACTCGCGCTCTCTCCCACTCGCGCTCTCTCCCACTCGCGCTCTCTCCCACTCGCGCTCTCTCCCACTCGCGCTCTCTCCCACTCGCGCTCTCTCCCACTCGCGCTCTCTCCCACTCGCGCTCTCTCCCACTCGCGCTCTCTCCCTCTCGCGCTCTCTCCCTCTCGCGCTCTCTCCCTCTCGCGCTCCCTCTCTCTCTCGCGCTCCCTCTCTCTCTCGCGCTCCCTCTCTCTCTCGCGCTCCCTCTCTCTCTCGCGCTCCCTCTCTCTCTCGCCCTCCCTCTCTCTCTCGCGCTCCCTCTCTCTCTCGCGCTCCCTCTCTCTCTCGCGCTCCCTCTCTCTCTCGCCCTCCCTCTCTCTCTCGCGCTCCCTCTCTCTCTCGCGCTCCCTCTCTCTCTCGCGCTCCCTCTCTCTCTCGCGCTCCCTCTCTCTCTCGCGCTCCCTCTTGTCTCTCGCCCTCCCTCTTGTCTCTCGCCCTCCCTCTCTCTCTCGCTCTTGTGCTCACTCTTTCCCTTGCGCTCGCTCTCTCCCGCTCGCTCTCTCCCGCTCGCTCTCTCCCGCTCGCTTTCTCCCGCTCGCTCTCTCCCGCTCGCGCTCTCTCTCCCACTCGCGCTCTCTCTCCCACTCGCGCTCTCTCTCCCACTCGCGCTCTCTCTCCCACTCGCGCTCTCTCTCCCACTCGCGCGCTCTCTCCCACTCGCGCGCTCTCTCCCACTCGCGCGCTCTCTCCCACTCGCGCGCTCTCTCCCACTCGCGCGCTCTCTCCCACTCGCGCGCTCTCTGTGGTGCTAACCACTGTGCCACCAAGCATAACATTCCTACAGGGCTCGATAGAGTAGATACAGGAAGGACGCTTTATCCTGGTTGGTTGGGGTGGATCCTTAAACAAGCGGAATGACTCCGAGTAAGAGGTAGGGCATCCTCCTCCAGCCCCTTTCCCATTGTCATCCAGGTGGGCGGGACTGGTCTCTCTTATTGTAAGTCAGAGAAGCAGTCCGAACCTCGACAGGTTTGGCATGGTGCAGAAGGAGGCCATTCAGCCCATTGTCTCTGCACCGACTCTCCAAACGGGCATCGTGACGTGGCACCATTGCCCTGCATTCTCCCCCAGACCCCTGCACATTGGCCATTCCCCTTTTCAAAGCTGAGATTAGTGGGTTTCTTTCTCATCAGTGGGGGAAGTAATGGCTCCGGAGAGAAGGCTGGAAAGTGGACTTGGTGAGTGTGGAATCAGCTATGATCTTATTAAATGGCGGAGCAGGCTTGAAGAGGTTAGCGCTACTGCCTCACAGTGCCAGGGACCCGGCTTCGATTCCTGGCCTTGGGGTAACAGTCTGTGTGGAGTTTGCACTTTCCCCCCTCGTGTCTGCGTGGGTTTCCTGCGGCTGCTCCAAAGATGTGCAGGTTAGGTGGGGTTATGGGGACGGGACGGGGGCAGTGGGCCTAGGTTAGGGTGCTCTTTTGGAGGGTCAGTGCCATTCGGCCCATCGACTCTGCACCGTCCCTCTGAAAGAGCGCCCACCCTTTCCCCATAACCCAGTAGTCCCACCTAACCTTTTGGAGATGGTTGTCTAAGCCCTAAGCTTTGGAATTGCCTCTCACCACCTCCCTTATTGCTTTAGAACCGATCTCTTCGATCAAGCAGCACTAAATCTCTTTATGCGATGGTGTCAACACTCCTGTAAATCGCCTTGGGATAGGCGCTATGTAATTATTCAAGATGGCACCGGAGTGTGGCGATTCTCTGCGAGCGAGCTCCCACAGATCATCTTAGATTTCCTCCGAGTGCTCCGGTTTCCTCCCCCAAGTCCCAAAAGAATTGGTGAATTGGACATTCTGAATTCTCCCTCTGTGTACCCGAACAGGCGCCGGAATGTGGCGACGAGGGGATTTCCACAGTCACTTCATTGCAGTGTTAATGTAAACATACTTGTGACAATAAAGATTATTATTATTATTGTCTCCCCTGTGTTCCAGGTGTTTGACGACTGGGAAATGGCCAACCGAGAGGGTGGCCAGTCTGATCGTCGCTCTGACACCCTCCTGGAGGAACGGGGAGTCCCGGATCGCCCGGGTTTGGCAGCACAGCGCCTCCTTGGTGAGGGGGTTGCAAGGGGTCGTCAGTCTGGACGTTTGAGCCCGTGCAGTGTCGACCCCTTAGCCCTGGAGTGGGACTCGTCTGTGGACATCGGGGAGTCAAGGACGCACGAGGGCTCCGTTTGCCTCCCGCAGCTTGGTATGTGGTCACCATCAGTGAGCAAAGTTCTGGCCCCAGTGCGGGGGGAGATGGGGGCATGGGGGAGGGGGGCAGGAAGGGGGAACCCTCGTATGTGTTCGAGAACTTTGTGGGGAAGATTCTATCGACGCAAATCTCCCGATTCTGTAAATATGTATTTTTATCTTTCATATTTGTATGATATCATTTCCACTAAATTAGAAAGAGGGTAGTTATTCGATAACGATAAAATGCTGAGAATACGGGTGAAGTGAATACGGTCTGAAGTGATTGTTCCCTGACCCCTGACCCTGGGGTATTGACTCCTCCCACCCTGAGGTGCCACTGTGGCCACTGACCTAGGTGCCGGAATCTCTCTGACCCCTGACCCTGGGCCCGACTGCTTGCCTCAAGCCATGGCTACCCATGAGGAAAGGTTATCTTTTAGAAATTGGGGTATGAGGAGAGGGTGTGCGCGTGGGACTGTGGGGAGGAGTGGAGATGAGGAGAGGGGGTGGATAGGGTTGGGCAGAAGTGGTCTTGAATAGGTTTAGTCCCCTGAGCAGGATTACGTTCTCCTTCCTCAAGAAGGTTCCAGATTGTACATTAACGTATTACAATCCCAGAGCAGACCCAAACAGTGGCGAGGATACGGGACCGAAACCCCAATATTTTAGTTTCTTTTGTAAGACTCTCCTGAAAGAAGGATTCACTCCAGGAGTGATTGCACGGAGAAATAGTTATTTTTAAAACAATACTTTATTGTGAATGCAATATTAAACTCTTTAACTTCACCCCCAAAACTAATGGCTTACATTACTCCTTAAACACTACCACATAATCCCCTATTAAACAATAAGAAAAGATGCGTACAGCTCTCAATCCAGCTTAAAATCAGCAGAGGATATAGTAATAACTTGCTTTACAGAACAGATTTGGGCTCCAGTTAGAACCCCTACAGACTCTGGTTGGATGTCTTCAACAAACAAACTGTTTCAACTGGGTTGTTTCGGCTTCTTTGTCCTCAGACAAGACTGCTCTGCTTTAAATATTATTATTCTTTTTTAACTATCCTACTGGAAAAGAATTGTAGACTCGGGGTCAGCCAGATCAGACTTCAACTTCTCTCCGCAGCTTTCTCAAGATGCCTCCCTGAACCCAGCAATGGCATCATCTCCCCAAGCTGAAAAACAAATGAACTCTCCAAAAACTTTCCCCAGTCAAACTACAGGGCATTAGCCCAGACTGAAAACCACAGTCCTCTGGTCAATTTCACCTTCTGGCTCCTAAATAGCTCCCAGGCCCTGCAAAACGAAATCCATTTTTTTTAAAAAAACATGACCACGGCAGTCAAACACTCTCTAACCCCAGGCTTTTAAACCTCAAATGGTCAACGGTTTATAATCCGATATTCCTAAAATTCCTGCAATCGTCACAGTGACTGAATGGTTACGACACAGGGTCTGAGTCTGTGAAATCCTGTACGATATGTCCTCAATTTCAGACAAATCCATTGGCCTGGATGGGAAAGGCAACAAGTGGGGTTGTCTGAGAACTCGAGCAACCCATCGCAGAGTGAAGAATAACTCCAGAAAACTTGAGCAGGTAAGAAGAGTTACGGCTGAGATAGCTTCATACCACGAACAATCAGGGTGACGCACCTACACTCAAGAGGTTGGTGCCCCATGTAAAAGTGTGTTCACATGAACGCAATAGACTTAAATAAGAGGCAGCGCAACAAAGGTTTTTGGGCACAAAGGGAATTAAACAATATGAAATGAAATGAAAATCGCTTATTGTCACAAGTAGGCTTCAAATGAAGTTACTGTGAAAAGCCCCTAGTCGCCACATTCCGGCGCCTGTTCGGGGAGGCTGGTACGGGAATTGAACCGTGCTGCTGGCCTGCCTTGTTCTGCTTTAAAAGCCAGCTATTTAGCCCAGTGTGCTCAACCGGCCCCTATGGGGATGGAAGAGAAAATGGAGCTCAGGCACATTGTGGAACGGCGCAACAGCCTGGGTGGGTTCTATGGGCTTTTCACTGGCTAATATTTAACACAAAAACAGACCTGGCCATTATCTTTTTGTTGTTTGTGGAATCTTGCTGTGCGCAAATTGGCTGCAGTGTTTCCCCCACATACAACAGTGGCCACACTTCAAAAAGTATGTCATTGCTTGTAATGTGCTCTGGGATGTACTGTGGTTAAGGTGTTACAGAAATGCAAGTCCCCAGGACCTGGTGGCCTGCATTCTAAGATCTTTAAATAAGTGGCTCCAGAGGTAATAGAATGCGTTGGTTATAATCTCCCAAAATTCCTAGATTCTGGAAAAGCCCTGGTGGATTGCAAAGCCTCAAAAGTATCACCTTTATGCAAGAAAGGAGGGAGACAGAAAGCAGAAAACTTTAGGCCAGTTAATCCAACATCCATCATGGGGAGCAGCCTGCAGTTCCATTGTGAAGGACATTTTGAAATCCGGCAGAGTCACCATGGTTTTGTGAAAGGGAATTTATTTGACTAATTTATTGGAATTCTTGTGAGGAAGTGACAGTCAGGTTAGATAAAGGGGAACTTGTAGATGTGGGTCGCTAGTCTTTGGAATTCTCTTCCCCAGGGAGCAGAGGAAGTGGACTCTGTACTTATTGGTCCATGGCCGTGTGAAAGTTGGAGCACTTTTATTATTCTTTTTACTTAGATTCAGGAGGATAAATGCAATTTTTTTTTTCAAAAAAACTTTTTTAAAAACCCTGCTTGTGTCTTTCATAATCACAGAATATAAACCGTTAAACGGTGACAGGATTGGCAAGTCAATCATTTTTTAAAAAAAATAATGAACTTGTTGTAGTCAGACGAGGAATGGGAAAGGAGGGGAGTCATTTTTAACGCTCCTCAGCTGATCGTAACAAATATACTCCAGGCTGGGTTAGACAGATAGTGGATCGACAAGAGAGCCCTGGGTTGTGAGGGACAGGCAGAAAAGTGGAGTTAAGGCCACAATCCGATCAGTCATGATCCTATGGAGTGGCAGAACAGGCTTCTCTTTCCCCTTTATTCGTGGTATGTGGGCGACGCTGGGCTGGGCACACCATTTCTTGCCGATCCTTAATTGCCCTTGCACTGAGGGACTCGCTCGGCCGTTTCCAAGGGGCAGTTAAGAGTCAACCCCATTGCTGGGGGTCTGGAGTCACATGTAGGCCAGACCGGGGTTAGGACGGCAGATTTCCTTCCCAAAAGGGGCATGATCAAACCGGATGGGTTTTTTAAAAAAGCTTTTTATTGGCTTTTCTCATATTTATGAACAGTTTGTTTTGTCCTTCATTTAACTAACTCTATGGACATTTGGTTGCCCTCTGGATCGGTCTATGATCCCCCCCCCCCCCCGACCCCCATTGGCTTCAGCATCCTTCCTCTTCTCTTGCGGTTCCCCCCCCGGGTTGCGCAGTCCTTTGGTTCTTCATCTATCTTTTTTTTTCTTGGCTTACTCCCCATAGCTGGCCCCGAACAGGTTTTGGAACAGGCCGACGAACTGACCCCAAGTATCCAGGAAGCCTTCCTCCGACCCTCGGGTGGCGTACTTAATCTTCTCCGGGTGGAGAAATTCCGAGAGGTCAGCGAGCCAGTCTGCAGCTGTGGGGGGTGCTGCCGATCGCCAGCCGAGCAGGATTCTCCGGCGTGCGATTAGGGAAGCGAAAGCGAGGGCGTTGGCCCCCTTCCCCATGTCTAACTCTGGCTGCTCCGATACCCCGAAGGTTGCCACTATTGGGCGTGGCTTCACCCTCGCCCCCACAACCTTGGACATTGCCTCGGAGAAGGCTGTCCAGAACCCAGCAAGCTTGGGGCAAGCCCAGAACGTGTGGGTGTGGTTGGCCGGGCCCCTCTGGCACCGCCCACATTTGTCCTCCACCTCCAGGAAGAACCTGCTCATTCGGGTTCTGGTCAGGGGCGCTCTGTGCACCACTTTGCGCTGCATTAGGCCTTGCGCAGGAGGAAGTGGAGTTTGCCCTGCTCAGTGTTTTGCTCCAGAGTCCCCATCCTACCTCTGTCCCCAGTTCATCCTCCCATTTTTGTCTGGTCTCGTCCAGTGGTGTTCGAGCTCTGTCCAGTAGCTAAATGTTTATTTTCCCACAGAGCCCTCCCACCCTTGCTGCTTGTGCCTATCAGGTCCTCTAGTAGCGTGTTTTCTGGGGACCCGGGGTACTCTATTGTCTCTTGCGGAGGAAGTGTTTTATTTGGAGGTGTCTCAATTCATGCCCTTTTGCTAGTTTCCACTTCCTCGTCAGTTCGTCCAGTGTCGCCAGTCTGCGCCCTACGTAGAAGTCCCTGACCGTCAGTGTGTCCCCGTCCCGCCTCCATCTTTTGAAGGTGGTATCTAGCATGGCTGGGGGGAATCTGATTGCTGCAGATGGGGGCCACAAGGGACATTTTGGTTATCCCTGTCTCAACTGGGTCCATGTTCTCTGCGTGGCCGCTACCACTGGGCTCGTTGTGTATCTTGTTGAGGATGGGAGTGCTGCTGTAGCCAGGGCCCGGTGGATCGTTCCTTTACAGGATGCCTCCTCCATTTGTACCCAATCTGAGTCGGGTTCTTGTACCCATCCCTTCACTCTTTCTGCCGTTGCTGCCCAGTGGTAGTATTGTAGGTTCGGTAGAGCCAGGCCCCCTCTGACTTTCCCTCTTTGCAGTGTCGGTTTGGGATTCTCGGGTTCTTACCCCCCCCCCCCCCCCCCCCACACACACACACACACACAAACGCCATGATTAGACTGTCTATGTTTTGGAAAAAGGCCTTGGGGATGAAGATCAGGATGGATCTAAACAGGAAGAGGAACCTTGGCAGTAGGTTCATCTTGATCGTCTGCACTCTCCCCGCCAGGGAGAGTGGGAGTGAGCCCCACCGTTGAAGGTCTTTTCTTACTTCCTCCACCAGGCTGGTCAGGCTCCACTTGTGGATCTGTGTCCAGTCTCTGGATATTTGGATCCCCAGGTAACGGAACATGTTCTGGGCCGTTTTAAACGGGAGCCCCTTCAGCTCTGTCCCTCCGCCTTTTGAGTTCACTGGGAATGCCTCGCTTTTGCCCAGGTTAAGTTTGTCGAACGAGAAGGTTCCACGGATGGGTTCTTAATGACAATCTGGTCGCTTTTTCGTCACCATTACTGAAACCAGGTTTTTATTTCCCATTCATTTAATTAACTGAGTTTAAAGTTCCCATTCATTGTGGTACAGTTCGAACGTAGTATCTCTAGATCAAGGCGGCAGGGTGGCACAGTGGGTAGCACTGTTGCTTCACAGCTCCAGGGTCCCAGGTTCGATTCGCGGTTTGGGTCCCCGTCTGTGCGGAGTCTGCACGTTCTCCCCGTGTCTGCGTGGGTTTCCTATCCATGTGCTGCAGAGATTTGAAGGAACGCAAACCAGAAGAACAGATTAATTACCCATCTATATCTTTGGATGGCCACGATGGCAAAACCAAGCTTAGCATCGATCCGCACAAATCATGTGGGTTTCCTCCCACAGTCCAAAGATGTGCAGGTTAGGGTGGATTGGCTGTGCCAAATTGCCCTGTGTCCAAAAAGGTTAGTTGGGGTTACGGAGATAGGGTGGAGGTGAGGGTTTAAGGTGAGGGGTGCCCTTTCCAAGGGCTGGTGCCGACTCGATGGGCCGAATGGCCTCCTTCTGCACTCTAAATTCTATGATTAGTCAGGTTTTGAGGTTAGCGATTCAATAACATCACTAGTGATGTACCTGAGAATGGTGTCTGTGTGGATATCCCTGTCTAGCCGGCTACCTGTCTGAGTGTGTGTGTGTGTGTGTGTGTGTATGTGTGGAGCGTGTGACTGTGTCTCTGCTCTGACTCCCTGTCTGTATGTGCTGATCACCGCCTTCACTGCTCTATCTGTTTTTTCCCCAGGTGGACGTGGCCTGTCAATGTGACTCTGAAGTTCGCCTGATATCAGGTGACTCTGGTCCACTGTTTATCAAGAAGCAAGCGGTCTGTGACAACCTGTTCCAGGGTAAGGGGATGGTCTCTCTCTGTCTCTCTCTCTCCCATTCATCAGAGTCGGCTGATATCAAGCGCGCGACACAGGGAAGTTGGTGGGGGTCAGAGGTAAGGGAGCAGAGGTCACAGGCTAGGGATGGGGTCATGGGTCAGGGTCACGGAGTGGGGAGTGAAGGGTACCGCATGTTGGGGATGGGAGGGTTCGGCTGGGAGGATCTGTCTGGGTGGGTGGGGGTGGGGGCGAGGTGGGAGGGGGAGAAGAATCTGGGCTGAAGTTCTCGCTGGGAGAGTCTGGGGTTTGGGCTAAGAGCAGGGGTGTGTGGGGGTGAGATGGGGGTGGTGGGGAGGGAGGGTGGGGGAGTAACGGCAAGAGGGATGGACCCGTGGGTGAGGGTGTGCACGTGAGTTCCCAGACAGGTGAGGGTTCAGTAGGGGAGGGCGATTTGGAAGGATGGCGATAAAAGTCAGATTCGAAACAATATGACGTTTGGGGTTCATAAAATCCATACAGTGCAAACGGAGGCCATTTGGCCCATCGAGTCCGCACCGACCCTCTGAAAGAGCGCCCGGCCTAGGCCCATTCCCATGCCCTATCCCCGTAACCCCGCCTAACCTGCACATCTTTCAACTGCGGGAGGGAACCGGAGCACCCGGAGGAAATCCACGCAGACACGGGGAGACACAGACAGTCACCCGAGGCTGGAATAGGACCCAGTTCCTTGCCGTCGTGAGGCAGCAGTGCTAGCGACCGTGCCGTTGTGGAATTTTCAAAATTTCAACGCTCAAACCTTCGGCCTCCCATTCGACTCAAAGTTTCTGCTCCTGATGTACTCAACTGCTCCTTGCCATCATGTTTTGATGTCCTAATCCCCAATAAAATCATGACTCTTCACCCTGGCCGTTTTCCTCATCTCTGCTCCTTTAGGCACAAGAGACACCGGCTTGAAGGGCTATGGTGGATCACTGGAAACACTACCAGCCTATCATACCTGTGCCAGCTCTTAGCAATGACCCATCAACCCCACTCCTATGCCTCCCCAACCACCCACCAAGCAGCCCTGCGAAGGTTCCCTTCTTAATTCTTTGTCCAAAATCCCATTGGAATTGCATTCTTGAATTGCTCCCACAACTTGGGTCAGAATCCTGGGAACGCCCTCCCTAGCAGCACTGTGGGTGTACCTGCACCACATGGACTGCAGCGGCTCAAGAAGGCAGCTCAAGGGCAACTAGGATGGGTAACAGACGCTAAGCTAGCTAGTGGCACCCCTCAGCCCAAGACATAATTTACAAATATTTGTTTCAGGCAACGCACTTCAGACCATAACTCATTGCTTCTTATAAAAAATAAATTATCATCTGTTATGAAACCCCGTTGATGTTATGAGTGAGAATGGTATATTTTATTTGTATAATAGTGAGAAACCTCTGAGGAACCAGTGAGAGCTCAAACCTCTATTTCATTAAACAACGATAAAAGTATTTATTAAAGCAGAAGAAAGATAATAAAGAACAATCTCATACTTTGACACATTATCAGTCAGCAATTAGTCCCTCAAAGACTGGAAACCCAATAGTATATGTTTCCCCCGTAATCTTAAACTCTACTGAACCCCCCTATCGTTTCCCAAACAACAATCCTAAATCTTTTGGTCAAATCTAGCCAGCCATTACCCCATCGTTACAGCCTAAGTGACCAGGACTTGGGAACGATCTCCGGTTCACCGAAGAGGACGATCTTTTGCACAAACTGACCTTTTGCCTTCAGCGCTTCATCTCCGGCTGAACTGTTTCCTGAGGTTGGCTGGCTCTCTCTCGCGTTCCTACTGTTGTTTCATCAACACCTCATTTGTGGCTAGCCTGCTTCCTGGCTCACAGCACGCTGACTACTCATGGCATCAATTGCAAAGAACACCCTGTTCCCTGTTCATTCCTGATCAGTCCTTTCTCTTAGTTGCTGCCCAGACATGGTTTACAAAATACGTTTGATTTTACTAGTGTTAAAAAAAACAACATTCATTTCAATAGCATCCTACCAATTTGTGATTTCATCTTCCATCTGGTTCTTTTGCCAATTATGTTAGATCCCCATCTCCTGGTTACTGATTCTCCCACAAGCGGAAACCATGTGTCATTATTTACTCTATCAAAATGCGACAATTGTCCGAGGCAGAGGTGGGGGTGCTTATTAACACCCGGCGGAAGCATAGGGAGGTCTCCATCCTGTTTAATTTTCTCCATCCCATTAGGTTTGATACTCGCGATAGTCCTCCGCAGTCATTTGCCATCCTGATGATACCAATGAACTTCGAGGGATATAAAGAGGACATAAGCAGGGCCAGCCAATCGCAGGTGGATTACACCACTGCACGGAGTAACTCTCGGCCTTCTTTACCTCCAGAGGTTTCAAGCGATGAACGGACAATCGCAGAGGAATTGAGGAAGACCAACGGACACTGGCAACATCTGGATTGGGATCAGACGAGATTCCGGAGAGGACAAGTCCCCTCAGACTGGCTCCAAGGTCAGACTCTGGACCCCAGGGCAAGGGCCAGAAGTATTAGGCAGTGGCTGCAGACGTTGGAGGTCAGTGAAGCTCATACGTCACTACCCATGGTCAAATAGAATTATAGAATCCTTACAATGCAGAAGGAGGCCATTTGGCGCATCGAGTCTGCACCGACCTTCTGAAAGAGCACTCAACGCAAGGCCGCTCCCCCACCCCCCACCTATCCCAATAACCCCTTAACTTAACCCACGCATCTTTGGACACCAAGGAGCAATTTAGCACGGCCAATCCACCCAACCTGCACATCTGAGCTAAACCAGGGGGCTGCAGGAGTTGACCAGGGGGCTGGTTTAGCTCTGTAGGCTAGACAGCTGGTTGGTGATGCAGAACGAGGCCAGCAGCGCGGGTTCAATTCCTGTACCAGCTGAGAATTCTGAATTCTCCCTCTGTCTACCCGAACAGGCGCCGGAATGTGGCGACTAGGGGCTTTTCACAGTAACTTCATTGCAGTGTTAATGTAGCCTACTTGTGACAATAAAAAGGTTATTATGGGCGGCACGGTAAGCACAGTGGTTAGCACTGATGCTTCGCAGCTCCAGTGTCCCAGGTTCGATTCCCGGCTTGGGTCACTGTCTATGCGGAGTCTGCACGTTCTCCCCGTGTCTGCGTGGGTTTCCTCCGGGTGCTCCGGTTTCCTTCCATAGCCCAATAGCAGGTTAGGTAGATTGGCCATGCGTTAGAGTCCAAAAAAGGTTAGGTGGGTTATGGGGCTAGGATGGAGGTGTGGGCTTAGATAGGGTGATCTTTCCATGGGCCTGTGCAGACTCAATGAGCCGAATGGCCTCCTTCTGCACTGTAAAATCTATGAAACTGATCTTTGGACACCAAGAGGCAATTTAGCATGGCCAATCCACCTAACCTGCATATCTTTGGACTGTGGGAGGAAACCGGAGCACCCGGAGGAAACCCACGCAGACACGGGGAGAACGTGCAGACTCCGCACAGACAGTGACCCAAGGCCAGAATTCAACCCGGGTCCCTGGCACTGTGAGACAACAGTGATAACCACTGCGCCACCCCCGTACCATAATGATTCATCGATCCACATTTACTCTCACTGGGGTATGGGTTCCACAAGGTGATTCAAGACTATGGTCACAATATGTGGAGTCAGGGGACAACGCTTAACAAGCTGAATTCAAATCAGATACCAGAAAGTCGGGGTTAAAGGTATTTACTCAGCCTGGGCAAAAGGTTGGAAGAGGGGGAGGGGGAGGAAGGGGTACAGGGAGAGGATGCAGCTGGGAGCAAAGCGCCCAGAAGAGCAGGTTAGACTTGGGATGGTGTGTGACTGACGTGTCATGGAACTCATTTGAATCTCTTCCCCATTAAACTTTTCCTAACAGCCGAAGCGGAAGGTGTGCCCGACAGGAGCAGCTACACTGGGAGTGCCTGCAGGCGTTGACCAGCTGTGAGTAGAGATATTTGACGTTACAGCACAGCCGGAGATCACTCTGGCCAATGTGCCTGTGCAGTTTGCTTCACACACTTACCTATTCAGCCCACTCCCCCATTCTTGTCTTGTACCCCTGTTGGTTCTTGCAGCCAGCTGATAATGAACTAAAAATCTTCCCACAAGGTCACAAAGTAAACTTTGGGGACCCCAGTCCTCTGGGCATCAACCTGATTCCCTGAAAACAGGCAAGAACAAAGACAAATTACAGCACAGGAACAGGCCCTTCGGCCCTCCAAGCCTGCGCCGATCCAGATCCTCTATCTAAAACTGTCGCCTGTTTTCTAAGGATCTGTATCCCTCTGCTCCCTGCCCATTCATGTATCTGTCTAGATACCTCTTAAATGATGCTATCGTGCCCACCTCTACCATCTCCGCCGGCAATGCGTTCCAGGCACCCACCACCCTCTGCGTAAAGAACTTACCACGCATATCTCCCTTAAACTTTTCCCCTCTCACCTTGAACTCATGACCCATAGTAATTGAGTCCCCCACTCTGGGGAAAAAGCTTCTTGCTTTTTGTAAGACCTCCCTACACTCCTTGGGGGGTACAGAGTGAGGGTGGGGTGCAAGCAGGGGGCGCGGGGAATGAGCCTGGGACCCCACTGGTTGGAGTTGGAGTTTCCAGTTGCCATTGTGTTGTAGGCCGTTAAAATGGGTTTCCTCTCGGGGATAATGAGGTGATGTCCCGAGACCCTGACAGACGTTCGACCTGGGCAGGGTCGGAATCGGGGGGTGGTCAAGGATGGCACTGGGTGCCAGTAGACAGGGTTAGCACTGGTGGGCAAGGGTCATCACTGAGGGTTACTGGCAGGCAGGGTCAGTACTGGTCGACACTGGCAGGCAGGATCAGCACTGGCAGGCACTGGTGTGCAGGGACACCGGGCACTGGCAGGCACTGGTGTGCAGGGACACGGGGCAATGGCGAGTAAACTTAGCAATGGCAATAAGGATTAGCACCAGTGAATGCTGGCAGCAATGATGGAGATCCATCAATTTCCACTCGCTTGTTCTTTATCCATCAGCACAATAGTTGAGAACTTTACAAACTCCCCCAGGTTCATAGAATCCCATCGATCTACTCCACCCTATACCCTGTAACCTAACTTGCACATCCCTGGACTCCCAAGGGGCAATTTAGCTTGGCCAACCCACCTAACCTGCACATCTACGGACTGTGGGAGGAAACTGGAGCACCCGGACGAAACCCACGCAGACACTGGGAGAACGTGCAGACTCCACACACTCAGCCAAGGCCGGAATGGACCCCGGTGCGCTGGCGCTGTGAGGCAGCAGTGCTAACCACTGTGCCACCCCAGTAAAGGGGTCTCGCTGTGTAAAGTGATGGGCATAAACTTGCACCAATATCAAAATCCCTGCCATTTAATCAGATGAGATCTCCCCCCCCCCTCTTCGTCCAGGCCCCCCCCCCCCCCCCCACAACCATGCTCCATCATTGCCTCAACTGAGATCAATCACAAAATTGAACAGTTCAATACGAAGTTTGGCCAAAGTTACATTTAGAGCCACCAGTTGGTTGCTCGCACTCCTCACGGTCGGAGTAACAGGCTTGCTGACAGAATCCTTGATGCCCCGGTCACACTCTCGACAGTTCCGGATCCTCTCCGTAGAAAACCAGCCAGAAATATAGATAGTCAGAGTTTCCACAAGCATTTAAAAAGGAGAAGAGTAACTAGTCTGAGTGTTGGTCCTCTAATGAGTGGGACAATGGGGAATTAATTATGGGAACTAACGAAACGGCAGGATATTTTGTCTGTCTTCACTGTGCAAGCCACAAATAACATCCCAGAAATAATTGCAAATCAAGGGGTGAAGGGGAGGAATGGAACTTAAACAATTACAATCACCAGGGAAAAGGACATGAAGACAATTATTAGAACTAAGGCTTACGTTCTCGGTACCTGATGGACTTCATCCTAAGGGCTTAAAAGAAGGAGATGAGGTTTAATTTTCCCAAATTCCCTAGATTCTGGAGTTCCCATCAGATTGGAAAATAGCAACTGCGACACCTGGAGGGAGACAGAAAACAGGATACAGGCTAATTTGCCGAACATCTGTGTTATATTCTAGCATTTTCCCTATTTTTAAGGTTACCGTGAGAAAAATCTTCATCCAATCGACCAGAGTCCACATGGTGTTGTGAAAGGGACACCATGTCAGACTAATTCATGAGAGCTGTTTGAGGATGTAACAAACAACGTGGATAAAGGGGAGCCTGTAGATGTGGTGTACTTGGATTTCCAAAATATAAGAGCAGAGAGGTTATAAAGGAGCTGTATAAGATGCTCATTAGATCACAGCTAGAGCACGGTGTGCAGTTCTGGTCACCGCACTATAGGAAGGACGTGATTGCACTAGAGAGGGCGCAGAGGAGATTCACCAGATGTTGCCTGGGCTGGAGCGTTTCAGCTCTGGAGAGAGGCTGGTTAGGCTGGGGTGGTTCTCTGTCGGGCAGAGAAAGCCGCGGGGGGTACCTGATTGAGGCACCTGATTGAAGGACATAGATAGGGTAGAAAGGAAGAAACCTTTTCCCTTGGTTGAGGGTTCGATAACCAGGGGGCACAGATATACGATGTGGAGAAGGGGATTGGAAGAAATACTTTTTCACCCAGAGGATGGTGGGAATCTGGAACGCGCTGCCTGAAAGGGTGGTAGGGGCTGGTTTAGCACAGGGCTAAAGAGCTGGCTTTTAAAGCAGACCAAGGCAGGCCAGCAGCACGGTTCAATTCCCGTACTAGTCTCCCCGAACAGGCGCCGGAATGTGGCGACGGGGGGCTTCTCACAGTAACTTCATTTGAAGCCGACTTGTGACAAGAAGCTATTGTCATTTCATTTCATTTTAGAGGCGTGAACCCTCACATTGTTTAAGAAACAGTTAGATGAGCATTTGAAGTGCTGTAGCATACAGACCACGTGCTGGAATATAGGATTAGGATAGGTGCACACACACGATGGGCTGAATGGCCTTTTTCCGTGCTGTATGACTCTGGCACTCTAAAAGACATTCGATAAAATGCCACATCCTACACAAAATAACAGCTGATTGTGTAGGAAGTATCATATTGGCATGGATAGAGGATTGTTCAGCTAACAGGTAGCAGAGAGTCGAGATAAATGGGTCATTTTTAGCTTGGCGAGCTATTACCAGTGGACTGCCACTGGGATCAGTGGTGGGGCTGCAACTATTTACGGTCCACTTGGATGAAGGTAACTGAGTGAGCGTGGAGGTCTTGTGGTGCAGTGACAGCATCTGTGTGGTGAACCACTGTATTAGGGGATGTAAGGGAGGACCTGCACCACAGGTTCGTCGGTAGCTCCTGCCGGCTGGCTCCGCCCACTGAGAACTGTATAAATATGCATGACCTCCAGTGCCCTGCCATTTCGCCAGCTGCAGCAGGAGGCCACGCACCTGACTGTAATAAAGCCACAGTTGTACCCAACTTTAGTCTTTGTGCAATTGATCGTGCATCAATTTATTAGTCAGATTTTCCACAGAATGGATATCAGAATTAAGCCCGATCGCCTGCAGCTGGATCCGCACTCGCCCGACGCCAGAAAAGACTTTACTCACTGGCTAGCATGTTTTGAGGCCTACATCAACGCTGCGGACCCCACGCCAACGGAGGCTCAGAAGATAAACATCCTGTACTCCAGACTGAGCTCCAGCATGTTCCCGTTGATCCAGGATGTCACGAATTACACAAAAGCAATGGAACTCCTTAAGGAACACCATGCGCAGAAGGCGAACACACTCTTCGCCAGGCATGTACTCGCCACCCGCTCGCAACTACCTGGTGAGTCCATCGAAGACTTCTGGCGGGCCCTAATTCCACTCATCCGGGACTGTGACTGTCAGGCTGTTACGGCCACCGAACACGTGAATCTCCTCATGCGCGATGCCTTCGTGACGGGGATTGCGTCGGACCGTATCCGAGAACGATTACTGGAAGGGGCCACGCTCCAAATTGCGGAGACGAAAACCTTGGCGCTCTCCATGACGGTCACATCCCGTAACGTGCAATCGTACCCCTCCCGCCGCGCTGCCCACCCTTCTACTCCTTCCTACCCCTCCTGGATCCCACCGACGACCTCCTCAGCTGGGGTCCTGCCTTCCCAATACGCCTGTGCCACACGCCGATCCGTGCACCCCGGGGTCCCCGCTGCTACTTCTGCGGTCAGCAGAAGCACCCCCGCCAAAACTGCCCGGCCCGCACTGCCGTTTGTAAAGCCTGCAGTAAAAAGGGCCACTTCGTGGCTGTGTGCCAGGCCCGCGCAGTCGCTGCGATCGCGCCCGCTATCGCCCCCTCCCCCACGCCAGACGCACAATGGGAGCCGCCATCTTCTCCTCCCGGGTCCATGTGCGACCAATGGGCGCCGCCATCTTGTCCCCCTTCGGCCACGTGCGCTCCATGGGCGCCGCCATCTTGTCCCGACCCCGCAATGTGCGCACCATGGGCGCCGCCATCTTGTCCCCCACAGGGTCTCCGGACATCCCGACATCGGAACCGCACGTGCTCGCCACCCGAAGCATCCGACGGCTACCCACAGCTCGCTTTGATGACGCTGAACCAATCTCGCCCGCACAACCTGGCCACCGCGTCGACGACGGTGAAAATCAACGGCCACGCGACCTCGTGCCTGCTGGACTCCGGAAGCACCGAAAGCTTTGTTCACCCAGATATGATGTGGCGATGCCGGCGTTGGACTGGGGTGAGCAGATATGGTAAGACGCTGCGCCCACACGGTCCACCCTGCCAATCAAAGAATCTCCCTAGCCTCCGGATCCCACTCCGTCCCGATCCGAGGCTTCTGTACATTCACCCTCACGGTCTAGGGCATAGAATTTAGTAACTTCCGCCTCTATGTCCTTCCTAATCTCTGTGCTGCACTCCTGTTGGGCCTGGACTTCCAGTTCAACCTCCAGAGCCTCACCCTCAAATTCGGCGGACCATTACCCACCCCCCCTTACCGTTTGTGGCCTCGTGACCCTCAAGGTCGATCCCCCCTCCCTTTTTGCCAATCTAACTGCGGATTGCAAGCCCGTTGCCACTAGGAGCAGATGGTACAGCGCCCAGGACAAGAGCTTCATCAGGACTGAAGTCCAGCGGCTATTTAAGGAGGGTATTATCGAGGCCAGCAACAGCCCCTGGAGAGCCCAAGTGGTAGTGGGTAAAACTGGGGAGAAACACAAGATGGTCGTGGACTACAGCCAGACCATCAATCGGTACACGCAGCTCGACGCGTACCCCCTGCCACGTATATCTTATATGGTCAATCAGATTGTGCAGTAGTGGATCTTCTCAACAATTGACCTGAAATCCGCCTACCACCAGCTCCCCATCTGGAAGTCGGTCCGGCCATACACAGCCTTCGAGGCAGACAGTCGTCTCTACCACTTCCTTAGGGTCCCTTTCGGCGTCACAAATGGGGTCTCGGTCTTCCAAAGAGATTGACCGAATGGTCGACCAGTATGGTTTGCGGGCCACCTTTCCGTACTTAGATAATGTCACCATCTGCGGCCATGACCAGCAGGACCACGATGCCAAACTCGATAAATTCCTCCGCACTGCCACTCTTCTCAATAACAAACAGAAGTGTGTGTTCAGCACGACCCGGTTAGCCATTCTCGGCTCTATAGTGCAAAACGGACTTCCCGGGCCCGACCCCGAGCGCATGCGCCCCCTCACGGAACTTCCCCTCCCCCACTGCCCCAAGGCCCTCAAACGCTGCCTGGGGTTCTTTTGTTACTACGCCCAGTGGGTCCCGAACTATGCGGACAAGGCCCGCCCACTCATCCAGTCCACCCAATTTCCCCTCGCGGTCGAGGCATAACATGCTTTCACCCGCATCAGAGCAGACATCGCCAAGGCCGGGATGCGCCCAGTGGACGAGTCACTGCCTTTCCAAGTAGAAAGCGACGCTTCAGACATCGCCCTTGCCGCCACTCTAAACCAGGCAGGCAGACCCGTGGCATTCTTTTCCCGCACCCTTCTTGCCTCTGACATTCGACACTCATCTGTCGAAAAGGAGGCCCAAGCTATCGTTGAAGCTGTGCGGCATTGGAGGCATTACCTGGCTGGTAAGAGATTCACTCTCCTTACGGACCAACGGTCGGTAGCCTTCATGTTCAATAACACACAGCGGGGCAAGGTCAAAAATGATAAAATCTTGCGGTGGAGAAACGAGCTCTCCACCTATAATTACGAGATCTTGTATCACCCCGGTAAACTCAACGAGCCCCCAGACGCCCTCTCCCAAGGTACCAACTCCGGGCCCCACACGACAGCCTTTGTCACCCGGGGGTAACTCGATTGTACCATCTGGTCAAAGCTCGCAATCTGCCCTGCTCCGTCGAGGAAGTAAGGACAGTCACCAGGGACTGCCAGGTCTGTGCGGAGTGCAAGCCGCACTTCTACCGGCCAGACCGTGCATGCCTGGTGAAGGCTTCCCGCCCCTTTGAACGCCTCAGCGTGGATTTCAAAGGGCCCCTCCCCTCCACCGACCATAACACGTACAGCCTCAGTGTGGTTGATGAGTACCCCAGATTCCCCTTCGCCATACCATGCCCCGATATGACGTCTGCCACCATCATCAAGGCCCTCAGCACTATCTTCGCTCTGTTTGGTTTCCCCGCCTAGATCCACAGTGACAGGGGATCCTCAATCATGAGCGATGAGCTGCGTCAGTTCATGCTCAGCAGGGGTATAGCCTCCAGCAGGACGACCAGCTACAACCCCCGGGGAAACGGGCAAGTAGAAGGGGACAATGGGACGGTTTGGAGGGCCGTCCAGCTGGCTCTACGGTCCAGGAACCTCCCAGCCTCTCGCTGGCAGGAGGTCCTCCCTGACGCTCTACACTCCATCCGGTCACTATTGTGCACCGCCACTAATAACACACCCCATGAACGTGTTTTTATCTTCCCCAGGAAGTCCACATCCGGGGTGTCGTTCCCGACTTGGCTCGCAGCTCCAGGACCGGTCCTTCTCTGTAGGCACGTCCGACTCCACAAGGCGGACCCCTTGGTGGACAGGGTTCACCTGCTCCACGCCAACCTTCAATATGCCTACGTTGAGTTCCCCGACGGCCGCCAAGATACTGTCTCACTCAGGGACCTGACACCGTCAGGTTCCACCTCAACACCCCCCCCCCCCCCCCCCCCCCCCCCCACCCATGCGCCTCCCACCGCGCCGCCAATATTGACCCCACCAGACCACCCTCCTTCCCTTTTCCGCACAAGAGGACGAAGAGGACTTCAGCACGCTCCCGGAGTCCCCGATGACTGGCCAGCATCAGCACCGCCGTCGGTGCCACCTCCACCACCGACTTCGCCGCCACCGTTACGCCGCTCCCAACGAAGCACCAAAGCACCGGACCGGCTGAACCTTTGACGGACTCCGGACCGTCAACATGGACTTTTCTTTCCCTACCCCTGTACATAATTGCACTAATTATATATAGTTTCACGTTACCCCCGCCAGACTCATTTTTAACAGGGGATGAATGTGGTGAACCACTGTATTAGGGGATGTAAGGTAGGACCTGCACTGCAGGTTTGCCGGTAGCTCCTGCCGGCTGGCTCCGCCCACAGTGAACTGTATAAATATGCATGACCTCCAGTGCCCTGCCATTTCGCCAGCTGCAGCAGGAGGCCACGCATCTGACTGTAATAAAGCCACAGTTGTACCCAACTTTAGTCTTTGTGCAATTGATCGTGCATCAGTCTGTACCTCTGGTCTGTGATCTTAACACCGCGGAAAATCTCCTTCAGGTGTAGTGATGCTTCAATCTGAGAGATAAAGATGTGATGACCCTGCTACCAGCTGGAAATAAACTACACAGGAGCCAGTATGTGTGCGCTGTATGGGCTGTAACTCTGTCCCTCCTTGGTGTTGATGAATTGGAGCATGTACAGTACTAGCCCTGATCCCCATGGCTGCCCAGGTTAATGCTCAGTCTGTTGTGTTTTTCAGGCTGCACCTTTCATCCGTGCCTACGGTGAGGAGAGGTCTGCCCTATGTTCTACCTGCCCACTCCAGTGTCTCCTTCCACCATCTCCTCGTGGCCATTGTTCTGCCACTGGTACTTGTGTTGGTCGTTCTCCTCCTCTTTGTGCTGCCCGCTGTGATTCAGGAGTGCAACTGGCATCGGAAAAACACCTTTCTGCCATTTCATTTCACATTGACCTACCTCAACGGCCCACCACCAACGTAATTGGGGCATTTTGGACCTTCCACCTACCCGATGGCGGAACGGGGGTCAATGACTGAAGAGCTTGCTCCCAATGTAAACATTGCAGCTGAGTACTGACTCCTGACGAGAGGTGCCCGATCGGAGCATGCCCCCCCCCCCCCCCCCCCCCAAACCCTGAGTGAGCGTCCAGTTCAGGATCACAGACTTCTCCCTCCGGGGTCACAGACCAGAACCAGGCTGAAATGAGCTGGGTTGGGCTACGTTTTGGCCAGGCAGTGGGACCGAGGCCAGCAATGTGTGAATCTAGAAGGTTCTGCATTGTTCCCTCCCTCAGAGGCTGGTCGACCTGGTGACTGTCTCCACCATTTTAATGCTTCAGAAAATTGCATCTCGCCTTAGGTGAGTCAACGCAAGAATGGCACGCCCCAGAGGGCAGCACGGTAGCATAGTGGTTAGCACAATTGCTTCACAGCTCCAGGGTCCCAGGTTCGATTCCGGCGTGGGTCACTGTCTGTGCGGAGTCTGCACATCCTCCCCGTGTCTGCGTGGGTTTCCTCCGGGTGCTCTGGTTTCCTCCCATAGTCCAAAGATGTGCAGGTTAGATGGATTGGCCATGATAAATTGCCCTTAGTGCCCAAAATTGCCCTGAGTGTGGGGTGGGGTTACTGGGTTATGGGGATAGGGTGGAGGTGTTGACCTTGGGTAGGGTGCTCTTTCCAAGAGCCGGTGCAGACTCGATGGGCCGAATGGCCTCCTTCTGCACTGTAAATTCTATGAAAACATTCTATGAGAGGAACAAGTGCAGGGTAATCCACCCCTTGCAGCGACCTGCCCATTTAATAATCCCACGGTAACAATTCCCGTAGTGACCCCTCACCTGCCCCGAATGGTACTCAGGGGTAATGCCCGCGAGGTAATTACCTGTCCTCCCGTGAGTGAACTCACCTCTGCAGTGACACCGAACCGCGAAACTCAGCAGGTTGATGGTGTAGTGGCCGGCAACCTCGTTTGGGGAGATGGTGGCGCAAAGAGTTGCTGGTCAGAGGGTTCAGCGACGCTCAGCAGGTGGGCAGAGTGAAAGAAAACTGGAGACGGGAAATGGTCAGGAACACGAGAAACGTTGTGTGACTCAATCGAGGCAAGGGGGGATGATTGAATGACAAAAGTGAGAACTGTGTAATGGACAGCACGAGAGAATAAAGGATTTGTGTGACTCGCCGTTTGAGTGGCCCATTCAATCAGTGTGTCTGAAGAGGGACTGGCAGACAACAGGGCAGCCGATCCATCCCCACCTGTGTCTCAATGGGGGGGGGGGGACACAGGCTGGAGTGTTGAGGGGGAAGTTAGGTCAAATGGGGGTTCGGGGGCTATTGAGTGGTGGGGGGGGTCAGGGTTGGTGTGGTAGTACCTATACTTCCTCAGGAAACTAAGGACATTCGGCATGTCCACATTGACTCTTACCAACTTTTACAGATGCACCATAGAAAGCATCCTATCTGGCTGCATCGCAGCCTGGTATGGCAACTGCTCGGCCCAAGACTGTAAGAAACTAGAGAGTCGTGAACACCGCCCAGTCCATCACGCGAACCCGCCTCCCATCCATTAACTCCGTCTACACCTCCTGCTGCCTTGGGAACGCGGGCAGCATAATCAAAGACCCCTCCCGCCCGGGCAGCATGATAGCACAGCGGTTAGCATTGTCGCTTCACAGCTCCAGGGTCCCGGGTTCGATTCCTGGCTTGGGTCCCGGGTTCGATTCCTGGCTTGGGTCACTGTCTTTCACAAACTGCTATCTGATTCAACCATGTCAGACACATCGCCCCAACACAACCCTGGAAAATAGAAGCAGGCCATTCGGCCCTTTGAACCTGCTCCGCCATTCATTATGATCCTGGCTGATCATCAAGATCAATATCCTGATCCCACCTTCCCACCCCATATCCCTCGATTCCTTTACCTCCAAGAGCTGTATGGGCAGCACGGTAGCACAGTGGGTAGCACAGTTGCTTCACAGCGCCAGGGTCCCAGGAACGATTCCCGGCTTGGGTCACTGTCTGTGCGGAGTCTGCACGTTCTCCCAGTGTCTGCGTGGGTTTCCTCCGGGTGCTCCGGTTTCCTCCCACAAGTCCCGAAAGACGTGCTTGTTAGATGAATTGGACATTCTGAATTCTCCCTCTGTGTACCCGAACAGGCGCCGGAATGTGACACCTAGGGGTTTTTCATCGTAACTTCATTGCAGTGTTAATGTAAGCCTACTTGTGACAATAAAGATTATTATTATTCTCTCTTCCAACCTTTTCCATCGGGCAGGAGATACAAAAGTCTGAGAACACGCATAAACCCCTCTGTTCTCAGACTCCAGAATGACCCTCTTATGGACTGAACTGATCTCTCTACGCATCTTCTCCACTGAGTGGCACTACACACCGTATGTTTTACCCAATGTCTGTGTCTATGTATTTACATTGTGTATTTCTCGTATGTCCTATGTTTTTTCATGTATGGAACGATCGGTCTGGACTGGACCTAGGACAATACTTTTCACTGAACCTTGCTACATGTGACAACAAATCAAATCCTGTTGTCTGGATGAGGGGGAGTCGCGGGGGAGTGAGGAGGGAAAGTAACAACAGAGAAACATTGGGGGTGTTTGTACACAAAACTTTGCAGATGGCAGACAGGTTAACAGCAGGAGCCCCTGGGATTTATAAATGACGGCATTGGTTCCAAAAGAAGTTATGCTCGACATAAATTTAAGGTGAATGGTGGAAGATATGGGGGGGATGTCAGAGGTAGGTTCTTTACCCAGAGAGTAGTGGGGGCATGGAATGCACTGCCTGTGGAAGTAGTTGAGTCGGAAACATTAGGGACCTTGAAGCAGCTATTGGATAGGTACACAGATTACGGTAGAATGATGGGGTGTAGATTAATTTGTTCTTAATCAAGGACAAAGGTTCGGCACAACATCTCGGGCCGAAAGGCCTGTTCTGTGCTGTATTTTCTATGTTCTATGTTTAAACCATTTGTAAAACAATCGTTGGGCTGGGGTACTTTCCTTTAATTAATTTACGGGATGTGGGTGTCACTGGCCGGGCCCAGCATTTGTTGCCCATTCCGAATTGCCCCTTGAGAAGGTGGTGGTGAGCTGCCTTTCTTGAACCGCTGCAGTCCATGTGGTGTAGGTACACCCACTGTGCTGTTAGGGAGGAGGTTCTAGGATTCTGACCCAGCGACAGCGAAGGAACGGCCGATACGTTTCCAAGTCAGTTTAGAGAGTGACCCCGGGTCAACGTCGTGTGGACTTTGCACTTTCTCCTCCTGTCTACATGGGTCTGACCACCCCCCACAACCCAAAAAAGATGTGCAGGGTAGGTGGATTGGCCACGCTAAGTTGCCCCTTAATTGAAAGATTTTTTTAAAAAAAGAATGGTGAGTGACTTGGAGGGGAGCCTCCGGAGTGTGGCGTTCCCATGTGTCCGCAGCCCTTGTCCTTCTGGAACTATGATAGAGGTGTTTAAAAACCTTGAGGGGTTTAGATATCGCAAATAGAGGGGCACTTTTCCAATGACTGCTTGAGGGTTAGGGCTAATGGGGACAGACTTCAACTGATTGGCAACAGAGCCAGATATGAGCGTGGGGAATAAACTTTTTAACCCAACCAGTGGTTAGGATCTGGAATGCACTCCCTGACGGGATGTCGGAATCTGATTCAACCGGAGTGGAATTGGGTGAGTATAAGAGGAAAAAGATGGTGGAGATGTGGGAGAGGCAGTGGTGGTATTGTCACTGGACTAGTAACCCGGACAGCCAGGGTCATGTTCTGGGGACCTGGGTTCGATTCCCAACACAGCAGAAGGTGAAATTTGAATTCAATAAAAAAAAATTAAAAATCTGGACTTAAAAGTCTAATGATCATCACGAATCGATTGTCGTAAAAAACCTCTCTGGCTCACTGATGTCCTTTAGAGAAGGAAATCTGCCATCCGTACCCGGTCTGGCCTACATTTGACCCACAGCAAGGTGGTTGACGCTTAAATGGCCTAGCTGGCAAGCCACTCAGTTCAAGGGCAATTAGGGACGGGCAACAAATGCTGGCCACGTCCCCACGCAAAAATAAAAATAAATAGCAGGAGAGTGGGAAAACCGGCTTATTCTTCCGACATACCGGTGCAGTACACGAGGATGGCTCGATTAGATTGCAGCCTGTAAGTCAATCCCAGGACAGGGAAAAGGTGTGGGGGGGGGGGGGGGGGGGGGGAATTAGGGAGAGAGCGATTTGCAGGCTCAATGTCTGCCTTCTGCCCTGTAACAATTCTATGATTCACTGGGTTGGAACGGAGGGGGTGCAGTGGGACGGGGAATTCTAGATTGGGGAGGGTTTGACAGGGGAGAGGCTGGGGAAGTGGAAGGTGTGTGTGAGGAGGTGGATTCTGGCAAGGTAATGATGGTGGGTTGTGGGTGGGATTGTGCTAGTAGGTTGGGGGTTGTTGGGTGGGTGGGTGGGGGGGGGGGGGGGGGGGTTGACGAGATCGGGAGCGTGACACAAGTACTCAGCTCGACCCCGGGCTCTCTGATTGGGGTTTCGCATCCCCGGAGCTCCTCAAACTCCCAGGGGTGGATAATGTTTCTGCCTGGTTTCGAACTCGGGGCCTTTGGCATGAAAGGGCAACGTGATGGCCACTGCACGACAGACACATTGCCATGGATGGTTAGTGTCATAACAGCCAAGAGGATCACAGGGAAACAACCATTGGCCTAGGACTTGTGGACAAGTTCCCCAGGTAGGGGGCTGAGGCCAACCGCCTGCCGCTCGTTATGAGCTAACATAAAAGCCGGCCCAAAGCAGGGCCTGGGGAGACCGGTCCTCCCAGCGCAGACTGCACTGGGACTGAGGTGCTGCATTACACAGACAATTGTAAATAAATCCATCTTTGTTTACAACCGCTTCCCTCTTGAGTTATTATAGTTGGTGCATCGTGGGCGGGATCACTTTTTGGCAAATCTGCAGGTTGCAGCGAGACAGCTAGTCTCAGTGTAATGTGCAGATTCCCGAGGTACCTGAGGCTTTGGGATTTAGGCCGTTCACCTCAGAGACTTCAGCAAGTGCCGTTCAGCACTGGGTTCCACAAACGGGGGCCAGATAGAAAGGCACTCGGGTATCTCCCAGGGGATTGGAGGCTGCCAGCTGCATACCCTCTGGGCAGGATGGTGTCCTGGCACTCCTACCTGGGTGCTAGCCTGGCACTGCCAAGGTGTCCAGGTGGCATTGCCAGGTTGGCACTGCCAATCGGGCCAGGGGTGCCCTCAGTAGGGGGGTGGGGGGGGGAAAGAGGGCTGGGGACTCTTGTGTAGTGAGTTTGGGCTGGAGGGGAGGCTGGGAATCGCTTTCAGGCCTTGGACCTCCGACCTCCCCACTGTACAAAACGGGACTACGTGCGGCCTCGCCTGCGCGCTCCCTTAGACAACACGAATCGCTTTGAATAGCCACGTGTTTCTCAGCACTGCGAGTACCGGAAAACACGCGGCTAAACTCCCTCGCTATGGGACCTTGTTCCCATTTTTGAATCGTGCCCCTGACGTTGAGGCTAAACTAATCGGAGGCTAGCGAAACACTTCCCTCAGCACAAGCGACATCTCCTCCGGCTCCTGTCCCCAAGCATTGCCCAATATCTGGGATTGGAGTCAGGGTGTGTGAGCTGAGTGATCTGAGCTTTATTGTGTATGCGTGTGCGTGCCTGTGTGCATGCGCCTAGTCTGCAGCAAGCAGAATGTCACGTGCCCCTGTGAGTTTCAGTGGCTGGAACCCAAACCGGCACTCCACCGGGAGACGGTGGGTGTGGCACCTCGCCACCCCGGCAAGCCAGTGCTTTCCAAGAGGGTTGAGTAAATCCTGGAAACAGAATGTGTCACTTATTTTCTCCACTGGATGGGCTTTTATTGTAATGACATGGACCAGAAATGGATAAGTCGGATCTAGATCTACGAGCAGTCCTTGGATAACATTCGGGCACATGCATTTCCCCCAACCCTCTGGCTCCTGAACACGCACAATGTGGCTTTCGTGATAACACTGTGTTCTCCACGGAGAGACCTTGACCCCAACTATCGATCTGTTCACTCTGCACCGTCCCGAACAGAAGGGGTGCACCTGATTTGGACCCATTCTTTGGGTGTACCAGCAAAACAGTATTGAAATTATGCACCGAGAGAGCTATGCACAGAGAGTGGGACCTTTGCAGAAATGCACGCAGTCATTCCCACACCCTCTGGCATCAAGTTAGATAGCATAACATGCAGCAGCGGTGAGTGCATTGCGAGAGCTTGCTGTTTCCATGAAGTGAAAGAAGTTATTCTAAATACTCGATGAGGCCCCAACCGTAGTCAACGTCGGTGAGGATAAAATACTTGTTAACGGACAGTGCGTGCACTGTGGGTGAGGACAATTCAGTGAGCAGCTTAGCAGTAACACAGGCAGTACGCTTAAACCAGTTCGCACTGCGCTGGAGTCAGAATGCAGTAAAAAGGCTTCTCCATTGTTGAAAAGTAAAACGCGCAAAAAAATAACCGGTTTAATGAGTTTGAGGCCCTTTGTTGTTGTTTGTTTCCAACTCTGGAAATGTAAACGAGAAGATTTGAAGCTGAGGCGGAGCGGGGAGCGAATACCTTACTCACTGGGCTAAAGAGCTGGCTTTTTAAAGCAGACCAAGGCAGGCCAGCAGCACGGTTCAATTCCCGTACCAGCCTCCCCGAACAGGCGCCGGAATGTGGCGACTCGGGGCTTTTCACAGTAACTTCATTGAAGCCTACTTGTGACAATAAGCGATTTTCAGTTCATTTCATTTCCCATCAAGTGGCCCCACAGTGTCTCTGGGGCGATGGTCGGGGTTTGTGGCTCTCCAGTCTCATCGAATCGCAGACGCAGGGTATTCCTGATCACCAGCTTTTCCACGATGAAGGACGCACAGAACCAGGGGACTGCATACTCCAGTGTCACTAACCCCATGAAGTCATAATCAAACTGGGAATAGTCCCAGGGGCAGGCGTTGAACTGACGCAGAATAAACCCAGTCGAGAACTCCCAGACGTAGGTCCAGAGGGTGTAGATGAGGCATCTCACCACGCTGGGATATCGGTCCTTGAGGTACAGGTACATTCGCTCCACCACCATGATGGAAGTGCCATAGATGAAAAGGGCCCAAACGCTGGTGACGCCTGGGAACTTCCAGTTAAAATTGACCACAAACTCCCAGGTTGCTGTAAACATCACCTCGCAGAAGTAACCATGGATGGCGTAAAGGTACCAGCGGGAGAGGGCACCGAGTGGCTCGACATCCGGCATCATCCTCCTGCCATCCCGAAACTGTGCACATACCTGAACCAAAAGAGATCAAGGTTATTTCCAGCAGTGTTAGACAGTGACAATACCCAGAGCCGTGAGACACCCTACACACCAAAACCCAAACTGTCACCCCCCCTAAGCGAGAAGGACCCGCCCCCAAAACCAAACCAGCAAGTCCTGAAGCCAGAGGAGTCTGAACCCCCAAATCAATCCGCATTCCCCAAAACCTGCAGGTACCTGTACCCCAAAACCAAGGGGAAAGATTTCAACAAATAAATTCATTTTTTTCCAATTAAGGGGCAATTTAACATGGCCAGTTCGCCCACGAGGCACATCTTTGTGTTGTGGGGGTGAGACCCACACAGACATGCCACCCCAATACCAGACAGACAGTCACCCTGCCCCCCAAAACCAGACAGACAGTCACCCTGTATCCCAAAACCAGACAGTCACCCTACCCCCCAAAACCAGACAGTCACCCTTCCCCCCCAAACCAGACAGACAGTCACCCTGTATCCCAAAACCAGACAGTCACCCTGTATCCCAAAACCAGACAGTCACCCTGCCCCCCAAAACCAGACAGTCACCCTGCCCCCCCAAAACCAGACAGACTGTCACCCTGTACCCCAAAACCAGACAGACTGTCACCCTGTCCCCCAAAACCAGACAGACAGTCACCCTGCCCCCCCAAAACCAGACAGTCACCCTGCCCCCCAAAACCAGACAGTCACCCTGCCCCCCAAAACCAGACAGGCTGTCACCCTGTACCCCAAAACCAGACAGACTGTCGTCCTGTACCCCAAAACCAGACAGACTGTCACCCTGTCCCTCAAAACCAGACAGTCACCCTGCCCCCCAAAACCAGACAGACTGTCGCCCTGTATCCCAAAACCAGACAGACTGTCACCCTGCCCCCCCAAAACCAGACAGTCACCCTGCCCCCCAAAACCAGACAGACTGTCACCCTGCCCCCCAAAACCAGACAGACTGTCACCCTGCCCCCCAAAACCAGACAGACTGTCACCCTGCCCCCCAAAACGAGACAGTCACCCTGCCCCCCAAAACCAGACAGACTGTCATCCTGTATCCTAAAACCAGACAGGCAGTCACCCTGCCCCCCCAAAGCCAGACACAGTCACCCTGCCCCCCCAAAACCAGACAGACTGTCACCCTGCCCCCCAAAACCAGACAGAGTCACCCTGCCCCCCAAAACCAGACAGTCACCCTGCCCCCCAAAACCAGACAGACTGTTGCCCTGTACCCCAGAACCAGACAGACTGTCACCCTGTATCCCAAAACCAGACAGACTGTCACCCTGCCCCCCAAAACCAGACAGTCACCCTGCCCCCCAAAACCAGACAGTCACCCTGCCCCCCAAAACCAGACAGACTGTCACCCTGTCCCCCAATACCAGACAGAGTCACCCTGCCCCCCAAAACCAGACAGTCACCCTGTACCCCAAAACCAGACAGACAGTCACCCTGTATCCCAAAACCAGACAGACAGTCACCCTGCCACCCAAAGCCAGACAGTCACCCTGCCCCCCAAAACCAGACAGTCACCCTGTACCCCAAAACCAGACAGTCACCCTGTACCCCAAAACCAGACAGACTGTCGCCCTGTACCCTAAAACCAGACAGACCGTCACTCTGTACCCCAAAACCAGACAGACCGTCACCCTGTACCCCAAAACCAGACAGACTGTCACCCTGTCCCCCAAAACCAGACAGACTGTCACCCTGTACCCCAAAACCAGACAGACTGTCACCCTGCCCCCCACAACCAGACAGACTGTCGCCCTGTACCCCAAAACCAGACAGACCGTCACCCTGTACCCCAAAACCAGACAGACTGTCACCCTGCCCCCCAAAACCAGACAGACTGTCGCCCTGTACCTCAAAACCAGACAGTCGCCCTGTACCCCAAAACCAGACAGACTGTCACCCTGTACCCCAAAACCAGACAGACTGTCACCCTACACCCATCCCCTGTCACACTCCCTGTGAACTGATTGGATTGGATTTGTTTATTGTCACGTGTACCGAGGTACAGTGAAAAGTATTTTTCTGCGAGTAGCTCAACCGATCATTAAGTACATGAGAAGAAAAGGGAATAAAAGAAAATACATAATAGGGCAACACAACATATACAATGTAACTACATAAGCACTGGCATCGGGTGAAGCATACAGGGTGCAGTGTTAATGAAATCAGTCCATAAGAGGGTCGTTTAGGAGTCTGGTAACAGCGGGGAGTGACATTCTGAGCTGAGGAACTGTCTCATTAACCTTATCCTGCCTTTAAACCCTCCGATCTGCTGGCAGCCTCAATGTATTGCTCCCATTTTTATTAGGTTCTTGATTGAAGGGACGCACTTGTGGCGCAGTGGTTAGCACTGTTTAGGGGCTGTTTAGCACAGGGCTAAATCGCTGGCTTTGAAAGCAGACAAAGGCAGACCAGCAGCACGGTTCAATTCCCGTACCAGCCTCCCCGAACAGGCGCCGGAATGTGGCGACTAGGGGCTTTTCACAGTAACTTCATTTGAAGCCTACTTGTGACAATAAGCGATTTTCATTTTCATTTTTTCATTCACTGCTGCCTCACGGCGCATTCTTCCCGTTTCTGCCCTAAGCGCCGATAACACAAATTAGGAGCAGGCCGAGCAGGCAAAGGTGGCACAGCGGTTAGAACTGTTGCCTCACAGCTCCAGGGACCCGGTTTCGATTCCGGCCTCGGGTGACTGTGCGGAGTTTGCACGTCCTCCCCGTGCCTGCGTGGGTTTCCTCCCACGGTCCAAAGCTGCGCAGGTTAGGTGGATTGGCCGTGATCAATTGCTCCTTAAGGTCAAAGATGTGCTGGTTAGCTGGAGCAACGGGGATAGGGTGGAGGGGGGGGTTGCTCATTCAGAGGGTCGGTGCAATCTCGATGGGCCAAATGGCCTGCTCTGTACTCTCGGGATTCTATCGTTAGCGGCCCAGGGATAATTGGATCAATCCTCGTTTTAAACATCAGGCCGTTCTTATTTTTCGGCAATATTTGTTCCATCAGATTAGTAACAGCTGGAAATCCATAGCCCAGGATGATTTAGGAAGTGGGGTTGGGGGTCTCCCGGCGGTACAGGCAGGGACCCAGGGGGTGGAGGTAACAGAGCACGACTACCATCAACAGGAGGGCTCAGTACAACGTGACATTTACATAAGCAGATTCCCTCAGAAAAATGCGAAAACAGGCAATGCGTGCAGAGTGAGATTTGTAATAAAAGCACAAGACTGCGGACAATGTAAATCTAGAACAAAAACAGAAAATGCGAGAAAAACCCAGCAGGTCTGGCAGCATCTGGGGAGAGGGAAACAGAGTTAGCGTTTCCAGTCAGCTTGATTCTTCCTGACTTTTAATAGCTTCCTTATATCATCGATTTTTAAGGAGAAATATCAAAAGTTCCGATTTTATAAATTACCTTTTTCCTTCTGTCAGCAAGACTCAAATCCATTGTGGGTGCTGATTGGACGGCGGAACATGAGGTTGAGGCTGCGGCCTTTGACCTGTGGGAACGGGGTCAAAACAAATTAAATGATATCGAACCCTTCGCCTCTTCACAGGGACTCAAAGACTAAACAGTGTCCTTCAGTGGCAGTAATTATCACGCTGCCCACATAATGGGTGGAATTTAATGTTGCCCGCTTGACAGACAGCGAGAGCCCCGGATTGCCCACTTTTCGGAAGGCCCACTCAACTAAGGGCAAATTAGACTCTTAACAGGCCCTCCCCGCGATAAAGGGCTCCCCAAAGACGGGAATCCTGCCCTCTTGAGAACCGGCAGCCAGATGTTGGCAGCTGTGCATTGGCTGACAGTGCCAATGGGAGACGGCGGCTGCTGGTAATGCACTCATCCAAGGCACAGGTTTGATCGCTGGGGGGTCCCAGGGTGAGGGATGGGGGACAGCAGCAAGGTGGTTCTCAGCAGATGATGCCAGCTCCCTCAAAAAGGCATTACCTTTGAACGTAGCTCCCGAAAACTTCCACCAGGAGCCCACAGGCAACCCCATTTCGTTTTGGGTCCCCTCCCCTCCCCTACTTAATTTTCGGAGAGCAAATGCTGAGGGACCGTCGTGTCAGAGAGCGTCAGACAAACAATTCTGTGGGGGTGCTGCACTGTCAGAGGGTCAGTACTGAGGGAGTGCTGCACTGTCAGAGGGTCAGTACTGAGGGAGTGCTGCACTGTCAGAGGGTCAGTACTGAGGGAGTGCTGCACTGTCAGAGGGTCAGTACTGAGGGAGTGCTGCCCTGTCAGAGGGTCAGTACTGATGGAGTGCTGCACTGCCAGAGGGTCAGTACTTAGGGAGTGCTGCACTGTTAGGAGGGGCATAGAACATAGAACATTACAGCGCAGTACAGTCCCTTCAGAGGGTCAGTACTGAGGGAGTGCGGCACTGTCAGAGGGTCAGTACTGATGGAGTGCTGCACTGTCAGAGGGTCAGTACTGAGGGAGTGCTGCATTGTCAAACGGTCAGTAGTGAGGGAGCACGGTATTGTCAGTGGGCCAGTACGGAAGGAGTGCTCTACTGTCAGAGGGTCAGTACTGAGGGAGTGCCGCACTGTCAGAGGGTTAGTACTGAGGGAGTGCTGCACTGTCAGAGGGGCAGTACTGAGGGAGTGCTGCACTGTCAGAGGGTCAGTACTGAGGGGGTGCTGCACTGTCAGAGGGTCAGTACTGAGGGAGTGCTGCACTGTCAGAGGGTCAGTACTGATGGAGTGCTGCACTGCCAGAGGGTCAGTACTGAGGGAGTGCTGCACTGTTAGAGGGGCATAGAACATAGAACATTACAGCGCAGTACAGTCCCTTCGGCCCTCGATGTTGCGCCGACCTGTGAAACCACTCTAAAGCCCATCTACACTATTCCCTTATCGTCCATATGTCTATCCAATGACCATTTGCATGCCCTTAGTGTTGGCGAGTCCACTACTATTGCAGGCAGGGCATTCCACGCCCTTACTATTCTCCGAGTAAAGAACCTACCTCTGACATCTGTCCTCTATCTATCTCCCCTCAATTTAAAGCTATGTCCCCTCGTGCTGGACATCGCCATCCGAGGAAAAAGGCTCTCACTGTCCACCCTATCTTATTCTCTGATCATCTTGAATGCCTCAATTAAGTCACCTCTTAACCTTCTTCTCTCTAACGAAAACAGCCTCAAGTCCCTCAGCCTTTCCTCATAAGATCTTCCCTCCATACCAGGCAACATTCTGGTAAATCTCCTCTGCACCCTTTCCAATGCTTCCACATCCTTCCTATAATGCGGCGACCAGGACTGCACGCAACACTCCAAATGCAGCCACACCAGAGTTTTGTACAGCTGCACCATGTCCTCATGGCTCTGAAACTCAATCCCTCTACCAATAAAAGCTAACACACCGTACGCCTTCTTAACAACTCTATCAACCTGGGTGGCAACTTTCAGGGATCTATGTACATGGACACCGAGATCTCTCTGCTCATCCACACTGCCAAGAATCTTACCATTAGCCCAGTACTCTGTATTCCTGTTACTCCTTCCAAAATGAATCACCTCACAATTTTCTGCATTAAACTCCATTTGCCACCTCTCAGCCCAGCGCTGCAGCTTATCTATGTCCCTCTGTAACTTGTAACATCCATCCGCACTGTCCACAACCCCACCGACTTTAGTGTCATCTGCAAATTTACTCACCCATCCTTCTACGCCCTCCTCCAGGTCATTTATAAAAATGACATACAGCAGTGGCCCCTAAACAGATCCTTGTGGTACACCACTAGTAACTGGACTCCAGTCTGAACATTTCCCATCAACCACCACCCTTTGTCTTCTTCCAGCTAGCCAATTTCTGATCCAAACTGCTAAATCACCCTGAATCCCATGCCTCCGTATTTTCTGCAGTAGCCTATCATGGGGAACCTTATCAAACGCTTTACTGAAATCCATATACACCACATCAACTGTTTTACCCTCACCCACCTGTTTGGTCACCTTCTCAAAGAACTCAATAAGGTTTGTGAGGCACGACCTACCCTTCACAAAACCGTGTTGACTATCTCTAATCAAATTATTCCTTTCCAGATGATTATACATCCTCTCTCTTATAAACCTTTCCAAGATTTTGCCCACAACAGAAGTAAGGCTCACTGGTCTATAGTTACCGGGGTTGTCTCTACTCCCCTTCTTGAACAAGGGGACAACATTTGCTATCCTCCAGTCTTCTGGCACTATTCCTGCAGACAAAGATGACTTAAAGATCAAAGCCAAAGGCTCAGCAATCTCCTCCCTAGCTTCCCAGAGAATCCTAGGATAAATCCCATCCGGCCCAGGGGACTTATCTATTTTCCCTCAGTACCTAGGGAGCGCCGCACTGTCAGAGGGTCAGTCGTGAGGGAGCGCCGCGCTGTCAGAGGGTCAATACTGAGGGAGTGCTGCAATGTCAGAGGGTCAGTAGTGAGGGACCGCCGCACTGTCAGAGGATCAGGACTGAGGGAGTGCTGCACTGTCAGAGGGTCAGTAGTGAGGGAGCGCCGCGCTGTCAGAGGGTCAGTAGTGAGGGACCGCCGCACTGTCAGAGGATCAGGACTGAGGGAGTGCTGCACTGTCAGAGGGTCAGTACTGAGGGAGTGCTGCACTGTCAGAGGGTCAGTACTGAGGGAGTGCTGCACTGTCAGAGGGTCAGTACTGAGGGAGTGCTGCACTGTCAGAGGGTCAGTACTGAGGGAGTGCTGCACTGTCAGAGGGTCAGTACTGAGTGAGTGCCTCACTCAGTAGCTGTGACTTGTGGGTGAGCCAGTGAAGCCAAGGCGCTATTATATGTAAAGGGTCCCACAGCACAATGTTGAAGAGCATGTGACTGCTCAGGTGTACATCCCTCCAGGAAAAGTCTTCATAATTATGATTTTCTTATTGCTTTGTGGGATCTTGCTGTGTGTCAATTGGCTACGACGCATCCCACATCACAATGCTGAACACACTTCGGAAATACTTGATTGACTTCAAAACACTTTGTGAAATCAAGCTAGGTTGTGAAAGGCGCTACAGCAATGCAAGTTCCATTTGTTGCATGTCTCGGTTGCACATAGAGTCCAGCATTGTATATACTCCTGGTTACTGTCCTGTCCAATCCTGTTACAGCGTCACAAATCCACAGGAGACATTCTCTCCAGTTCAGCATCGTCCATCACTTTACCAACTGGGCACTGGGCCCACTGTGCTCTCGAGTGCTCCTTTGCTATCTGACATCGGTTTAAATGACAGCGCAGCAGCGAGGGTCCAAGCAAGAAGTCTGCTTATTGCACACGCTGGATACAATGATCTTGACACACACCCTCTTAAGTTTTCACCGGTTAACTGACCCATTTTCGATGAAACATAGGAATGAACAGGACAGTATTCTCCTGTGCAATATAAGATTTCTTATTATGCCAATCGCCGAATTGTTCCGGCGCAAAAGGAGGCCATTCGGCCCATCGTCTCAGCCCCAACTCTCCAAACGAGCATCGTGACTCAGTGCCGTTCCCCTGCCTTGCCCCCCCCCCCCCCCTGCACATTGTTATCATTCAAATAATCGTCTAATCCATCTGGAAAGCCTCGATTGCAGCTGCCTCCACCACACTTCCAGGCCGCCCATTCCAGACCCCAGCCGCTCGCTGGGTGAAATAGTTTTTCTCACATCGCATTTGCTTCTTTTGCGAATCACTTTAAATCTGTGCCCCCCCCCCCCTCGTTCCCCATCCTTTCCCGAGTAGGAACAGTTTCCCCCCGTCTACTCTGTCCAGCCCCCCTCATGATTTTGAACATCAATCAAATCTCTATTATCTATCACGGTAGCCTTGTGGATAGCACAATTGCTTCACAGCTCCAGGGTCCCAGGTTTGATTCCGGCTTGGGTCACTGTCTGTGCGGAGTCTGCACATCCTCCCCGTGTGTGCGTGGGTTTCCTCCGGGTGCTCCGGTTTCCTCCCACAGTCCAAAGATGACATCTCCCTTTTTTTTAATGTTTGGATGACATATGTGAACGTATTTACAAGAATAGGCCAATATTAACATATGTACATGCAGTGGATGTGTACATGTGAAAACAGCTGTCTAATGTGAGAACACAGAACATAGGAAACAGAACAAATGGTCATAAGTCCAGTCTCTGCGGCTTGCGTCTGATCCTGGTCGACCGCCGGAGAGGTGGTGGTGGGGACGACAGCGCCTTGATGGGCGGGACTGAAGCCTGACTGGTGGTATCGTGAGTCGAGGTATCAGGAGGTGGCAAAACAACAGAAGGAAACACGAAGAATGTGATTGCGGGCAGGCCCGTCTGTTTCGTCGCACAACAGAACCATCAGCCAGACGCACAACATGCGAGCGGGAGGCAGCCTGGAGAACAGCAACAGCTGGAGCTGACCAACCTCCATCAGGGATCTTGACCCGAACAGTGTCTGACGGGGATAACACGGGCAAATCGGTGGCATGAGCATCATAGCCCTGTTTTTTGCCGGTCTCGGAGTTGCTGCACTTTCTGCAGCACCGGGAGGCGATCCAGGTTGGGCACGTGTATGGCTGGAAGTGTCGTTCGCAGGTCCCTGTTCATCAGGAGTTGAGCCGGCGACATGCCAGTGGACAGTGGGGCTGCCCTGTACACAAGCAGCGCAAGGTGAATGTCAGACACACAATCCACGGCCTTGCAGATGAGCTGCTTCACTATGTGCACCCCTTTCTCAACTTTTCCATTTGACTGCGGATAGTGTGGGCTGGAAGTGACGTGTTTAAACTGATACGGCTGGGCAAACAGAGACCATTCATGGCTACTGAAGCACGGGCCATTGTCACTCATGACAGTGAGTGGGATACCATGCCTGGAGAACGTCTCCTTACAGGCCTTGATGACGGTCCGAGATGTGAGGTTTGAGAGCTTCACAACTTCAGGGTAATTGGAAAAATAATCAATGATTAACACGTAATCACGACCATTTGCATGAAAGAGGTCGATGCCAACCTTGGACCACGGAGAGGTTTTGATTTCATGCTGCTGAAGTGGCTCCTTACTCTGCGCTGGCTGGAAGCGTTGACAGGTCGCACAGTTAAGGACCATGTTCGCGATGTCCTGGCTGATCCCGGGCCAGTGGACAGCCTGCCTGGCTCTGCGTCTGCACTTTTCCACACCCAGGTGGCCCTCATGGATTTGACGGAGCACCAAGCTCTGGAGACTGTGTGGAATTACAATCCGGTCCAGTTTGAGGAGGATACCATCAACCACCGTCAGGTCGTCCTTTACATTGAAAAATTGAGGGCAATGCCCTTTCTGCCAGCCATTGGCTAGGTGTTGCATAACACGCTGCAAGAGGGGGTCTTTGGCTGTCTCCTCACGGATATGAATCACCTTCTCAGCAGATGCCGGGAGGGTGCTAGCACACAGCTGCACCCGTGACACAGCCTGTGACTCAATTTGCCGGATGACGTTCAGTGGTTCACTAGGCATGGTGATGGACCGGGACAGTGTATCGGCAATGATAAGCTCCTTGCCAGGCGTGTAGACCAGGTCAATGTTGTACCTTCTGAGTTAGAGGAGGATGCGCTGCAACTGAGGTGTCATGTCATTAAGGTACTTGTGGATAATGTGGACCAGGGGCCTGTGATCTCTCTCGACTGTGAATGTCGGCAGGCCGTAGACATAGTCGTGAAACTTGAGAATGCCAGTGAGGAGGCCGAGGGATTCCTTCTCTATTTGTGCATACTTTTGTTCGGTGGGCGTCATTGCCCTTGATGCGTAGGCAACCGGTGCCCAGGATGAGGTGTCATCGCGTTGCAGCAGGACCGCACCGATGCCATCCTGCCTCGCAATAATCGCGACTTTGGTTTCCCTGTCTGGGTCGAAAAATGCCAATATGGGTGCAGTGGTGAGCTTGGCTTTCAGCTCCAACCACTCTGCCTGATGGGCGGCCTTCCACTCGAAGGCAGTGGAATTCTTCACTAGGTTTCGTAGGGCCGTGGTGTGTGAGGCCATGTTTGGGATGAACTTGTCCAGAAAATTGACCATGCCCAGGAAGCGCAATACCGCCTTCTTGTCTTCCGGGACATTCATGGCTGCGATTGCCTTGACCTTGTCTGTGTCGGGGCACACGCCCTGCTGAGAGATCTGGTCTCCTAGGAACTTGAGTGTCAACATGCCAAAGCAGCATTCGGCCCTGTTCAGCTTCAGGCCATTGGCGTGGACACGGCGGAATACCTGCTGGAGACGGGAAACATGCTCCTCAGGGGTTGTGGACCATATCATGACGTCGTCCACGTACACATGAACCCCTTCGATGCCGTCCATCATCTGCTCCATGATACCGAGACGATGCCGAACGGCATATATATATAGCAGTACCTGCCAAACGGCGTGTTGAAGGTGCAGAGCCTTCTGCTGGACTCATCCAGCTGGATTTGCCAGAATCCATGTGACGCATCTAACTTCGTGAAAAGCCGTGCATGTGCCATCTCACTGGTGAGTTCCTCCCGCTTCGGGATGGGGTACTGTTCACGCATTATATTCTGGTTGAGATCCTTGGGATCAACGCAGATGCGCAGGTCTCCAGAGGGTTTTTTAACCACCACCATCGAGCTGACCCAGTCAGTCGGTTCGGTTACCCTGGAAATGATCCCCTGCTGCTGCAGCTCCTTGAGCAGTTCCTTCAGGTGCTCCTTCAGCGGAGCCGGGACCTGGCGTGGTGCACGGACCACTGGCTTGGCATTAGGTCGCAGTAGGGTCTTGTAACGAGATGGCAAAGTGCCCATCCTGTCAAACACGCCTGGATACTGAGCGAGGATGTCGTCAATGCCAGCTTGAAGATGCACGTTGGAGGATGTCATTGAATAAACCCGGTGCACCAGGCTTAGCTTTTTGCAGGCATGCGCGCCCAGTAGGGATGCCCTGTCCGGCTTGACAATTTCAAACCTTAGCCGTGCATGGGTGCTCCGGTTAGAGACGAGTAGATGGCAGGACCCCAGTGCCGTGATGGCATTACCGTTATAGTCCAGGAGCTGGCAGGCTGCTGGAAGGACCTTGGGGGGCTTCTTGATGCCTTTGAAGTCTGCCTGTGAGAGGAGGTTGGCAGAAGCACCTGTGTCCAGCTTGAACTGGATGGAGCAGCGGTTGACCTGCATCACCGCACGCCATTCGTCCTCCGAATCCACAGCGAGGATCGACTGAATGCGAGATGAGTTAGGTGTGGCATGTTCACGTGTGGTAATGATGCCCACTCGGTAGGCGGACTCCAGGCACTCGTCCTCTGGATCCGTTGTACTGCCAGGATCAGAATCCTGTAATCGTCGTCGCACATTCTGGACACGCCGTCGTTGGAATTGGGAGCGCTGGCCTCTGACTTGGGTGGTGCAGACCTGCACAAGGCTGCATAGTGTCCAGGCTTCCCGCAGTTTAAACATCGCCTGCCTCTTGCAGGGCAGTATCCCTTTAAGTGGGCGTCGCCGCAGTTCGGGCACGTCAAGGCGTCGGCGTTGTGACACGGTGTACGTCGTCGCACATGCACAGTGCGGTCGTCAGACGTCTGCACCTACGCAGTGTGGATGTCGGCCGCTTCGTTATCCCGTTCGCATCGCGCATGCGTGGGGCTCCGGGAAAAGCGCGCGAGATGGCCGCTGTATTCAATGCTGAGGCGCTGCATCCGGGAGATGGCCCGCACACTCACTGCCTCGTGGGAGGCAAGTTTCTCATTTTCAGCCGATTTGTATTGGGAATGCCGATATTTTGCATGCTCGTGTTTCAATCGCGACTGGCAGGATCATATGCCTAATTTTTAAGAGCTGCTCTCCCAGAGGATCAGAGTGAACTCCATGGTCTCTGATCATGGAGTCAGCAATATCACCAAAGTTGCAGGACAACGCTAGCAGGCGGAGGTTAGTTAAGAAGGCATTGAAAGATTCATCTTTACCTTGAAGACGTTGTTTAAATATGTAGCGCTCAAAGATTTCATTGGTGTCCACTTCACAGTGACTATCGAACTTGTCCAGGATGGTCTGAAACTTTGTCCTGTCCTGGCCTTCGGTGAAGTTAAACGAGTTGAAGAGTTTGATGGCTTGATCACCCGCTGTTGAGAGGAGAAGCGCGATCTTTCTTGCATCAGACGTACCCTCGGGGTCTGAGGCTTCGATGTACAGCAGAAACTTTTGCTTGAATATCCGCCAATTGGCAGTGAGATTGCCGGAGGTCCTGAGCTGGTGAGGAGCCTGAATCTTCTCCATGGTGCCGGGATACAGTTTTCATAGAAGGTTTTCATAGAATTTACAGTGCAGAAGGAGGCCATTTGGCCCATCGAATCTGCACCAGCTCTTGGAAAGAGCACCCTACCCAAGGTCAACACCTCCACCCTATCCCCATAACCCAGTAACCCCACCCAACACTAAGGGCAATTTTGGACACTAAGGGCAATTTATCACGGCCAATCCACCTAACCTGCACATCTTTGGACTGTGGGAGGAAACCGGAGCACCCGGAGGAAACCCACGCACACACGGGGAGGATGTGCAGACTCCGCACAGACAGTGACCCAAGCCGGAATCGAACCTGGACCCTGGAGCTGTGAGTTGCTGGTCGTCACGGAACGGACTGAGGTAAGCCACCTTAAATTAGAAGTCTCCTGGTATCATGTCGTGTTAGGTACACTGGTACAACACTAGCTGCAACTGGATGCAGCTTAAATCAAAAAGATACTCCAGACTTAGAAGTTAGTTCAATCAGGTTTATTGAACTAATAGCACAGTTATGAAAATGAAAATGAAATGAATGAAAACTGCTTGTCACAAGTAGGCTTCAAATGAAGTTACTGTGAAAAGCCCCTAGTCGCCACATTCCGGCACCTGTTCGGGGAGGCTGGTACGGGAATTGAACAATGCTGCTGGCCTGCCTTGGTCTGCTTTAAAAGCCAGCGATTTAGCCCAGTGTGCTAAACCAGCCCCAGTTAGCAAAGTTCTCTGTGAGTTCGACTCTCTGCTAACTTAAGTGTGGTTACTCTGTCTGACTGAACCAGACTAGCTCTTAGCCACGTGGTGGAGGTGTGAGATTGTAACAACATCCTTGACTGACTCTCTAGATGTTCATCAATGGAACGAGGCGGAGTGTGAGTGCCTCGTGTCTTTTATAGTCAGATCCCACCCCTGAGTGTCCTGCCTGCTTATTGGTCATGTCCTGTTCTCTGTGTCCATTAGCTGCTTGTCTGTGCCTGCCTGTATATCATTGTGTGTGTTTCTGCATATCATGACAGAAACATCCGTTCCACATCCACCCTGTCACGTCCCCCTCAGGATCTTGTCTGTTTCAAGCAAGTCTCCTCTTACTCTTCTAAACTCCAGTGGGCACAGGCCTGTATTTAGCCCCCTCAACCTCTCTCTGTGGCAGAGAGCTCCGCATTAACCATAGAATTTACAGTGCAGAAGGAGGCCATTCGGCCCATCGAGTCTGCACCGGCTCTTGGAAAGAGCACCCTACCCAAGGTCAACACTTCCACCCTATCCCCATAACCCAGTAACCCCACCCAAGACTAAGGGCAATTTTGGACACTAAGGGCAATTTATCATGGCCAATCCACCTAACCTGCACATCTTTGGACTGTGGGAGGAAACCGGAGCACCCGGAGGAAACCCACGCACACACGGGGAGGATGTGCAGACTCCGCACAGACAGTGACCCAAGCCGGAATCGAACCTAGGTGGATTGGTCATTCTAAATTGCCCTTACTGTCCAAAAAAAGGTTAGCTGGGGTTACTGGGATAGGGTGGAGGTGTGGCTTAAGTAGGGTGCTCTTTGGGATCTGTCTGTTGTTTAAAATGTGAAAATGTTAAAATTATAAATGCCTCAATAAAATATTTTCTAAAAAAACAGTAGGGTGCTCTGTCCAAGGGCCTGTGCAGATTCGGAGGGGCGAATGGCCTCCTTCTGCACTGTAAATTCTATGACCTCTCGTTTTCGAATGCCCCACAAGAGGAAGCATCTGCTCCACGTCTACTTTATCCAAACCTTTTAGCATCTTGTCTACCTCAATTTGATCTCCCTTCATTCTTCTAAACTCTCAAGAGTATCGGCATAAATGGTTGAATATCTCCTCATATGACAAACCCCTCATCTCTGGAATCAATCTGGTGAACCTCCTCTGAACTGCCTCCAATGCCACCATCTCTTCTCAAATAAGGGGACCAGAACTGTGCACAATACTCCAGGTGCTGTCTCACCAATGCCTTGTACAGTTGCAACAACTCTTCCTTACCTTTATCCTCAATTCCTTTTGCTATAAATGCCAACACTCCATTTGCTTTCTTTACTATCTGCTGCACCTGCAGGTTCGTTTCTGTGACTCCTGCACAAGGACACCCAGATCCCTCTGTATCGGAGCTCCCCGAACTCTCTCCCCATTTAGATAATAAGTTGCCTTCCCATTTTTCCGAACAAAATGCATCACCTCACATTTTTCCACGTTAAACTGCATCTGCCACATTTTGGCCCACTCTCCTGTGGCTGGGTCCAGTTCAGTTTCTGGACAACAGTAAACCCCAGGATGTTGATTGTGGGGGGATTCAGTGCTGGTAATGACATTGAATGTCAAGGGGAGATGCTTAGATCCTGTCTTGTTGGAGATGGTCATTGCCTGGCACTTGTGTGGCGTGAATGTCACTTGTGACTATGCACATGCTAAAATAAATGAATTGATTACTGTGACTGATAAGTTTGCTCGTTCGAGAATAGGTATATGGCGATGGGTCATAGTTTGAGTTGTTGCTTAGTAAGCCGGACACTGAATTTTCTGTGTGTTCCAATTTTCCCAACCACATTCTCCCCGTGTCTGCGTGGGTCTCACTCCCACAACCCAACAAGATATGCAGGGTGGGTGGATTGGCCGTGCTAAATGGGAAAAAAAGAATAGGGTACTCTAAATTTATAAAGAAAAATGGGGCTGGTGACCTGCGGTTAGAGAATCATAGAATTTACAGTGCAGAAGGAGGCCATTCAGCCCACCGAGTCTGCACCGACTCTTTGAAAGAGCACACTACCCAAGCCCACACCTCCACCCTATCCCCATAAGCTAAAGGCAATTTTGGACACTCAGGGCAATTTAGCACGGCCAATCCACCTACCCTGCACATCTTTAGACTGTGGGAGGAAACCGGAGCACCCAGAGGAAACCCACGCAGACACGGGGAGGACGTGCAGACTCCGCACAGACAGTGACCCAAGCCGGAATCAAACCTGGGACCCTGGAGCTGTGAAGCAATTGTGCTATCCACAATGCTACCGTGCTGCCCTTAAGAACAAATAAATCTACACTATATCATTTTACCGTAATCCATGTACCTATCTAATAGCTGCTTGAAGGTCCCTAATGTTTCCGACTCAACTACTTCCACAGGCAGTGCATTCCATGCCCCCACTACTCTCTGGGTAAAGAACCTACCTCTGATATCCCTCCTATATCTTCCACCTTTCACCTTAAATTTATGTCCCCTTGTAATGGTTTGTTCCACCCGGGGAAAAAGTCTCTGACTGTCTACTCTATCTATTCCCCTGATCATCTTATAAACCCCTATCAAGTCGCCCCTCATCCTTCTCCGTTCTAATGAGAAAAGGCCTAGCACCCTCAACCTTTCCTCGTAAGACCTACTCTCCATTCCAGGTAACATCCTGGTAAATCTTCTTTGCACCTTTTCCAAAGCTTCCACATCCTTCCTAAAATGAGGTGACCAGAACTGTACACAGTACTCCAAATGTGGCCTTACCAAAGTTTTGTACAGCTGCATCAACACCTCACGGCTCTTAAATTCAATCCCTCTGTTAACGAACGCGAGCACACCATAGGCCTTCTTCACAGCTCTATCCACTTGAGCTGTGATCTCTTCCTGGTCTCAAATCCACACGGGGAGAACGTGCAGACTCCGCACAGACAGTCACCCAACTGGGAATTGAACCCAGGTCCCTGGAGTTGTGAAACAACAGTGCTAACCACTGTGCCACCGTGCTGCCCACATACACATTGAAGAATGAACATTTTTTTTCAAATAAGGAAACAAAAAGTGAAATGTTTGCAGTAGGCCTTTGATCCACCATGAGAAAGCTTCCCCATGTATCCCCCGGAGATATCTTGTTTGCTTTTCAGAATCTCTGACACACACTAATTGTTCAACATGTCCCCATTTCCTTATTTTCATTCACAATATAGCCGTTATCAGTCTTCACCCGCCTCACATCTGTTTAACCCTCTGCCAATTTGTATTTCTATTCATGGCGTTTCATTACCGGCTCGTTCGTTCTCATTTCTTTTGAAGCAGAGCACCTTTCTGCTGAACTCCACGGATCCTGATTTTAAATGTTTCCACTCTCGGTGGGGGGAGGTGGTGGAAATCTCGTCAAGATTTTCCCCCTCCCCACCGTTTTGTTTAATTCTGTCACGCGATGTGGGCGTTGCTGGCTCGGCCAGCAATTATTGCCCCATCACTAGTCGCCCTCGAGAAGTTGGTGGTCAGAGAATTATAGAATTTACAGTGCAGAAGGAGGCCATTCGGCCCATCAAGTCTGCACCAGCCCTTACAAAGAGCACCCTACTCAAGCCCACGTATCTACCCTATCCCTGAAACGCGTAACCGTAACCCCCACTTAACCTTTTTGGACACTAAGGGGCAATTTATCGTGGCAAATCCACCTAACCTGCACATCTTTGGACTGTGGGAGGAAAGCGGAGCACCCAGAGGAAACCCACGCAGAACATAGAACATTACAGCGCAGTACAGGCCCTTCGGCCCTCGATGTTGCGCCGACCTGTGAAACCACTCTAAAGCCCATCTACACTATTCCCTTATCGTCCATATGTCTATCCAATGACCATTTGAATGCCCTTAGTGTTGGCGAGTCCACTACTGTTGCAGGCAGGGCATTCCACGCCCTTACGACTCTCTGAGTAAAGAACCTACCTCTGACATCTGCCCTATATCTATCTCCCCTCAATTTAAAGCTATGTCCCCTCGTGCTGGACATCGCCATCCGAGGAAAAAGGCTCTCACTGTCCACCCTATCCAATCCTCTGATCATCTTGTATGCCTCAATTAAGTCACCTTCTTCTCTCTAATGAAAACAGCCTCAAGTCCCTCAGCCTTCCCTCATAAGATCTTCCCTCCATACCAGGCAACATCCTGGTAAATCTCCTCTGCACCCTTTCCAATGCTTCCACATCCTTCCTATAATGCGGCGACCAGAATTGCACGCAATACTCCAAATGTGGCCGCACCAGAGTTTTGTACAGCTGCAACGTGACCTCATGGCTCCGAAACTCAATCCCTCTACCAATAAAAGCTAACACACCGTACGCCTTCTTAACAACCCTCTCAACCTGGGTGGCAACTTTCAGGGATCTATGTACATGGACACCGAGATCTCCCTACTCATCCACACTACGAAGAATCGTACCATTAGCCCAGTGGTTCCCCCTCCCGTCAGACACGGGGAGAACGTGCAGACTCCGCACAGACAGCGACCCAAGCCGGGGATCACAGTGGTGAGTCGCTCTCTTGAAACGATGCAGCCCCTGTAGTGTAGGTACACCCACTGTGCTGTTCCGGGGTTACTCTTCCCCAGTTATATTTTCATTGACTCAAAATTATCTTGTTCCCAATCTATCCCAACCTGTATTTATGTTTTTTCTCAATCATTATTTTAAACCGAATCATGTTATGATTGCTATTGCCTCAGTGCTTACTTCCCTGACTATCTCCTGCACAGTACGAAGTCTTACAACACCAGGTTAAAGTCCAACAGGTTTGTTTCGATGTCACTAGCTTTCGGAGCGCTGCTCCTTCCTCAGGTGGATGCAGAGGTCTGTTCCAGAAACACAGATATAGACAAATTCAAAGATGCCAAACAATGCCAGGAATGCGAGCATTAGCAGGTGATTAAATCTTTACAGATCCAGAGATGGGGTAACCCCAGGTTAAAGAGGTGTAAATTGTATCAAGCCAGGACAGTTGGTAGGATTTTTCAGGCCAGATGGTGGGGGATGAATGTAATGCGACATGAATCCCAGGTCCCGGTTGAGGCCGCACTCATGTGTGCGGAACTTGGCTATAAGTTTCTGCTCGGCGATTCTGCGTTGTCGCGGGTGCTGAAGGCCGCCTTGGAGAACGCTTACCCGGCGATCAGAGGCTGACTGCCCTTGACTGCTGAAGTGTTCCCCGACTGGAAGGGAACATTCCTGCCTGGTGATTGTTGCGCAATGTCCGTTCATTCGTTGTCAGCGTCTGCATGGTCTCACCAATGTACCACGCTTCGGGACATCCTTTCCTGCAGCGTATGAGGTAGACAACGTTGGCCGAGTCGCACGAGTATGTACCGCGTACCTGGTGGGTGGTGTTCTCACGTGTAATAGTGGTATCCATGTCAATGATCTGGCACGTCTTGCAGAGATTGCCATGGCAGGGTTGTGTGGTGTCGTGGTCACTGTTCTGAAGACTGGGTAGTTTGCTGCAAACAATGGTTCGTTTGAGGTTGCGCGGTTGTTTGAAGGCAAGTAGTGGGGGTGTGGGGATGACCTTGGCAAGATGTTCATTGTCATCAATGACGTGTTGAAGGCTGTGAAGAAGATGACGTAGTTTCTCCGCTCCGGGGAAGTACTGGACGACGAAGGGTATTCTGTCGGTTGTGTCCCATGTTTGTCTTCTGAGGAGGTCGGTCCGGTTTTTCGCTGTGGCGCGTTGGAACTGTCGATCGATGAGTCGAGTGCCATATCCCGTTCGTACGAGGGCATCTTTCAACGTCTGTAGATGTCTGTTACACTCCTCCTCGTCTGAGCAGATCCTGTGTATACGGAGCGCTTGTCCATAGGGGATAGCTTCTTTAATGTGTTTAGGGTGGAAGCTGGAGAAGTGGAGCATCATGAGGTTATCCGTGGGTTTGCGGTAAAGCGACGTGCTGAGGTGACCGTCCTTGATGGAGACGAGTGTGTCCAAGAATGCAACTGATTTTGGAGAGTAGTCCATGGTGAGTCTGATGGTTGGATGGAACTTATTAATGTCATTGTGTAGTCGTTTCAGTGATTCTTCGCCGTGGGTCCAAAGGAAAAAAATGTCATCGATGTATCTGGTGTATAACGTCGGTTGAAGGTCCTGTGCGGTGAGTAGGTCCTGTTCAAACTTGTGCATGAAGATGTTGGCGTATTGGGGTGCCACCCACCAGGTACGCGGTACATACTCGTGCGACTCGGCCAACGTTGTCTACCTCATACGCTGCAGGAAAGGATGTCCCGAAGCGTGGTACATTGGCGAGACCATGCAGACGCTGCGACAACGAATGAACGGACGTCGCGCAACAATCACCCGGCAGGAGTGTTCCCTTCCAGTCGGAGAACACTTCAGCAGTCAAGGGCATTCGGCCTCTGATCTCCGGGTAAGCGTTCTCCAAGGCGGCCTTCAGGACGCGCGACAACGCAGAATCGCCGAGCAGAAACTTATAGCCAAGTTCCGCACACATGAGTGCGGCCTCAACCGGGACCTGAGATTCATGTCACATTACATTCACCCCCCCACCATCTGGCCTGCGAAATCCTACCAACTGTCCTGGCTTGATGCAATTCACACCTCTTTAACCTGGGGTTACCCCATCTCTGGATCTGTAAAGATTTAATCACCTGCTAATGCTCGCATTCCAAGCATTGTTTGGCATCTTTGAATTTGTCTATATATGTGTTTCTGGAACAGACCTCTGCATTCACCTGAGGAAGGAGCAGCGCTCCGAAAGTTAGTGACATCGAAACAAACCTGTTGGACTTTAACCTGGTGTTGTAAGACTTCGTACTGTGCTCACCCCAGTCCAACGCCGGCATCTCCACATCATCTCTCCTGCAGCACACCTCTCAACCTCACCTGCTGCTGGGGGTGTCTCAACCTCACCTGCTGCTGGGGGTGTCTCAACCTCACCTGCTGGCAAAGACTCGGCCCCGCCCCCGGCGCTTCCCATTGGTTCCCCCTCCCGTCGATCACGCCTACCTGGCATGGATGCTGAAAAGCGGAGACGGGCGGCGGGGACGCGCCTCAGTGGCCGCTCCGGCTGCTTCCCGGGAGGTGGGCCGTGTCCGCAGGCAGCCTCCTCCCTCCCGCTCCCGCTGCCGCCGCCGCCTCAACCACAGCCGCACCTCCGACCGGCGGAAAGCGACGTCTGCATGGCGTGACGACGTCACCGGCGCGGCCCCGCCTCCGGCGGAACGGCTCTGCGCAGGCGCAGTGCGCGGACGAACCGGGGAGTGATTGGCAGCTGGACTGGCCCGGGAGGCGGGGCTGCAGTTGGGGTGGGGCTGCTTTGGGGGTGGGGCTGTCCTGGAGGCGGGGCTGCAGTGGGGCAGGGCTGCAGTGGTGGGGGGCAGTCCTGGGGGTGGGACTGTAGTGGGGTGGGGCTGTCCTCAGGGTGGGGCTACAGTGGGGGTGGGGCTGTCCTGGGGACGGGTGTGCCGGGGGTGGGGCTGACCTGGGATGGGGTTGTCCTGGGGGTGGGGCTGCAGTGGGGGTGGGGCTGTCCAGGAGGAAGGGCTGCAATGTGGGTGCGGCTGACCAGGGGATGGGGCTGCAGAGGGGGTGGGGCTGCAGCGGGGTGGGGCGGGGCTGCAGTGTGGGTGAGGCTGTCCTGGGGGTGGGGCTGTCCTGGAGGCAGGGCTGCAGTGGGGGTGGGGCTGTCCTGGAGGTGGGGCTGCAGTGGGGGTGGGGCTGTCCTGGAGGTGGGGCTGCAGTGGGGGTTGGGCTGTCCTGGGGTGGGGCTGCAGAGGGGGCAGGGCTGCAGTGGCGGTGGGGCAGTCCTGGGGTGGGACTGCAGTAGGGTGGGGCTGTCCTCGGGGTGGGGCTGTAGTGGGGTGGGGCTGTCCTGGGGTTGGGACTGCAGTGGGGGGTGGGGATGCCAGGGGTGTGGGGGGCAGCAGCGTCATTGCCTGGCACTTGTGTGGTGCAATGTAACTTGCCAATTAACAGCCGGAGTCTGAATGTTGTCCGGGACTTGCTGCATATGGAGATTGTTGCTTCATTATCTGAATAGTCGCGAATAGTGCTGAATAAAAGGTTATTCAGAGAGAGGTGTTGGTTTGAGAGGAAGTTGCTGGGGGATTTCTGGGATGGGGAGCTGAGTAGATTGCTGACGATGACTGGGGATTATTTTTTGCTCATCCGTTGGGTGGGACTGGGGTGGAGGTCAGCTTCTCCGCCCAGTGCCTCAGTATTGCTGGAGGGTCTTATGAAGTTTTTATATCACGAGAAGGTCAAGTACACCGTGAGGGGGGCAATCGAGGGGTTCTACCGGAAGTGGCAGCCGTTTATTCTGGATTTTTAAGAGCTGGTCACCGTTAGTTGCTGGGGGAGGAGGGCATGAGGGGGTTTCCTTTGTTGGGGGGTTGGGGGGGGTGACATCATAAATGTAAAGAACGGCAAGGGTTAATGCAATGTCTAAATCAACCACTGGCGGAGCTAGATGTACAACTATATAAGGCATTGATGCTAAGTCTTGTGGGTGAGAGGTTGAGGAGAAAGCTAGCGAACAGAATGAAGAAAAGATAGTGTGAGTGAGAGCAGATCATAGTTAACGTAATAGTGTAGAGATTAGTAGTAGGTGAGTGTACATTATACGTTAAATATCAACTATTATATAGGAGTAAGTGTCAAATCCAAATAAGTAGTGTTAATAAATTTATAGCTTTGTTCAATTTAAAAGCTATTTCTGGTCTTTGTGAACACTTCGCCAACCAGACTGAATTTAGCAACAAAGAACACCATTGGGGGATGGTTCTGGGTTGTTTGTTATGGATTGATTGTTAAACTGAAAATGTTGAATGAAAATATATTTTAAATAAAATTTTGAACTGGCCAACACCTTGACCATGTATGCCATGGCTGGACAGAAAGCTGAGGGCCTAACCTCAAACCACCTTCCAGCGATGTTTGACCACCGCAACTATCCCCTCTTTGTGTTCAGTGTGACTTCAGTTGCTGGAGAATTCCGTCCAATCCTTATCTACTTCAATTGCCTTGGGCTTTGTGGTGTTCCACTTGGCGACAAGGGCTCTCGCCTGGCCTCCTGAGTTCATCTACTTCAGTTGACTTGGGCTTTGTGGTGTTCCACTTGGTGACAAGGGCTCTCGCCTCGCCTCCTGAGTTCAGCTTTTCTCACCTTGTTTGGGCTGAGGTTGCAATAAAGTTTGGAGCTGTGTGTTCCCGGCAGAAGACAAACTCAGTGTCGGTGAGGAACGCCGCTCGATACCACTTGTCAACAACATTTTACTGATGATCGAGAGTCTACAGATGAGGCAGCATTTGGACTGGGTTTGCCCTGCTTTGTGTGGACAGGACATACCCGGGCAATTATCAGCATTGTTCAGTGGACGCCGGTGTTGTAGCTGTGTAGGATAAGCTTGGCACGGGGCACGGCCAGTTCTGGAGCACTTCAATATTGTCAGGGCCCATAGTCTTTGCAGTATCTGCCGCCTTCACTTGTTCCTTGATATCACGTGGATTAAATCAGACGTCCGTAGTGATGTCTGTAGTGGGTCTCAGGGGGAGTTTGAGAATCGTGAGGTATGGGGAGGACATTTTTCCCATCATGCCTTGAAAGAAGGATTCAATTCGCCCCACAATCTTCCCCCATAGCCCTTCTCAAAAATAAATCCAGACCCCTTTTGAAAATTGCTATTAAAACTGTTTCCTCGACCTTGTTCTGAATTATTATTAATTCAGGGGATGTGGGCTTCACTAAACGGACCGTTATTTGTTGCCCATCCCTAATGGCCCATGGACTGAGGGACTTGCTAGGCTCAGTTCAGAGAGCTGTGGATCTGGAGTCACAAGTAGGCCAGACCAGGCTAAGGACAGCGGATTTCCCTCCTTCCCTGCATTGGTGAACCAGATGGGTTTTTTCCGACAATCGATGATGATGGTCTCACAGTCACCAGTTCCCAAACTTTATGACTTGAATTTGAATTCCACCAGTGGTGGGATTTGAATTTGTGCCCCTCCTCGATGATTAGCCTGGGCCTCTGGGTTAGAAGGCCGGTGAAGTTACCATTACACCACCATTTGCCCCCCGGGATGTTTCAGATCAGGGCAACTTATTCTCTGGAAATCTGGAATTAAAAGTCGAATGATGACCATGAAACGATTGTCATAAAAAAAACATCTGGCTCACTGGTGTCCTTTAGGGAAGGAAATCTGCCATCCTTACCTTGTCTGGCCTACATGTGACTCCAGATCCACGGCAATGTGGTTTATTCTTAACTTCCCCCTCCAGGGTAATTAGGGATGGCCAATTAATGCTGGCACATACCCACATCTCCCTCCCCGCTCCCCCCGGAGCAAAAATTACGGCATTCAGGGCACTTTTTCCCAAGCCAGGAAATTTCCCAACTCGAATTTCCCGCCTCAGGAGTGAAAATCCGGCCCAGAGTCTCTTATCATCCATATGAAATGAAAATGGCTTCTTGTCATGAGTAGGCTTCAATGAAGTTACTGTGAAAAGCCCCTAGTCGCCACATTCCAACGCCTGTTCGGGGAGGCTGGTACGGGAATTGAACCGTGCTCCTGGCCTGCTTTAAAAGCCAGCGATTTAGCCCAGTGAGCTAAACCAGCCCCATATCCAGGGGAAACCCCGCTTCAAAATATTAATGTAGCAGCTGCGACTCAGAGGCTGGCACCCTCCGCTCACAATCGCAAGATTCAAGTTCCACTCAAGGATTTGATCACAAAGGCTCCAGGCTGATACTCCAGTGCGGTACTGAGGGAGTGCTGCACTGTCGGAGGTGAAATTTTGAACTGGATCTTTTCCATCCAGATGTGAGGGCCTGTCTGGCCTCTCGGGTTGATATAAGAGACCCCATGCCATGCAGGGGAATCATAGAGTTTTACAGCACAGAAAGAGGCCCATTCGGCCCATCATGTCTGAGCTGGCCATCAAGCTCCTATCCTAATCCCATTTTCCAGCTCTTGGTCCGTAGCCTTGTCTGCGATGGCGTTCCAAGTGCTCATCTAAATGTTTCATTAAATGTTGTGAGGGTTCCCGCCTCCACCACCCTTTCAGGCAGCGAGTTCCAGATTCCCACCGCCCTCTGGGTGAAGAGTTTTTTCCTCAAATCCCGTCTAAACCTCCTACCGCTTACCTTAAATCTATGCCCCTGGTTATTGACCCCTCCACTCAGGAAAAAAGTTTCTTCCTATCTATCCTATCTATGTCCCTCATAATTTTGTCCACCTCAATCAGGTCCCCCCTCAGCCTTCTCGGCTCTAAGGAAAACAATCCCAGCCTAACCAATCTCTTTTCACAGCTGAGAAATTCCAGCCCTGGCAACATCCTGGGGAATCTGTTCCGGACCCTTTCCAGTGCAATCACATCATGGGTAGCACAGTGGTTAGCACTGCTGCCTCACCGCACCAGGGACCCGGGTTTGATTCTGGCCTTGAGTGACTATTTGTGCGGAGTCTGCACGTTCTCCTGTGACTGCGTGGGTTTCCTCCGGGTGCTCCAATTTCCTCCCACAGTCCAAAGATGTGCAGGTTAGATGGATTGACCGTGCTAAATTGCCTGTTAGTGGGCATAGACGTGCGGGTAAGGTGGGGTGATGGGGATAGAGCAAGGGAGTGGGCCTAGGCAGGGTGTTCTTTCAGAGAGTCGGTGCAGACTCGATGGGCCAAATGATCGCCTTCTGCACTGTAGGAATTCTATGGCCGCCAGATTGAGGTCGGCATGTTCACTAACCATGACCTTCACAAATAAGATTCGATACATTTAATACAGGCTGAATATTTCATATATATAGAAAATACTTAATCTGTCATATCTTAATGGAACTGTCATCAACTTCAAATGGTAAAAACAAAATAAATATTTCCAGTCTGATTGGACAAAGGGAGTGCACAGCTGTTGTGTGTAATCAGTATGCACCCTCACTTCACGTGTCCTTGCTCTATTGTAAATCACTTTAGTCACACTTGAAAAAATAACCATGTGGATTGAAATCAGAGGAATGTGGCAACAAACTGTCTCGTGGGCCACACTCAGAACCCAGGTGGGTCGCACATCTCCAAACATCTGTCCTGGTCCACCCACGTTGACGGTACCACCAAGAAAGCACAACAGCGCCTATACTTCCTCAGGAAACTAAGGAAATTCGGCATGTCCACATTGACTCTTACCAACTTTTGCAGATGCACCATAGAAAGCATCCTATCGGGCTGCATCACAGCCCGGTATGGCAACTGCTCGGCCCAGGACCGCAAGAAACTTCAGAGAGTCGTGAACACCGCCCAGTCCATCACACAAACCTACCTCCCATCCATTGACTCCATCTACACCTCCCGCTGTCTGGGGAAAGCGGGCAGTATAATCAAAGATTCCTCCCACCCGGCTTACTCACTCTTCCAACTTCTTCCATCGGGCAGGAGATACAGAAGTCTGAGAACACGCACGAACAGACTCAAACACAGCTTCTTCCTCACTGTCACCAGACTCCTAAATGACCCTCTTATGGGCTGATTTCATTAACACGACACCCTGTATGCTTCATCAGATGCCAATGCTTATGTAGTTACATTGTATATGTTGTGTTGCCCTATTATGTATTTTCTTTTATTCCCTTTTCTTCTCATGTACTTAATGATCTGTTGAGCTGCTCGCAGAAAAATACTTTTCACTGTACCTCGGTACACGTGACAATAAACAAATCCAATCCAATCCAATCGCATGTGGTTCCTGGGCTGCTGTAGATGTTTGGGGCCAACAAGGCCAAGCCTGGCTACAGAGCACAGCCTGGATGTGCTGACAGGGAGCAGTTTGCAGTACATACCTCTACACACTTGTACACGCCTGTATGCACCTGCACACACTTCTACACACCTGTATGCACCTGTACACACTTGTACACACCTGTATGCACTTGTACACTCTTGCACACCTGTATGCAGATGTACACACCTGTATACACATACACAACTGTACACGCCTGTACGCATCTGCATACATTTGCACACACATGTATACACCTGAATGCAGCTGTACACACCTGCAAGTACCTGTACACACCTGTATACACCTGTACACATACACACAGGTATGCAGCTGTATGCACTCGACATATGGACGATAAGGGAATAGTGTAGATGGGCTTTAGAGTGGTTTCACAGGTTGGCGCAACATCGAGGGCCGAAGGGCCTGTACTGCGCTGTAATGTTCTATGTACATACACCTGTACACCCCTTGACATACCTGCGTGAGGGGGCGGTGTTAGTGCTGTGGGCGGGGTTAGTACGGGGGGCAAGCTCAGTGCTGTGGGCGGAGACAGTGCGGGGGCGGGGTCAGTGCGGGGGACGTGCCGGCGCTGTGGGCGGGTTCAGTGCGGGGTAGGGGTCAGTGCGGGGGACGTGGCCGGCGCTGTGGGCGGGGTCAATGCGGGGGCGGGGTCAATGCGGGGGCGGGGTCAGTGCGGGGGACGTGGCCGGCGCTGTGGGCGGGGTCAGTGCGAGGGGACGTGGGCGGGCGGGGTTAGTGTGGGGGCGGGACCAGTCGGGGGGTGGGGGCGGGTTCAGTGCTGTGGGCTGGGCAGTGCGGGAGGCGGGGTTCGTGCGGGTTCGGGGTGAGTGCAGTGGGCGGGGCCGGTGGTTGTTCCTCCCTCTCGGGTCGCGGCTGCGCTGTTGCCAGCGGCGCGGGGCATGGCGGGGGTTGTAGTTCGCGGCTTCCAGCTCCCAGCAGCCGCCGCGCGGTGCGGGACATGGCGCCGACAATCCAGAACGCGCAGCGGGACGACGGCCACCGGTAGGCCCGGGAGAGGCGGGGAGTCCGGGCGGCGGGCTTTACACATCAGTCGGAGTAGTTTAAGAGAGAGGCGCTGTTTTCGCGGTCAGAGAAACTCTCAACGGAACTCAATCTTCCTGAGTTCGGTTGTCGCTTAGCCGATAAACAGACTGGGACTTCACCGGGTCCTAGTGCCCGCCGAGTTCGTCACTGACCCCCCCCCGCCTCCCCCGGTCACCGACTCTCTGCTCGCTGACCCCCTGCCCCCCCCTCGCTGACCCCCCCTTCCCCCCCTCGCTGACCCCCCTTCCCCCCCTCGCTGACCCCCCCTTCCCCCCCCCCTCGCTGACCCCCCCCTTCCCCCCCCCCTCGCTGACCCCCCCTTCCCCCCCCTCGCTGACCCCCCCTTCCCCCCCCTCGCTGACCCCCCTTCCCCCCCCCTCGCTGACCCCCTGCCCCCCTCGCTGACCCCCCCTTCCCCCCCCTCGCTGACCCCCCCTTCCCCCCCTTCCCCCCCCCTCGCTGACCCCCTGCCCCCCCCCTTCGCTGACCCCCCCTTCCCCCCCTCGCTGACCCCCCCCTTCCTCCCCCCTCGCTGACCCCCTGCCCCGCCCGCTCGCTGACCCCCCTTCCCCCCCCGCTGACCCCCCTTCCCCCCCTCGCTGACCCCCCTTCCCCCCTCGCTGACCCCCCTTCCCCCCTCGCTGACCCCCCTTCCCCCCTCGCTGACCCCCCTTCCCCCCCTCGCTGACCCCCCCCTTCCCCCCTCGCTGACCCCCCTTCCCCCCTCGCTGACCCCCCCTTCCCCCCTCGCTGACCCCCCCTTCCCCCCTCGCTGACCCCCCCCTTCCCCCCTCGCTGACCCCCCCTTCCCCCCTCGCTGACCCCCCCTTCCCCCCTCGCTGACCCCCCCTTCCCCCCTCGCTGACCCCCCCTTCCCCCTCGCTGACCCCCCCTTCCCCCCTCGCTGACCCCCCCTTCCCCCCTCGCTGACCCCCCCTTCCCCCCTCGCTGACCCCCCCTTCCCCCTCGCTGACCCCCCCTTCCCCCCTCGCTGACCCCCCCTTCCCCCCTCGCTGACCCCCCCTTCCCCCCTCGCTGACCCCCCCTTCCCCCCTCGCTGACCCCCCCTTCCCCCCTCGCTGACCCCCCCTCGCTGACCCCCCTTCCCCCTCTCGCTGACCCCCCCTTCCGCCGCTCGCTGACCCCCCCCCTCGCTGACCCCCCCTCCCCCCTCGCTGACCCCCCTCCCCCTCGCTGACCCCCCTCCCCCTCGCTGACCCCCCTCCCCCTCGCTGACCCCCCTCCCCCTCGCTGACCCCCCTCCCCCTCGCTGACCCCCCCTCCCCCTCGCTGACCCCCCTCCCCCTCGCTGACCCCCCTCCCCCTCGCTGACCCCCCTCCCCCTCGCTGACCCCCCTCCCCCCTCGCTGACCCCCCTTCCCCCCTCGCTGACCCCCCTTCCCCCCTCGCTGACCCCCCTTCCCCCCTCGCTGACCCCCCTTCCCCCCTCGCTGACCCCCCTTCCCCCCTCGCTGACCCCCCTTCCCCCCTCGCTGACCCCCCTTCCCCCCTCGCTGACCCCCCTTCCCCCCTCGCTGACCCCCCTTCCCCCCTCGCTGACCCCCCTTCCCCCCTCGCTGACCCCCCTTCCCCCCTCGCTGACCCCCCTTCCCCCCTCGCTGACCCCCCTTCCCCCCTCGCTGACCCCCCTTCCCCCCTCGCTGACCCCACCTTCCCCCCCTCGCTGACCCCCCTCCCCCCCTCGCTGACCCCCCCTTCCCCCCTCGCTGACCCCCCCTTCCCCCCTCGCTGACCCCCCCTTCCCCCCTCGCTGACCCCCCCTTCCCCCTCGCTGACCCCCCCTTCCCCCCTCGCTGACCCCCCCTTCCCTCCCCCTCGCTGACCCCCCCTTCCCTCCCCCTCGCTGACCCCCCCTTCCCTCCCCCTCGCTGACCCCCCCTTCCCTCCCCCTCGCTGACCCCCCCTTCCCTCCCCCTCGCTGACCCCCCCTTCCCTCCCCCTCGCTGACCCCCCCTTCCCTCCCCCTCGCTGACCCCCCCCTTCCCTCCCCCTCGCTGACCCCCCCTTCCCTCCCCCTCGCTGACCCCCCCTTCCCTCCCCCTCGCTGACCCCCCCTTCCTCCCCCTCGCTGACCCCCCCTTCCCTCCCCCTCGCTGACCCCCCCTTCCCTCCCCCTCGCTGACCCCCCCTTCCCTCCCCTCGCTGACCCCCCTTCCCTCCCCCTCGCTGACCCCCCCTTCCCTCCCCTCGCTGACCCCCCCTTCCCTCCCCCTCGCTGACCCCCCCTTTCCCCCCCACGGCTGGCCCCCCTTAGCCCCTGGCTGCTCCGCTGACCTTCCTTCCCCCCCCCCCCCCGCTGACCCCCTCCCCCCTTGCTGACCCCCCGTTCTCCGCTCGCTGAGCCCCCTTCCAGCCTCGCTGACCCTCTGCTCCCTCACATATAAAATCCATGTGTGCGCTTGTCTGAGCAGGTTCTGAAAGGAACTTTGGTCTGGCTGGAATGAAGAGTCGGCTCTTTTAGAGAGATTTCTTCACCCAAAGGACGGTTATGAGCCTTTGGAAATCCCAGAGAGCTATAGGATGTTCAGTCATTCTGTTTAAATCAAAACGGACAGATTTTTTGGATACAAGGGGAATAAGGGATATGGGTTAGTGTGGGAAGGTGTAGCTTGGGGCAGAATATAATTAGTGATTGTACTTGAGGCAGAGCAGGCTTGAAGTGCCAGGTACCAAGACCTATTCTTTATGTCCTAAGAAGATATAATTGTAGATCTTCTAATTGTTACCAATTTATAGAATGCATTCGCGGGATGTGGTCATCGCTGGCTAGGCCAGCATTTATTGACCATCTCTATTGCCCTTGAGAAGATGAGTCGCCTTCTTGAACCTTTTTGCTGTCCATGTGGTCTAGGTACATCCACAGTGCTGTTAGAGAGGGAGTTCCAGGATTTTGACACAGCGACAGTGAAAGAACAAGCGATATATAGAACATACAGTGCAGAAGGAGCCATTCAGCCCATCGAGTCTGCACCAACCCACTTAAGCCCTCACTTCCACCCTATCCCCGTAGCCCAATAACCCCTCCTAACCTTTTTGGTCGCTGAGGGCAATTTATCATGGCCAATCCACCTAACCTGCACATCTTTGGACTGTGGGAAGAAACCGGAGCATCCGGAAGAAACCCACGCACACACGGGGAGAACGTGCAGACTCCGCACAGACAGTGACCCAGCGGGGAATCGAACCTGGGACCCTGGCGCTGTGACGCCACAGTGCTTTCCACTTGTGCTACTGTGCTGCCCTACTTCCAAGTAATTTCGAGTGACTTGGAGGGAAACCTCCAGGTGGTGGTGTTCCCATGTATCTGTTGCCCTTGTCCTTCAAGATGGTAGCGCTCGTGGTTTGGGAAGGTGCTGTTGAAGCTTGCATCTTGTAGCTGGTACACACTGCTGCCACTATGCATCGGTGGTGGAGGGAGTGAATGTTAAAGGTGGTGGATGGGGTGCCAATCGAGCGGGGCTGCTTTGTCCTGGGTGGTGTCGAGCTTCTTGAATGTTGTCGGAGCTGCGCTCATCCAGGCAAGTGGAGAGTATTCCATCACACTCCTGACTTGTAGATGATGTACAGGCTTTGGGGGAGTCAGGAGGTGAGTTATACGCCACCGGATTTCTAGCCTCTGACCTCCTCCTGTAGTCACATAATAGAATTGGCTGACCTAGTTCAAATTCTGGTCAACGGTAACCCCATTGTTGATTGTGGGGGATTCAGTGATGATAATGCCATTGAATGCCAAGGGGCGGTGGTTAGATCCTCTCTTGTTGGAGATGGTCATTGCCTGGCACTTGTGTAGCACAAATGTAACTTGCCACTTGTCAGCCTAAGCCTGGATATTGTCTGGGTCTTGCTGCATTTGGACCTGGACTAGTTCAGTATCTGAAGAATCGGGAATGGTGGTGGTCATCAGCGAACATCCCCACTTCTGACCTTATGATGGCAGGAAGGCCATTACTGAAGCAACTAAAGATGGTTGGACCTGGGACACAACTCTGTAAACGTCCTGCATTGACCACTTGAAGTTGAGATGACAGACCTCCAACAATCACGACCTTGTGCTGTTATAACTCCAACCAGTTTCCCCCTGATTCTCATTGACTCCAGTTTTTCTTTCTTTTTAATAAATTTAGAGTATCCAATTATTATTTTTTTCCAATCAAGGGACAATTTAGTGTGGCCAATCCACCTACTCTGCACATCTTTTGGGTCGCGGGGGTGCGCCCCACGCAGACACGGGGCGAATGTGCAAACTCCACGCGGACAGTGACCCAGGGCCGGGATCGAACCTGGGACCTCGGTGCTGTGATGCAGCAGTGCTAACCACTGCGCCACCGTGCTGCCCAGATTCCAGTTTTGTTAGGCTGCCTTGACGCCCATCTCGGCCAAATGCTGCCTTGGTGTCAACTCTCACCTCTCAACTTGCCAAAACGTCTTAATTATTAGTTACTATTATGTTCTGAGACAGCTGGGAATCTTTATAATTCCAAAGTGCCGTGTATGATCGAGCCTGAGAATGATAGGTTTCTAGATACGAATGGCATCAATGATCATGGGGATAGTGCAGGAAACTGCCATTGAGGTTGAGGGTCAGCCATGATTTAGTTAAATGGCGGGACAGGCTCGATGGGCTGAATGGCCTCCTCCTGTTCCTATAAATCTTCCAAAATGCACTTGATTCAGGATTGTAAAGCAGCCAATGACGCTCCCAATATTTCACGAGATAAACGTCTGAACTGCGGACCTTTAAGTTTTAGCGTCTGTTGTGGAGGCTGCAGGAGTCTGTTTCCTGACCATATGAACAAATCGGAGCTGATCAGAGAGAGCCAAGGTGGATTTGAAACGGGCAAGCCATGTCAAACAGAGCCAGAGAAAAGCTGGGGTGCAGCACGAGGCCATTCAGCTACCGTGTCTGCGCCAGCAAGCAAGAAGAGAAAAAAACTTGCCGCTCATGTTAATCCCACCGTCCTGTCTGTACCCTCGCAGGTCCCAGCACTTCAGCCGCAGATCCAGGTACCCTTTTAAACAAGTTGAGCGTTTCATCCTCAACCACCAACTTAGGCAGTGAATTCCAGACGCCCATCACTTTCCGGGTGAAAGGGTTTTTCCTCATGATCCCCTCTAATCCTTTAAACTCGGCTGAGTGAGTGATTGGGGCGGGGGGGGGGGGGGGGGGGGGGGGGGGGGGCAGGTGCTATTCCTTGCTGAAAGTACAAGTGTAGTTATTTTCCTATGAATTAAGGCAGCAGAATACATTTTAATACATAACGCGTGTCACATCTCAAACGTAAAAATACGGAGTTTGGTTTTCAAAATCGACGTGGAGAGTTTGGTATTAAATAAATGATGAATTTGCCCAAAGCACTGGTTAAACACCAGTTTGAGACCGTGTGCAATTCTGGGAACCGGATGACAGGATGGAGGGGGCAGCAGGCTGAGAGCGAGAGCTCAAGTGGCATTTGTTTAAAAGAGCGGCAGTAGACAGGGCAGGAATGACGGGCTGAATGGTACGTTGTTACTGAAAGTCTCTGTGATGCGGCTCGGTACTGTGCGAAAAATACCATGGCCTGGTGAGCTTGAAGTTTACACCATGGCACGGGAAGGGCTCAAGCAACAGTGACTGTTGACAAATGGAAAATGTGCTTTCTTCTTGAACAGGAATCCTCACTGTTGTTGTGTTGTTTCAGATCCAGCGCACATCGAGCAGCACCCCGAGAGGTAAGTAACTCTTACGGTGGCTTTTCACTTGGGGAATGCAAGGCTCCAAATGGCATCTAGTACGCCGATCAAAGGTTGAACAGCCTGGGGCTCGTTTCTCCAGAAAAGAGGAGGCCAAGAGGTGACCTGGAGTGCTGGGTACAGTTTAGCTCCCCTTATTTGAGGAGGGATGTAGTTGCATTAGAGGCAGTTCACAGGAGAGACATGGTGGGGCGGGGGCGGGGGGGGTTGTCTTATGAAGCGAGATTGAGCAGTTTGGGCCGTTACTCTAGCGTTTTGAAGAATGAGGGGAGATCAAATTTAGGTGAATAAGATGATAAAGGGTTTTGACAAAGTAGGCGTAGAGCAGACGCTCCCTCTTGTGTGGCAATCTGGAACGAGAGGTCATAGTTTTAGGATAAGGGGTAGCAGATTTATAACTGAGATGAGGAGCAATTACTTCTCTCAAAGGGTTGTGAATCTGTGGAAGTCGCTACCCCAGTGTGCGGTGGATGCTGGGACAGTGAGTAAATTTAAGGATAAGATAGATTTTTAATTAGTAATGGGTTGAAGGGTTATGGAGAACGGACAGGACAGTGGAGTTGAGGCCGAGAGGAGATCAGCTAAATATCCCACTCCTTCCCCTAGTTCTCATGCCCTTAAGATGGAGGCCATTGAGATTATGACGGGGGGAAAATCTGGTCAGCGCCCCCTCTGGTGGGCAAGGTGACCAACCGTTCATTTTGCCCCTGTATCTGAGGTCGCTTTTCCTGTCCCGGGTTGCATATTGCCGTGCTGCTGTTTCTCCCCCATTTCAGAGATTTCGAAGTCCCGTGCGTACGCCGTACCCGCTCTGCATGTGTTTGCCTGTCATCGCAGCTCTGCCCCTTCCGACCCCTCGCCACCCAACTGTCATAGTTTTGGCAGCGCCTACCAAGCCCCCAACACTAATCGACCCCCAATGCCAGACTGTCCAGTAATTTTCCCTTTGAGTGTTGGTCACCCTGCTCGTGGGGGAGACCAAAGGCGAGGGCTATGAATATAAGATAGTCACTAATAATTCCAGCAGGGCGGCACGGTGGTTAGCACTGCTGCCTCACTGAGCCAGGGACCCGGGTTGGAATCCGGCCTTGGGTTATTGTCTGTGTTTCTCATGATTTCTGACTGTAGGTTAATTGAAGTTACCTGCTGGGTTTGAGGTGAGTCTAACCGGGGGCAAGTGGTGGGCCCAGGTATGAGGCTCCTGGGCCGGGTAGGTAGACTAGCGAACGGCTCTGTGACTAAATGCCGTTTCTCTTCCCCTCTCCAGATCGGGAGTAGTATGCAGGGTGAAGTATTGCAACTCTCTGCCAGACATTCCCTTTGACCCAAAGTTTGTGACGTATCCATTTGATCCCAACAGGTAAGGCAAAGATTTTTTCAATCAGCCTGTAGGATTAACCATTCTCCATCCTCACTTCCTGCACACCATTTACTGTATTGGAGCAGACAGCGGCAGCTGTTGGGGAGGAGAGGGAAGAATGGAGCTTGGGCAGATCAGCAAAGTGAGCAGATGGCTTGACGCATCCTCAGCCATTAAGGGTGAGAAAGCTTCCCCCTCCGCCAGAAGTGTAGGGCAGGTAGGCATCCAGAAGGGCTTGTGCGTCTTAGGTGGCATTGAGGGATGTCTCATGCACCAGAGAATGCTTGCCACAAAATTTAAATCTACATTGTAAATATAATCTGCCATAGCGAGTGTAGTACGGCACCTCGTGTACTGTCACAAAAGTGGTGGGCGACACGGTAGCACAGTGGTTAGCACTGTTGCTTCACCGCGCCAGGGACCCGGGTTCAATTCCCGGCATTGGATGCTGTCTCTGGAGTCTGCACACTCTCTCCGTGTCTGCGTGGGTTTCCTCCGGGTGCTCCGGTTTCCTCCCACAAGTCCGAAACAAGTTGGATGAATTGAACATGCTGAATTCTCCCTCTGTGTACCCGAAAAGGTGACTAGAGGATTTTCACAGTTACTTGATTGTAGTGTTAATGTAAGCCTACTTGTGACAATACAGATTATTGTTATTGTCGCACTATACCTCTGGCCTCCTACTGAACTGTGTGTCACCAAGGCTGCGTAGCATTTCTTCTAACAAAGCAGGTTCACAGGGGGTGTAAACAGTTCGTCCTGAAACAATGTGGCCATTAGCACTGGGCCAGGCAATTCCACGCCTGTCTGGTTTCCGCGGGAAGTTGACTGTCCAGGGTTGTATGAATGCTGTCGGTCCCAGCTCTGAAAACTGCAGAGTCCAGCTAGGCTTAAACTTGGCTTCAGCATTTCGAGTTTTTACCCACGCTCACGAAAAAATATCAATATTTTTGTAACAATCCTGGAGGTCATGGGTCACCTGACCACATATTACTCGGGTTTGTAAAATTAGGGGCTTTAAACTAAATAGTGCGGGAAAGGATCATGTGAGGGGAGATGTGGGAATCAATGAGGTAATAGAAAGAGTTGCGATTCGGATAATAATAAGAGTGTGGCAGGAAGGAACAGGGTGTACAGACCTAAGAGTGCAGCAGCAGATAAGACCAGAGATTGCAAAAATGCTAAACGGTCTTGAGTTAAAGACTCTGTATCTGGGCACAGCAGTTGTAACAAAATAGATGAATTGCTTGCACAAGTTAGAAATAAATGTGCATGGCCCCGATGGCCATCACAGAGACATGATTGCAAAGAGACCGGGGTTGGGACCCAAATATTGAAGGATGTTTGATATTTCAAAAAGACAGGGAGCTTGGAAAAGGTCGTGAGGGTAGCTCTGTTAATTAAGGATGACATTCGTACAGCAGTGAGAGTTGATCTTGGCTTGGAAGAGGAAGGTGTAGAATCAGTTTTGGTAGCGGTAAGTTATAGGAAAGGTAACAGGTCAATTGTGGGAGTAGTTTATAGGCCAAAGTGTACAGGAAGCAATAAGTAAGATGTCTAAAAAAAGATGCCACAATAATCATGGGTGATTTTAATCGACATGTGGATTAAGCAAATCCGATTGGCAATGGTAGCCTGGAAAATTAGTTCATAGTGTTTTTGGGACAATTTCTTAGGGCAGTACATTCTCAAGCCAAGCAGGTTATGCTAGAACCGGTATTGTGCAATGAGACCGCATTAATCAACAACATCACAGTAAAAGAATCTGGTAGCTGACAGCGATCATAATATGTTCCCAGCCTCCCCGAACAGGTGCCGGAATGTGGCAACTAGGGGCTTTTCTCAGTTACTTCATTTGAAGCCTACTTGTGACAATAAGCGATTTTCATTTCATTTTCATTCATGATATTTCACATTCAATTTGAAGTGGAGGAGTGTGGGTCTAAGACTAGAGTTTTCAACCTAAATAAAGGTAACTAAGAATACGAAGGCTAAAGTGAACCGGGAAACTAGGTCAAAAGTAGGGATGCAGCGGCAGACTTTTAAGGATATATTTAATAACGCTCAACAAAGATTTATCCCAGTGCGAAAGAAAGTCACTGAGAAGAATGCGTTCACCATGGCCAAACAGTGAGAAACGTCCGTTCTATTGCAGGCAACTCAACAACCAGACTTTGCCAGCATTTCCAAAAGTCAAAGCGGGCGCATTCCGCAAAATACTCCCCGATTTCCCCAACATCCAGTAATGGTTCATCTTGGCATTGACATCTCTGATTAGGAAGATGGGTCTCAGAAGCAGAAGTAGGTCTTTCGTCCCTTCAAGCCTGCTCCACCATTTGATACGGTCATGGCTGATCTGATTGCGGCCTTAACTTTGTTTTCCTGTCTGCAGCTCCCCACCCTCTTGCCCATAACCTTTAACTTTGTTGTCTTATCACAAATCTGTCTAATTATGCCTTGAAGAAATTCAGTGACCCAGTCTCAACTGCTTTCTTGGAAAAGAGATCACCACAGTCTAACGACCCCCTAAGAGACTGTTTTTTCAAACTATTTTTATGCCGGGACCCACTTTTACCAACCGGCCGACCTCCGCCACACCCCATTTTCGCTTGCCTTTAATGCGACAGGTGAGCCTGCTCAGTCCTCACAATCTCACTTGCTTTTGTTATCCAATGTGTTACATTTCTACTAAGGACTTCAGGTGATTTAAGTTCTCGCTGCGTCCTTTGAAAGAAAATCAAGAGGTTTGTCCTCGAACTCGACATGCCTTTGAAGTTTTGAGGGTTTTAGACTCTCATTCGGCAGTACTTCCCTGCATGTAACACACTTGGACTTTGCATCCTGATTTGCAACGGCACAATTAACAAAGCCGAACCTCAAGACATCGTTTATATACGGCTTTTTTCCCGCTTTTAGCATTTTCTTTGTTTAAAACGATACATCTCCAGTTCCTCACACCCCTGTTGCCTTGCTTGCTCGCAGCTAGAAATTGGAGGAATGTCTCTTCCTGATTTCGCACCAAAAGCAGTGTCAGTGTACGTGCCGGGTGCGTGATCTGCTCTCTGCCGCAGCTTCTGGCCGGAAGACTGAATCATACCATTTAAAAGCTGGATGCGTCCAGCATTCCCGATTTAACAAAGAACAAAGAAAAGTACAGCACAGGAACAGGCCCTTCGGCCCTCCAAGCCCGTGCCGACCATGCTGCCCGACTAAACTACAATCTTCTACACTTCCTGGGTCCGTGTCCCTCTATTCCCATCCTATTCATGTATTTGTCAAGATGCCCCTTAAACGTCACTATCGTCCCTGCTTCCACCACCTCCTCCGGCAGCGAGTTCCAGGCACCCACTACCCTCTGTGTAAAGAACTTACCTCGTACATCTACTCTAAACCTTGCCCCTCGCACCTTAAACCTATGCCCCCTAGTAATTGACCCCTCTACCCTGGGGAAAAGCCTCTGACTATCCACTCTGTCTATGCCCCTCATAATTTTGTAGACCTCTATCAGGTCGCCTCTCAACCTCCGTCGCGGCTGTTCGGTGCTTCTCCCGCGACAGAACACGCCACGACCGATCTCACCGCGACGCGCCCCCCCCCCCCCCCCCCACGCTTGCCCGTGGGTTGCACCCCGCAGTTTGAATGGTAACACAGTGGTTAACACCATTGCTTCACAGCGCTAGTGTCCCAGGTTCGATTCCCAGCTTGGGTCACTGTCTGTGCGGAGTCTGCACGTTCTCCCCGTGTCTGCGTGGGTTTCCTCCGGGTGCTCCGGTTTCCTCCCACAAGTCCCGAAAGACGTGCTTGTTAGGTGAATTGGACATTCTGAATTCATGTACCTGAACAGGCGCCGGAGTGTGGCGACTAGGGGATTTTCACAGTAAATTCATTGCAGTGTTAATGTAAGCCTACTTGTGACACTAATAAAGATTAGTATTATGATTATTGAAAAACCCTGCTCTGAGAAAGAAATTCCACCTCATCTCCGACTTAAAAGGGATTCCTCTTCTCTTTAGACTGTGTCCCCTAGCTCTAACCTCTCCCACAAAACAAAACATCCTCCCCAGTATCTACCCTGTCAGGTCCCTTCAGGATATCCTGGGCAGGATTCTCCAAGCAGCGCCGGTCGGGGGCCACTGAAAGAGGCCCCCGCGACTATTCTCCGCGGTCGACCCGCCGGCGTGGTTCCAGCCTGGTATCACGGGAGCTCGGACCCGCGGCCGCGGTGGACGTCCTGGTGGGGGGATCTGAGTCCTTGGGGGGGGGGGGGGCCTCCACGGGGACCAGGCCCACGATCGGGGGCATCCAATCGGTGGGCACCCGCGATCTGGAGGGGGCCTACCTCCTTCCGCGCAGACCCGCTGTAGGTCTCCGACATGTTGCTCGGCGCTGACGCGGAGATGGCAACCGTGGGCATGCGCCGGAGTGCTGCGTATGGGCCCAACCTGACTCCGAGGAATGAGTCATGTGGGCCTTCACTGAACTGCTTCTAACACAGTTAAATCAAAGTTAAGGTGACCAATACTGGACGCAGTGCTCCAGATGTGGTCTCATCAAGGCCCTGTAAAGCTGCAGTAAAGCATCCCTGTGTTTATATTCCGTTCCCCATGAATGTCAGGGGGGCATGGTTAGAATCTGTCGTGTTGGAGATGGTCATTGCCTGGCAATTGTGGGCATGAAAGTTCCTTGTCACTTACCCAAGCCTGAATTCCGATACCTGAAGAACTGCTAATCAGAGGACACAGATTGAGGGCAATTTAAGGAGCGTTTAGACAAGCTCTTGAAACGCCATAGCACGAAGCTACAGACCAAGTGCTGGAACATGGGTTAGAATAGATAGGTGCTTGATGGCCGGCACAGACACGCTGGGCCGAAGGTCCTCTTTCCATGCTGTAAAATGTTATGATTCTAACAAGGAAAGCAGTGATTAGGACCGAGATTGCAATGGCTGATGGGGTGATGGATTCAATCGTAGTGTCCAAAGGAAATTGGATAATTATGTGACGGAGAATTGTCGGGATATCTGGAAAGAGTAGGAAATCAGGACTAACTGGATTCATCTTTGAAAGGACTGTTGCAGACTTGATGGGCCGAACGGTTGCCTTCTGTGTTGTATTATTGTATAATTCTGTGTCAGCGCTGAACATTTTATCCTGTGTACTTCCCAGGTTTGTACAGTACAAAGCAACCTCTCTTGAAAAGCAGCACAAGCATGAGCTGTTAACAGAGCCAGACCTGGGAGTCGTGATTGATCTCATCAACCCTGATACCTACAGAATCGATAACAATGGTAAGATCCAGGCCTGCCTGCGGGCACCATGATGTTCTGCGTATTTCTGCCCCTTCTGGATCTCCTGTCCTTGTGCCCCCCCCCCCCCCCCACACTTTGGCCCCTGCTACCTACACCCAGGCAGCAGCAATGAGACCAGCTGCACTATTCCACCTGAGATTCTTCTGACGTATTTTCACTTTCAAAAGCTCAAGAGGCATCCTTGCAACCAGATTGTATGCCTTGTGATCAGAAATATGGTTCTTGTGGGCGGCGCAGTGGTTAGCACGTCGCAAGGACCCGGGTTTGATCCCGGCCCCGGGTCACTGTCCATGTGGAGTTTGCACAATCTCCCCGTGTGGGTCTCACCCCCACAACACACAGATGTATAGGTTAGGTGGATTGATCATGCTAAATTGTCCCTTAATTGGAAAAATCTGAATTGGGTACACTAAATTAAACACAATATGCATGGTCCTTTCCTTTCCTGACCCTGAAGAATGCTTGGAGCTGATGGTGGTGGTAAATTGAACACAAGGTTCCCACCAGCTCTGGCGCTTTAGTTGTCCGAGTGGAAAATATGACACTGGCCAGCGAACTGGTGCCACGAGGCTCAGACAGTGACCCAACTTAGTTACTCAAACTTGAGCTGTTATAAACCACAGAGGATTAGACTAACTGGGTGCAGGGTGATTCAACAGAGCTGTCTTAGTGAGGTTTAACTGCCCCACCTTCGATTATTCCCTTCCGGTCATGTCTCTTGGGGAATTTCACGTGTTTAAAAGCTGTACACTGATGGATCACATGAACATTGTCCTGTAAGCGCTAAGGAATCTGCACAGATCTCACTGTTAGCCACTTTGTTCCTTTTGTAGTAGGGAAGAAAATGCATTTTCCAGTCCTAATGATCAGATCAAAGCCGTGTTGTCCGTGGGAGAACCTGGGCCATTCTTAGTCACCCAGCTTGTGGCATTCGACCTCGGATGCCTTGTCAGAGTCCGACCCTGCACAATGGTGGAAGTTCATCTTTGCTTCGCCTTCTGAATTGAATGGCCGCGGCCAATTGGAAGCCCGAACGACTTTCCACCTACGCGCCCAAGTGTCGGCCCTCCCTGCTGTTGTGTGAACGATCCTGCTCCCTGGTGTTTGTAGTGAGCACTGCTGCCCTCTGATTGTGCCCTTGCCTCTCCACAGTCATCCTCGACATTGCAGATGAGAAGTTACTCGAAGAAGAAATTCAGGCACCGTCCACTTCAAAACGGTAAGTTTAGCCAGAGGCCTACCTCTGGAGTGCGCACCGGCCAATCAGAGCTGACCAGGAGTGGCGGGGGGGGGGGTTGCTGGCTGGGAGGGTAGTAAACATTGGCCTTGCATGGCCAGAGCCCAGTGCTGGCATACAGTCTCTTGGGGAAACAGTGACAATTGAGGAGTTATGTAACTGAGCACCTTTTTGTTCAGATCACAGCAACATGCGAAGGTAGTGCCATGGATGAGAAAGACTGAATACATCTCCACAGAGTTTAACCGATATGGCATCTCTAATGAGAAACCTGAAGTCAAGTAAGTGACATGGGAGCGGAGCTCCTGTGGATTATTTGAGGGGTGCATTGGGCCCGTGTTCTGTTAAACAGACTCGATCGGGGGGTTTGTGGCAATGTTTTTGGTTGCTTGCAGCTGGCCATGTGCCAAGTGGTATAAATTGAAATGTCTTCTCAAAACCATTTTAAGGTGAGCATCATATTTGCTCAGGGAAGGTGGGACTGTGGTGGGACAATAATAGCCGGAGACCCCGGAACAGGCTGCTTAACCCTCCCATTTTTCCAATGACGGCTTTCCCCAGCAAGACGTTGGGAAGCTCCCTCCTGAAGTTGTTCATTTACCGAATCCGGGTTCTTTTTGAGAATCGCTGCCTCTATGTCAGGTTCTGGGCCGAGGGTATCAGGGACTGAGTTCAGCTCTGAAAGTTACCAATTCTAAATGACGACTCTGGAAACCAATCCGTCCAGGATAGCGTGTCCCAGTATTGCTGCCCGATTATTGCAATCTGACTTGCCGTTTCAGTTTAACCTCCGGCACGGTGGCACAGCGGTTAGCACTGCTGCCTCACAGCTCCAGGGATCCCGGTTCGATTCCGGCCCTCTGGTGACTGTGTGGAGCTTGCACGTCCTCCCCGTGTCTGCGTGGGTTTCCTCTGGGTGCTCCGGTTTCCTCCCACAGTCTAAAGATGCGCAGGTTAGGTGGATTGGCCATGATAAATTGTCCCTAAGTGTCCGGAAGGTTGACAGCACGGTGGCGCAGTGGGTTAGCCCTGCTGCCTCACAGCACCGCGGTCCCAGGTTCGATCCTGGCTCTGGGTCACTGCCCGTGTGGAGTTTGCACATTCTCCCCGTGTTTGCATGGGTTTCGCCCCACAACCCAAAGATGTGGAGGCTAGGTGGATTGGCCACACTAAATTTGCCCCTTAATTGGAAAAAAAATGAATTGGGTACTCTAAATTTTAAAAAAAGTGTCCCGAAGGTTGGGTGGGGTTACTGGGTTACAGGATAGGGTGGAGCCGTGGGCTTATGTAGGGTGCTCTTTCCAAGGACTGGAGCGGATTCGATGGGCTGAATGGCCTCCTTCTGCACTTTAAATTCTATGATTTCCTGCCTTGCCTGTTGTGTACTTTGTAGTGGGAGTAATGTTGTTACTCTTGATGTTGCGTTCCTGTTTTGGGGTGTAAGTCGCGGCAGTTCTGACACTGTTCTACCTTCGCTCCTGCCCTGAAAACCAGGATTGGCGTGTCCGTCAAACAGCAGTTCACAGAGGAGGAGATCTACAAGGACAGAGACAGCCAGATCGCAGCAATTGAAAAGACCTTCGTGGACGCAAACAAAGAGGTAGAAAAAATGTGCAAACTGGCAGAATCCTCCCGAGAGTCTCAGACCATCCACTCCATCTTGAAGGAGGGCATTATAGTATACCTTCCTGTATGGCCATCAAGTTATACCCCTCCAGGAAGTTCACAAAACTATGCCCTAACTATTTTAATAAAAGCAAATTACTGCGGATGCTGGAATCTGAAACCAAAGAGAAAATGCTGGAAAATCTCAGCAGGTTTGGCAGCATCTGTAGGGGGAGAAAAGAGCTAACGTTTTGAGTCCAGATGATCCTTTGTCAAAGCAAACGTTAGCTCTTCTTACTCCCTACAGATGCTGCCAGACCTGCTGAGATTTTCCAGCATTTTCTCTTTGGGGCCCTATTTTCCCTGCTTGGGGATTAACCATTTTTAAAATCCCCTCCTTTGGAAGAGAGCGCACAAACGCTAAACTGTGACTTCCAAGGGACTGTGCACCTGAGGTATTGAACCATCTGTCAAATGTATCCCCCGAGAGACTGTTGCGAACTACTCCTGGCGGGCGGGCGGGGGAGAATGATGAACGAGCCTCCTTGGACCGTGAAGGCGTGATTACACCGTGGTGGTAATGTTGCTGGACTAGAAATCCAGATGTTCGAATGCAGCAGCCCCCTGGGTTCAAATCCCACCACTGCGTCTGGGAGTTTACACTCCATTAATTAGAGCTGGGAGATAAAAAGCTCAACTCCGCAATGGTGAGCAAATTACTTCATTGTATAATTAGATCAAGTTGAAGTAAGCAAGATGCTAAACGGTAAGGATAAAGTAGACGTGGAGCGGAAGCTTCTTCTTGTGGACATTCTAGAACAAGAGGTCATAATCTCAGGATAAGAGGTAGCAAATTTAAAACCGGGTTGAGGAGAAACTGCTTCTCCCAAAGGGTTGTGAATCTGTGGAATTCGCTAGCCCAGAGTGCGGTGGATGCTGGGACAGTCAGTAAATTTAAGGAGGAGTCGACAGGTTTTTTAAATTGGTAATGGGTTGAAGGGTTATGGAGAACAGGCAGGACGGTGGAGTTAAGGCCAGGGTGAGATCGGCCATGATTGAATGTTTAGGTGCTGACATTCTGACTGAGGGTTAAACTGGTGTCTCTGTCAGCGGTATGAATGTGTTCCCAACATTTGTAACTGGGGAAATGATTTGTGCGTAGACTGTGGTTTACTCTGGTGTCTCTGTCCCCCATCCTCTAGGTCACCCAACACTACAGTAAGCCTCGGGTCATTCCAGTGGAGGTCATGCCTGTCTTCCCCGATTTTAAGGTAAGAGCTATGGGCATGCTTTAACAATGGACGTCGCACGGCCATGGCACATTAATGAATCCCAGTCTCGTTTTGTGACCTTGTCCAGGCTGGGTGTTGGCTGGTATGGGGAGGTGGCAGGGATTAACTGCAAATGTTAGACGATGCCAGGGTTGGCCTTCTCATCGGCAACTTTTGAGATTGTTCTCCTTGTATCGACACACCCGAGACAGCGATATGCACAGAGCACAAAATTGGACCCAGAGCTGAAGGAGGCCATTCGCCCCATCGAGCCCATGCCAGTTCTCTGGAGAAACCCGGTCGGCCCTGCTCCATCCCCATACCCCAACAAATTTATTTCCCTCCGGTGCCCATTCAATTTCCTTCTGAAATCATTGATTGTCTCTGCTTCCCACCACCCTCGTGAGCCGCGGGTTCCAGCTCATTATTACCCACTGCGGCTGGAAGTCCTTCCTCCCGTCCCCACTTCTAAGCAACACCTATTTGCAATAAACTCTTTTGTTTTCTGTTCAGCTTTACTGGCAGGTTGTCTTGTGAGGAAAGATTGGAGAGGTTAAATTCGTACCCATTAGAGGTTTGAAGTGTAAGAGGCGACTTGATCGAATAAGACCCTGAGAGGTATTGATAGGGTAGACGTGGGGAGGATGTTTCCACTGTGGGAGAATGTAGAACTCGGGGTCACTGTTTAAAAATAAGAGGACACCCATTTGAGACGGAGATAAGGAGAATGTTTTTCTCTCTGGGGTCGTCAGTCTCTGGAATTTTCTTTCTCAAAAGGCAATGGAAACGGAATCTGAATATTTTTAAGGCAGGGTTAGACAGATTCATGATTAACAAGGGGGTGAAAGATTATCGGGATTGGGGGGGGGGAGAAATGTGGGGTTGAAGTTACAATCGGAAGAGCCAGGGCGGAAATGGCTGTCACGAGGGGGACATCATTTTAAGGTGATTGGAGGAAGGTATAGGGAGGATGTCAGAGGTAGGTTCTTTACACAGAGAGTGGTGGGTGTGTGGAATGCACTGCCAGCAGAGGTGGTGGAGTCAGAGTCATTAGGGACATTTAAGCGCCTCTTGGACAGGCACATGGAAGGGGTGTAGGTTAGGTTGATCTTAGATTAAGGATAAATGGTCGGCACAACATTGTGGGCCGAAGAGCCTGTACTGCTCTATGTTCTCTGATCATACTGAATGGCGGAGCAGGCTCGAGGGGCTGGGTGGCCTACTCCTGGCCTTAATTCATATGTTTCTATCCTCGTGGCTGTTATCATGAACCTGATTTTTCCGAGCAACTTTCTTGTGAGTAAATCTTCCTGATCTCTTTTCTGGGTAAATTGAATAAGTATTTAGAGCTGCGGAAAGCAGGCCCATCAGGAGAGAGTGAGATGATTCGTTTGGATTGAGATAGAGCTGTGAGGAGAGCCCAGGACAGTGGGACTAGTTTGAATTTGATACAGGGCTGTGGGGAATATCACTTACGAGCAAGTGGTATTTTCCTTAACTCTTGCTTCTTGTTAAACGACCAACTTTCTATTCTTGCAGCTACGTGTCCTTTTGTTCCAGGTGCCTGAACTTTTCGAACAAAGCTCTAGTGAGAAAATCCTGCTGCTCCCCTAACTCGGAGGGGAGACTGATACCCATTGAGTTAAACTGGCACTTCTGTCTGTCAGAGGACATTGGGTGAGGGATTATGTGAACAAGAGCGAACACGTTTTCGGTCTGTTGCTCCAAGCTGGCGACCTGGAAGTCCGAGAACCGATTGCAGGAAGATCCAGTCAGTGGGGAGGCGGTGGCGTAGTGGTGTTGTCGCTGGACTAGTAATCCAGAGACCCAGGGTAACGCTCTGAAGTCCCAGGTTCGAATCCCACCCTGGCAGATGGTGAAATTTGAATTCAATAAAAATCTGGAATTCAAAGTCTGATGATGACCATGAAACCATCGCCGATTGTCGTAAAAACCCATCTGGTTCACTAATGTCCTTCAAGGAAGGAAATCTGCCGTCATTACCTGGTCTGGATTACATGTGACTCCAGACCCACACAGCGATGTGGTTGACCCTTAACTGCCCCTCTGAAATGACTGAGCGAGACACTCCGTTTAAGGGCAACTAGGGATCAACAACAAATGCTGGGCCCAGTCAGCAACTCCACATCCCAAGAACGGATAAAAATAAAATCTCCAGAAGCACTTCACACAGGGGTTAGAGCTCACGCTTAAGGAATGCTCGCGATACCGCTGTGTTCCGTTCGGATGGTGCAGGATGATTTCAAATCTTTTGTGTCCTCCTTCTTTCCATAGATGTGGATTAACCCATGTGCGCAGGTCATATTCGACTCCGACCCAGCGCCCAAAGAGATCGCTGGCCCTGGTGCTGTGGAAATGATGTCCCAAGCTATGATCAGGTGAGATATTCCAGTCTGCTCGCTGCTGTGCTGGGAGTTAAAGGAGGGCGGGATGTTGGATTCAATGTGCATTGAGTACCTTGCGAGATCAAACTGTGAGCTTTCCTCATTAAAGCTTTTGGATGTGCAGTGATTAGCTGTCAAAAGATGGGATCGTATTGATCCTTCAAGGTTCCCGTTGGCGCAGAGTTGCAAACAAAATCACGGGGATACCATTTAAGGCCATGAAGGAAAATGGCTCAGAGTTAATAATAATCTTTATTAGTGTCACAAGTAGGCTTCCATTAACACTGCAATGAAGTTACTGTGAAAATCCCCTAGTCGCCACATTCCGGCGCCTGTTCGGGTACACAGAGGGAGAATTCAGAATGTCCAATTCACCTAACAGCACGTCTTTCGGGACTTGTGGGAGGAAACCGGAGCACCCGGAGGAAACCCACGTTTTCCCCGTGTCCGCGTGGGTTTCCTCCGGGTGCTCCGGTTCCCTCCCACAGTCCAAAGATGTGCAGGTTAGGTGGAGTGGCCACGCTAAATTGCCCCTTAGTGTCCAAAAAAGGATAGGTGGAGTTACTGGGTCACGGGGATAGGGTGGAGACGTAGGGCTTAAGTACGGTGCTCTTTCCAAGGGCTGGTGCAGACTCGATGGGCCAAATGATTCTCCTTCTGCACTGTAAATTCTATGATCCATGACGATGTGTTTCATCGTGTCCATCACCGGAGAATACAACCTGCACTTGATGTGGAGGAGGGGGGGGGGGGGCGGGGGCTGCACTTGATTGGCGAGGGGGGAATTCAAAACCTATTTGCAGAAGCAATATTTCAGCGACCGAGTGGTCCAGCTACAGGATAATTTTCCGAGTGATATGTTGGAAACCGTTATACTGATTCGTTCAGGAGCTAATTGGATAGCATTCTTTCAGAGACCCTCCCTACCTTGGCCTGGGCTGCCAAGGGGGAGTGGGAAAATCGCCATAAAGCTACTTCAACGCGAGTTGAAAACTGGGTCATGTTGAAAATCTCAGTCTGCCAGTACTGTGGTGGAGCAGGAAGGCAGCAGTATTGAAAGCACAACACTAGGGGGAGCGTGTCACTCGTGTACAGCTCCCGCCAGCAACATCACAGACAGTGACTGCCTTGGAAGCTGCCAGCATCAAAAATGGCTTCTGTCTTCACAGAGACCTCCCAGTTAGGGATGGGCATTCAATGTGGCAAGAGGATGCAGACTCCCACTCAGCACAGCCCCACACATGCCCACCTCCATCTCTTGACCTCTTTCTCCCCCCCACCCCCCCCTTTCTCGGTCTCCTCCCCCGTGTTTCCCCCCCCCCCCCCCCCCCACTGTTGCTCTGTTTCTCTGGTTCTAAATGTGGTGGTCAATATGGTCGCCTTCCTTAATCCTAATTATATTTGCTTTGGAGTCGCCAGGTATCTTTTGATACCGCCACAAGGTTCAAACTCGAATACTGATCAAAGAGCCAATACACCAGTTAGTTAGTTCAAAGTCAATACTATTTATTTACACACACAGTAAGATCGGCACATGCACAAAGTACGACAAACTAAACTATCTCTAACGCTAACGCCTATACTTAGCTTCGTGTGCCCACTCAGTCAGCGGAACAATGGCCGTTGTTCGGATCTGAGGCTGTTGGGTTCGAAGGGGTACAGGAGAACAGCTAAGGTCGTCCGTCTGGTAGCGAGCGTTGACCTTGGATTTAGTTGCTTCTGATGTAGCTGGTGCAAGGGTCTCTCCGCTTTTAGAGCCAATTCCAAGAGAGCGATTCTCTCTCGGGGGTTTCTTCTTATACCCGAAGGGGCTTCGCGCGCTTTTGGGCGGGCCTTGAACTTGGCCCCAATTAATTAGGCCGTATCTTGATCACTCGTATTTATCTTGACCAATAAAGGGGTGGGTGCCCTGATGGCTGGGCGTGTCCTAGGTGGCCGCTGGCCTTGCTTTGTTTACGCTTTCGGTTTGGGGAACTGGCGCCGCGATGTCTGGAGCTAGATCGGTTGCTTGAGTGCCTTTCCTTTGTTCCCGGAGATGGGCCATCAATATGTTAATTGCCCATCAATATGTTAATGGCCCTACAGTTTCAGTCCCTACAGTTTCAGGCTCTGCCTGCTTGCTTTCTTAACATTGTCCATAGTTCCCTACAGTCTTTGCGATCATCCATTTTGTATTCTGGTAGTGGCCATCCCAGATGGCTACACCACCCCCATCTCTCTCAGTTCTCACTGCCCCCCCCCGCCTTGCTACAAGTGAGGCAACAAGAGATGTCTCAAGGCTTTGTAGGTGGAAACTACAATTGTTCTGACCATTGGTAGCAGTGATTATGATCTATAATTGCTGAACTCAGTTAAGTCTAGAAGGCTGTGAAGTTGCTGTGGATCAGGTTAAAATGTAACTGTGTGTGTCTCTCCCCAGAGGTATGATGGATGAAGAAGGAAACCAGTTTGTTGCTTACTTCCTGCCAAATGAGGACACCATTAAGAAACGGAAGAGAGACAATGAGGAATGCATTGATTACATGCCTGAGGACGTGTAAGTCTGCAGCCTACTGTATTCTTGTGGTTAGAATTCAAAGACGTTATGTTGGATTGCAACAATATTGAAAACGAGGAAGTCACTACGTATTAACTGGGAGTTTCATGGTCTGGACTTTCATTGTCTATCCGCAGAGGGTGGTGAAATAGGTAAATGGATGCTTGAAACATTCCCTGGTCATGTACAGCATGGGATTAGATACAGAGAAAAATCCCTCTATACTCTCCCCAACAAACACTCAAGACAGGTATAAAGTAAGTAAGTAAAGTCGCCATAGTCCCAGGTGACCATAGGCTGCTTTACCCTTTGAGGGGTGAGAGCTGACTGGTGGTGATTTAACCTGAGGATCACCACATCTCAGGCGAGGGCCAAAGTTGAGAAGGCGGGGCCTTCATGAATGACCTCAGCCGGTACGGGGATTGAACCCACGCTGTTGGCCTCGCGCCACATCACAAATTAGCTGTCCAGCCAACTAAGCTAAACCAGCCCCAGGACTGTTATAGCAGGTACAGCACGGGATTAGATAGAGTAAAGCTCCCTCAACACTGTCCCCATCAAACACTCCCGGGACAGGTACAGCACGGGGTTAGATACAGAGTAAAGCTCCCTCTGCACTGTCCCCATCAAATACTCCCAGGGCAGGTACAGCACGGGGTTAGATACAGAGTAAAGCTCCCTCTACACTGTCCCCATCAAACACTCCCACAACAGGTACAGCACGGGGTTAGATACAGAGTAAAGCTCCCTCAACACTGTCCCCATCAAACACTCCCAGGACAGGTACAGCACGGGGTTAGATACAGAGTGAAGCTCCCTCTACACTGTCCCCAACAAACACTCCCAGGACAGGTACAGCATGGGGTCAGATACAGAGTAAAGCTCCCTCTACACTGTCCCCATCAAACACTCCCACAACAGGTACAGCACGGGGTTAGATACAGAGTAAAGCTCCCTCAACACTGTCTCTATCAAACACTCCCAGGACAGGTACAGCACAGGGTTAGATACAGAGTAAAGCTCCCTCAACACTGTCTCTATCAAACACTCCCAGGACAGGTGCAGCACGGGGTTAGATACAGAGTAAAGCTCCCTCAACACTGTCTCTATCAAACACTCCCAGGACAGGTACAGCACTGGTTTAGATCCAGAGTAAAGATCCCTCTACACTGTTCCCATCAAACACTCCAGGGTTAGATGCAGTGTGAAGAGTTTGGGTGTGAGATGCGATGCCTCCAAGTCTCGTGCTCAATGAGTTTCTACTTTTACAGGTACGAGTATAAAATATCCAGAGAGTATAACTGGAACGTGAAGAACAAAGCTAGCAAAGGATACGAGGAAAACTATTTCTTCATCTTCCGGGAGAGCGATGGAGTTTATTACAATGAGCTGGAGACCAGGTGAGCTGAGAGCTGCAGCGTCCTGGCCTGGCACTGGGACAATTTCTATCCTAGAGTTCTGTATCTGGCAAGACGCGAGTCACTTGGATCTTGGTTAATTTACACACATTGGCTTTGCTTGCCGCCTCCTCAAAGCTCTGAAGTAATGGTTATTTGCTCATCCCTCACACAACCTCTTCACTTCACCCTCCTCCGGTGACTTTTCCCAGCAATCCCATTCCCCTTTCATGGTTCCACTGTTTTAAAGTCGGCAGCATTTCCCTCGATGAAGTTCCCCGTGGTACAGTCACTGTGTTAAAGGGTAGGTCGTGTCTGACTAATTTGGTAGAATTTTTTGAGGACGTTACCAGTGCAGTAGATAATGGGGAGCCAATGGATATATCTGGATTTCCAGAAAGCTTTTGACAAGGTGCCACACAAAAGGTTGCTGCATAAACTAAAGATGCATGGCATTGCGGGTAAAGTGGTAGCATGGGTAGAGGATTGGTTAACTAACGCAGAAAGCAGAGAGTGGGGATAAATGGGTGTTTCTCTGGTTGGCAACCTGTAACTAGTGGGGTCCCTCAAGGATCCCGCAGTTGTTCACAATTTACATAGATGATTTGGAGTTGGGGACCAAGTGCAATGTGGCAAAGTTTGCAGACGACACTAAGATGAGTTGTAAAGCAAAAAGTGCAGAGGATACCGGAAGTCTGCAGAAGGATTTGGATAGGTTAGGTGAATGGGCTAGGGTCTGGCAGATGGAATTCAATGTTGCCAAGTGTGAGGCTATCCATTTTGGGAGGAATAACAGCAGAATGGATTATTATTTAAACGGTGAGATGTTAAAACGTGCTGCTGTGCAGAGTGACCTGGGTGTGCTGGTGCACGAGTCGCAAAATGTCGGTGTGCAGGTGCAACAGGTGATTAAGAAGGCTAATCGAGTTTTGTCTTTCATTGCTCGAGGGATGGAGTTCAAGACTAGGGAGGTTATGCTGCAATTGTATAAGGTGTTGGTGAGGCCACATCTGGAGTATTGTGTTCAGTTTTGGTCTCCTTACCTGAGAAAGGACATATTGGCACTGGAGGGAGTGCAGGTTCACTAGGTTGATCCCAGAGTTGAGGGGATTAGATTATGACGAGAGGTTGAGTAGACTGGGACTGTGCTCATTGGAGTTTAGAAGGATGCGGGGGGATCTTATTGAAACATATAAAATTATGAAGGGAATCGATAGGATAGATGCGGGCAGGTTGTTTCCACTGGTGGGTGAAAGCAGAACTAGGGGGCATAGCCTCAAAATAAGTGGAAGTAGATTTAGGACGGAGTGTAGGAGGAACTTCTTCACCCAAAGGGTTGTGAATCTCTGGAATTCCTTGCCCAGTGAAGCAGTTGAGGCTCCTTCTTTAAACGTTTTTAAGAAAAAGATAGATGCCTTTCTAAAGAATAAAGGGATTCGGGGATATGGTGTTCGGGCCGGAGAGAGGAGCTGAGTCCACAAAGATCAGCCATGATTTCATTGAATGGCGGAGCAGGCTCGAGGGGCCAGATGGCCTACTCCTGTTCCTAGTTCTTATGTTCTTATGAGATACTGTTAATGTTAACCTGTAGCTGCAGTGTCCGGCTGGCTGACTTATGTTATCTGTTCTACAGAGTTCGCCTCAGCAAGCGTCGTGCTAAGGGAGGTCACGGAGTTCAGTCCAACACCAATGCAATGTTGGTGGTAAAACATCGGGACATGAATGAGAAAGAACTGGAAGCACAGGTAGGTGAAGCTGCTGACCTATGTCCACTTTGAGTATATTCCATGGTGCAGCACCAACTCTGGGATCGAAATTTCAAAAATTTGCAAACCTGAGCAAAGAGATTTCTCCTAAATAATCAACCCCTTATCTTAAGACTGTGTCCCCGTGTTCCGAGTCCAGGGAAATTATCTCAACATCTACCCTAGCAGGCCCCTTCAGAATTCAGTACGTTCCAATTCGACCGCCTCTCAATCTTCTAAACTCCAGGGTATAGACCCAGTTTACTCTGCCTCTCGTCATAGGACAACCCTCGAATCTCGGAAACCTTCGCTGTCCAGCCTCCAAAAACAAGTACAGCCTTCCTTGGACATGGAGGCTATAACGCAGTGCTCCACACTCCCAGTGTTCCCACCTCGGCGACCTGCTGTTAATTGTGTGTCACTGGGCGAAAAACAAAATACTGCAGATGCTGGAAATCTGAAACAAAAACCGGGAATGTCGGGACGAAGAACAGGATGGACGGCACCGATCGAGCGAGAGAGAGAGAGAGAGCACTAAACAGTTGATCTGTCTGGTGTGAAACCTTTCTTGAAGCTAAATGATGTTAGAATTCTACTCGGTTGACTCGCTGATCACTTTCCCCTGTCTGTAGACAACTGCTGTTTCTACTTCCAGTTCACACCAAGATGTAGAACACCTCTTAAAGTTCACCTCTCCCTTGCATTTGATATGGTCCATCTCCAACTCTCCCCTTCCTTTCTTGGACTTGTATCGCCAGGGAGGGGTGGGCTGCCCACTGACATCTCCATTAGCCCAACAATTTCCGCACTTCACCTTTATTATGCTTCTTCCTGCCCTGCTTCCTGTAAAGACCCAATTTCCGTTGCCCAGTTTCTCTGCCTGCGTTGCATTTTCCCGGCCCTTCCACCTGCTGCCCCAGAGCTTTCCTCCTCGGCAGAAGTTACCCTCACCCAAGGTTCAGGCGCCCGATCACGTACCGCTTCTACCCCCCCAGCACTTTTTTTTTTCCCCTTCAGCAATGGTGTCACACTTGTCCTCATCTTCCACACCACCGGCCTCTGCAGTCGGCACTTCCAGCATCTCTGACGTATTGCCATCACCAAACAGGTCTCCCCCTTCCCTCTCAGAATTCCAATCCCTTTTACACCACCCCCACACACCTGTCCCCGATGTCTTCTCATGTACATGCCCGTACATGTCCGTCTCTCTCTCTCTCTCTCTCTCTCTCTCTCTCTCTTTTTTCCCCTTCCCCCCCATTAGAGTCACACAGCACGGAAAGAGGCCCGCCAGCCCACAGTGTCTGCGCTGGCCATCAAACACCAAACTACGCTAATCCCACTTTCCAGGCACTTGACCGTAGGCTTGTGTGATGTGGCAATTCAAATGCTCTTCTGAAGGCCTCTTAAATGTTGTGAGGGTTCCCGTCTCCGCCTCCCTTTCAGGCAGCGAGATCCAGATTCCCACCACCCTCTGGGTGAAAAGGTTTTCCTCAAATTCCCTCTTAAATTTCCTGTCCCCTTAAATCTTTGCCTAAGAGGAAAAGCTTCTTCCGATCTATGTCCCTCGTTATTTTATACACCTCAATCAGGAGTTCCCCCCCCCCCCCCCCCCCCCCCCACACCCCACCTTCTCTGCTCCAAGGAAAACAACCCCGGCCTATCCAGCCTCTCTTTCGAGCTGGGACGCTCCAGCCCAGGGAACATCCTGGTGAATCTCCTCTGCCCCTCTCCAGCGCCATCACTTCCTATCTACAGTGTGGCGGCCAGAACTGCACACAGTGCTCCAGCTGGGGCCTAACCAGCGTTTTATACAGCTCCAGCATAACCTCCCTGATCTTATATTCTACACTTTGGCTAAATATGCCATATGTCTTTTTAACCACATTCTCTACCTGCCCCGCTGCCTGTGATCATTGTCCAGGGCCCAGACATTCCTTCCAGGTAGGACCATGATCTAGTTGATCCACCACCACCTGAGTACTGTCTTTGCTGTCCATGTTGCGACCTCTACCCAGGGGAAATTGGGAGATTGCGCCTCCCTATCTGAAAATATCACCCCGGACCCCCTTGACTTCCTAAACTCCTGATCCCTCCCCTCCCTCTCTCCGTCCACGGCCCCCTTCCACTGAAACTCGGTGCAAGTTTCAGAAACAGCAGCTAATCTCTCTGCTGCTCGGAACCCTTTGGCCTCCATTACATATTCTCTCCGGCAGCAATGCGGTGGCAAGCTGGGATGAGGGTAGACCGGCGTTTCGGCAGATGCCTGCACGCTGATACCTTGGGGTAAATTTTAAGGTCCTGCCCACCGCGGGAACGGCCATGGGTGGGACAGACAATTTGATGGACCGCTTTATAAAGTCAGTTGATCTTTTGGGGGGGAGGGGGGGAATTTCCGGTCTCTGGGTGGGTGGAACCAAAAAATCCCACCCCTTATGTCAGCCTTGTGCATTTCCCTTGTGCCTTGTGCATTTGCCTTGTGCATTTCCCCGCCAAAAGGAAAGGATTTTTATTTACGATTTTTGCAACAGCACCAATTCCAGGGAATTCACGGGCCTGGTGCTGCTCCTGTTTCCATACCCCCTTATTAATCCCCCACCCTTACCCCTTTAACCCTCCCCTTCACATCTTCCGACCATAGTTACTGTTTTATAGAGGTTCAGCGAAACACCTTGGCTCTTGTGCTCTCTGCCGTTATATATAAAAACCATTGGAAAATTCCCTTTTCTGTGTGCCAAACCTTACAACCACAGCTCTGCCAGACAATTACACAACCTGGCCGCTCGTGTTGTATCACAAGCTCCACTTCTTCGAACCTGGTCTTGTGCAATGTTTGAAAAGCCAGAATCCCCCACAGAACAATCCCATGAGAATATCTTGGGTTAACAGTGCCGATTGGCACATGACTTCTAGATTCAGTTGCAAGCGTGAAAGTGACGAAGCCAGTAAATCAGCAGCAACCAAGTGGGAGATGTCAAAGTCCCAGAGGACCATTGGCTGCTTTCCCCTTTTGAGAGATGGAGCTGACCGGTGGTGATTTAACCTGAGGGTCACCACACCTCGGGCGAGGGGCAAGGTTGAGAAGTCGGGGGCCTTCACGAATAATCGAACCCGCGCTGTTGGCGACGCTCCACCTCGCGAACCGGCCGTTCAGCCAACTGGAGCTAACCCAACCCCACCCAACCAACCAGCACCAACCAATTCACTGACAATGTGACACTTCTGTCCACACAACTGGGCTTTGTTAGCATAAAAATTACACTTTTCACTGAGTAATAAAACCTCATTTTAAATTGAAACAACTCGCACATTCGAATGCCCAGCGTTGTCTGGGTCAGCACTCTGAAACTGCCTCCCGAACAGCACTGTGGGTGCACCTACACCACAGGACTGCAGCGGTTCAAGGAGGAGGCTCACCACCACCGTCTCGAGGGGCAATAAATGCTGGGCCGAGTCTGCGAAGCGCACTTCCCTTGTGTGAATATTTTTTAAAGCATATAATTGGAGAGCAAAGTGCGAACTGGAAATCTGAAGTCTAAAACAATAATGCTGGAAATACACAGTAGACCAGGCAGCATCTGTGGAGAGAGAAACAATTAACGCTTCAGGTCCACGATCTGCACTAGTTCTGACGAGGTGCCAGTGACTTCTGTTTCTCTCTGCATGGAGCAAAAATAGCCCCTCTCGGCACCCCTTCCTGAAGGCGCAACATCAAACATGAATTTCAATAAGTGTGGGTGCGTAGAGTGTGTGTGTGTGTGTGAGAGATGAGGAGACAACTTGCTCAAGTTGAGGGCAAGCACTAATAGGGAGGAACAGGTTGGACTGAATGGCCTGTATCAGTGTTGGAATTTCCAAATATTTCTATATAAATGAACTGATTCCCAGTGAGGTCTGTAAAAACAAATTGGGGTTAATGCAAAGATGGTGCAGTCAGACAGTGGCAAACTGTAGGGCAGTGGGAGAAGAGGGTGGAGATGATGTGCAGCCTTGCTGGGGACCCGGAATCCCGAGGCTGGAGATTATTGTCTGAATGTCTTTTGTGCTCTTACCCCGCAGGAGGCCAGACGGGCCCAGCTGGAGAATCACGAGCCCGAGGATGAAGAGGAAATCGACCATGGAATAGAGATCCCAGGATCAGGTAAAGATGTTTGTCCAGCTTTCCCCTGCAATAAACCTGTCCCCGAGTCTCCTCTCCACCGCCTACTTCCTCCATCCCTGGGTTAGGCCACCCCCCACCCCATTGTTGGCTATCAATTTGGCCCTAGATTCTGGAAAGGTCCCATCAGATTTGAAAATGGCAAAGTAACATCTTTTATAAAGAAAGGAGGGAGACCGTAAGCAGGAAACCTTAGGCCAGTTAGCCTGACCTCTGTCCCAGGGAAAATGCTGGAATCTACCATTATGGAAGGAATCGCAGGTCATTTAGAAAATCATCATATACTCAGGCAGTGTCAGATTGGATTTGTGAAAGAAAATAGTGTTTCACTAATTTATTAGAATTCTATGAGGAAGTAACAAACCGGGTGGATAATGGGGAACCTTTGGATGTGGTGTACTTGGGTTTCCAAAAGGCATTCTACAAGTTGCTACATCAAAGGGTACTTCACAATAGGTGATTGGGACATTCTGAATTCTCCCCATGTATCTGAACAGGGGCCGGAATGTGGCGACAAGGGGATTTTCACAGTAACTTCATTGCCGTGTTAATGTAAGCCTCCTTATGACAATAATAAAGGTCATAAAATAAGAGCTTGTGTTATAGGAGGTAACACATTAGCATGGATAGAGGATTGGTTAGCTCAACAGAAAGCAGAGAGAAGGACTAAATGGGTAAATTGGTAAGCTGTTATACTATTTTATTTTATAATCTTTTATTATCACAAGTGGGCTTACATTAACACTGCAATGAAGTTACTGTGAAAAGCCCCTAGTCGCCACATTCCAACGCTTGTTCGGGTACACAGAGGGAGAATTCAGAATGCCCAAATTACGTAATAGCACGTCCTTCAGGACTTGTGGGAGGAAACTGGAGCACCCGGAGGAAACCCACGCAGACACGGGGAGAACGCGCAGACTCCGCAGAGACAGTGACCCAAGGCGGGAGTCGAACCTGGGACCCTGGCGCTGTGAAGCCATTGTGCTAACTCGCTATGCTACCGTGCTGCCCACTGGTGGAGGACCACAGGAATTAGCTCTGGGACCTCAGCTGTATCAGTGACTTGGACGAAGGAACTGAATGTATGGTAGTGGAATTTGTTGATGATACAGAGATAGGTAGAAAGATAAGTTGTTTAGAGGGCATAGAGTTTACAAAAGGATTTAGAGAGGGTCTGGGGGAGAATGTGAACTTGTCCAATTTGGCAGGAAGAATGGAAAGTTTGAATGAAAGGCACTTAGACCTCTACATTAAAGAGGGACCTGGATGTCCTGGAACATGAATGACACAAAGCTAATTTGCAGGGGCCGCAAGTGATTAGGACGGCAAATGGCGTGTTGGTCTTTATCACAAGAGGAATGGAATATAAAAGTCGGGGTCTCCTGTTTAGAGACTGAGACAAGACATTTTCTTCTCTCAGAGGGACATGGGTCTGTGTGATTCTCTTCCCTGGAGGTTGGGTCATTGAATGTATTCAGGACTGAGTTAGACAGAGTGGGACAGATGGGAAAGTGGGGTTGAGATTGAGTTGACAATCTGATCAGCCATGATCATGTTGAATGGCGGAGCAGGCTCGAGGGGCCGAATGGCCGACTACTCCTCCTAATTCATGTGTTCTTCCTGCAACCCTGCCAATAGCAGTTGGAAAGTACCTGTGGAGTCGTTACAACACCGGCGAAGGTTATCCGGCCCATCGAGCCCATAGCAGCTCACGGTGGAGCAAACCCGTCAGTCCCATTTCCTGCTCCATTTCCTAACTCTAAGTTATTTCCTTCAAATGCCTCAACAATTTCCGTCTGAAGTCATCAATCGTCTCCGCTTGTACCACCCTGGTGTGCAGTCAGTTCCGGGTCTTCGCCACCCGCTGTGTTAAAACAAATTCTTCTACCCACCCCATACCTCTGACCCAAAGCCTTTAAATCTGCGCCTCCCCACTCGATCCTTGTCCCACCAGCTGATGGGAACTATGTCTACCTTATCGAAACGTGTCAATGTAACTTTAGTGCTGCTTCTGTTGCACTCTGCTTACGTCGTGCTGACTACCCCACTTTGGGCTGTTAGATTCTCCTCCTCCCGGGCCCACGTATGTGCTTGATATTAGCTCTCTCAGTATTGATGGTACACCTTCTGGTTGTTTGGATTGGGCCCACCGAGCCTGATGGTCATCAACTAGCACTTTCCGCCTTTCAAAATGGCAGCTTCCTGAAAAGTCTGTGCAAAGCACCAAGTGTTCACCTGCCCCCCGAGCATTTATAGGCATACATTATTTTTATTAATTTTTTGTTTCTGCAAGAAGCTCTGACCCTGCAGGAGAATGCTGCTTCTGCTCAATTAGGGAGGATGGGACAGTGTCGTGGGATCTGAACTCTCTGCCTGACTGACGCTGTCAGCTCAGTTGAACGCACTCTCACCTCGGGCTACAGGTTCTGCGTTCAAATTCCACCCGACGACTCGAGCACACTGCTTTGGGCAGACACTCCAGCATAGTACTGGGGAAAAGCAACACATTCTTTCAAATGAGCCCTGCCTGCTCTCTCAGGTGAAAGTGAAAGATCCCATGGCGCTATTTCCAAGAACAGGGACGTTCACCCCGGTGTCATGGCCAATGTTTATTCCTCAATCAACATCACGGTTTGTTTCTGGGAGCTTGCTTTTATTGCAGTCTCGAACCACGCCCCGCCAGTTGCTAGGATACCGGACAGAAACCCCAATATTTTATTTGTAAGACTGTGAGGGAAGGATATTTTGCTCCAGGAGTCCACGCACAAATAGGGCTGTGGTGTATCAAAACAAACTTTATTACTAACACAGTATGAATAGCTTTAATCTTATAAATACAAATAGCGGGTGGCACGGTGGGGCAGTGGTTAGCACTGCTGCCTCATGGCGCTGAGGACCCAGGTTCGATCCCGGCCCCGGGTCACTGTCTGTGTGGAGTTTGCACATTCTCCCTGTGTCTGTGTGGGTCTCACACAGATGGGCATTGGCCACTCTAAATTGCCTTTAATTGAAAAAAAATAATTGGGTACTCTAAAGTTTAAAAAAAAATAAATACAAATAGCTTTCAATTATCAGTTGAACAATGCTTATCAATTCCATAACACAATAAACCTTAACTATCTTTATTTCCACTCAAACAACACCCATCTCAAACCAAAATCCACTTTTAAATACCGTTAGCTATCTCAGCGCTACTTGCTGTAAAGAGAAGTCTTGGCTGAACCACTTTGAGAAAAAGAGATCCCTCAGGAAACCAGCTGCAGATTCATGCCCGTCTCAACTTGCTGTTTAAACTGCCCAGCTTGCTCACGGGCAAATCTTTAATTCACTGCCTTGAACTGCTTCTGGTCCGTCCACAGACTGGTCTTTAACTGAACTGTATTGAGAGCAGCTGCTTGTCATCTGTTCACGTCCCAATCTAAAACTAAACTCCAGAGATTGCTTCAGCCCCTTGGCTCCTCCCATTAACTTCATCTTACCAAGCTGAACACATTGTCTCTAATTATCCACTCCCCAGAGAAACCTTTCACATAAACAAAAGTCCAAACTTTTACGATGCTTTAATTACACCTCTTGTAGCCACAAAACCTAGCTGGCTTGGAACCAAGTCTAAACTTTTACGATGCTTTAATTACACCTCTTGTAGCCACAAAGCCTGGCTGCCTTCATACCGGGATTTTCTTTTAACGCTACTGCAGCAGTCATACACACACTAATTCGGGCTTTTAACTCTTACTGCACCAAATACATTATAATACAGTATATCTGAAATTCCTACATTCATCACACTTATAAAGTACTTGATTGGCTGTAAAGATGTCTCGTGGTTGTGAAAGGTGCTCTATAAATGCAAGTCTTTCTTTTTGTTTCCCCAGAAGATGAAAAAGAAAAGGAGAGTGGCAGCGAGAAGGCAGAAAGTGCGGACGAGCACTCAGCGAGCGAAAGCGAACCGGAAGAAGAGAAGGAGGATAAAGCGAGCATCAAGAGCAAGAGCGACGCGGAAAGCGTCAGCGGGGACGAGCGGCAGGCCCGCGAGGCCCGCGACGAGGAGGAAATCTTCGGCAGCGACGTCGAGAGCGACAACGAGGGGCGACGGAACGAGAGCGGCCAGGAGGAGAGCGGCAGTGATGAGGAGCAGCAGAGCGAGGAGGAGGAGGACGAAGAGCGCAGGAGCCGGAGCGCGTCCAACAGCGGCAGCGAGCAATCTGACAATGAGAACCAACAGGCCGCGCAGAGCGGCAGTGAGCAGGGCACGGATTCGAGCGAGAATGAGGGGAGTGGCAGCGAGAGCGACTGAACAGAGCTCCGCCCTCAACTGGCAGACGGCAGTGGGCTCAAATGGATCGGGGCATCATCTTCTAGATTCACCGAGACTTTGGGATGTCAATGACCCTCCCCTCCCCTTCCCCCTCTATCTGTCCATGCACTTGGTGAGTAAAGCTAGCACAGTTCTGTATATTGAAGCCTTGAGCTACTGACCAAGGTCAAGAGCAGTTACGCAAGATTTTAACACTTGGCTGACTGCTGATGTTTAAGCTCATTTTTTTTTATATAAGCATTTGTATAAAATTGCAGCATTCTATGACATTCTTAACTAGAAAATAAAAACCCGTTGTGTAAAACCTGACACTGGGAGTGCTGACAGTGGAATGATTGAAATACAAAGGGAGACATCTGGGGACCCGACTTCTCGGTTTCAGACCGCACACTGCATTCGAGAGTTGAAATATTCCCCTGGGCAAGGAGCTCATCCACTTTTTGTACTAAACTCCCCACAGTTTTATACAGGATGGAACTTTGTGGAGCACTTTTAGTGTTGATTCTTATTCTGGATGTGGTCGCAACGTACTTGTTGCAGGTTCCAGGATCCTGATTGTTAAGCTTTGCGATCCGGTTTCAAGCGAAAAAAAATTCCCATTTATTCATGACGTTGTGTGGTCTCTGCATCTTTTCCAGTCTTCACCGAGACTAGGGCGCGTTAGGGAGAGTTTTGACAATCGATTAGACATGAAAATGAAATGAAAATTGTTTATTGTCACAAGTAGGCTTCAAAATGAAGTTACTGTGAAAAGCCCCTAGTCGCCACATTCCGGCGCCTGTTTGGGGAGGCTGATACATCGTGAGCTGCGGAAGTTCATAGATACATAACGTAGAAGATAGGAGCAGAAGGAGGCCTTCTGGCCCTTCGAGTCTGCTCCGCCATTCATCACAATCATGGCTGATCATCCAACTCAATAGCCTAATCCTGCTTTCTCCCCATAGCGTTTGATCCCATTCTCCCCGAGTGCTATATCCAGCCGCCTCTTGAATATATTCAAAATTTTAACATCAACTGCTTCCTGTGGTAATGAATTCCACAGGCTCACCACTCTTTGGGTGAAGAAATGTCTCCTTATCTCTGTCCGAAATAGTTTACCCTGAATCCTCAGGCTGTGACCCCTGGTTCTGGACACACCCATCACTGGTAACATCTTCCCTGCATCTACCCTCTCTGGTCCAATTAGAATTTTATAAGTCTCTATGAGACCCCCCCCCCTCATTCTTCTAATTTCCAGCGAGAACAATCCTAACCTAGTCAATCTCTCCTCATATGACAGTCCCGCCATCCCTGGAATCAGTCTGGTAAACCTTCGCTGCACTCCCTCGAGAGCAAGAACCTCCTTCCTCAGAGAAGGAGACCAAAACTGCACACAATACTCCAGGTGTGGCCTCACCAAGGCCCTGTACAACTGCAGCAACACATCCCTGCTCCTGTACTCAACCTGTTGATGTCACAGGTTTGGCTCAGCCAGAGGGAGAGGTGCTCCTGCTGCGAGTGGGAACTTTACCAGCCAGCCCTTCACCCCACTGTTTCTGTGTTCTCTGTAATGGGGAAGAGGCAAAAGATGGTATTCATTTGGATCTGGTATTTAGGTGACACGGTGGTTAGCAGAGCTGCCTCACAACGCCAGGGACCTGGGTTCAATTCCGTCCTCTGGTCACTGTTTGTGTGGAACAAAGAACAATACAGCACAGGAACAGGCTCTTCTACCCTCCAAACTTTTTTGGACACTAAGGGCAATTTATCATGGCCAATCCAGCTAACCTGCACATCTTTGGACTGTGGGAGGAAACCGGAGCAGCCGGAGGAAACCCACGCAGACACCGGAAGAACGTGCAAACTCCACATAGACGGTCACCCGAGGCCGGAATCGAACCCGGCCCCCTGGCGCTGTGAGGCAGCAGTGCTAACCACTATGCCACAGTGTCGCCCTGCAAATTTGTACACGTCTCTGCTCAGGTCATTTTATAGAAATTGGGAGCCATACTAGTTTTAACCCCAAGCCCTGTTGCACCCCCTTATTGCCGCCCTCACTACCGTAACCTCCCGTACAAGCACTCACTTTCCCTGTTGACCTAACCGCTCCCGGGATTTATCCTGAGGCCCCACAGCTTTGAATTTTATTCATAACCTTTCATGTGGAACTTTGTAAAATGTCCGTCAGAGAGCCGGATATTGCACCCTCCACTTGGACAGAGTCAGGTTGGTCGGCCAGGATTCTCCATCCATGTTGACTGCTCTCCTCCGGAGTGCTGTAGAAATAACTTGCTTCAGAAAGCCACGAGAATGGTCCCCTCGATTCATGAGAATGGTCCCAGGGAATGAGAAACCGCGGTAATGAAGACAGATTGGAAAAGTTGGAGCTATTTCCTTCTGAGAAAAGAAGGCGGAGAGGAAATTTGATAGAGATATTCAAAGCCATGAGGAATCTGGGCAGAGTAGATCGGGAGAAATGTGAAAGGATGGCAAACAAGAGAGGCACAGATTTAAATATTTGGGGAAAAGATGATGAGTAAAAACGTTTACACACAGCGAGTGGTTAGAGTCTTGAGTGTGAGAGTGGAGGAGTGCAGGTGCAGGTTAAGTTGAGGCATTGAAAAGGGGATGAAACTTCTCTGAAGAATGTGCAGGGTGGGGGAACGGGGGGGGGGGGGGGGGTAGGAGGAATGGGCACTAAGTGAATCGCATGTTCGGAGAGTTGGTTTGGACCTGATGGGCTGAATGTCATCCTCCTGCATCATAACAACCCTGCGATTGTCCAATTGAAATGTGCAACCTGGTGAACCTAGATTTTCAAAAGACATTTGATAAAGTTCCATCTGAAAGGCTGTTGGTTAAACATGAAAAGTCGGAGGGAGTTGTAGGAAACTTTGGCAGTGGATCAGAAACTACCCAAGGGGTGGAAAGTCATTGGAGGAGGAACGGAGATTCTCCAAAGCTCCGTGTTGGGGGGCCCAATGCGTTTTCTAATTTACACCAGTAATTTGGATCCTGAAACTCAGGCTAGGCTTAGAGAAGATAAAGTAGCAGGGACAGTGGATTTGAAGGGACATGGACCAAGTTAGATGACGTACGTGTTATGGCCGAGGTGTTTTCAGAACCCCAAAATGTATCGTGGAGTTCAACCAACCTCTCCCTTTAATGTATTTGTTGCTTTTCCTAGCACACAGCTTGTTTCCTCGGTGTGGGATTACAATTATGGACACGTGGGTTTTTAAACACAAAATATGTTTATTCCATGATCTCAACTTAACATCTTAAATAAACATTGGATCTCTTAATACCCCTTACTTCAAAGATAACTCCGAAAATATTGCAACAGAAAATAATTCGTCAAAATGTTCCTTCAAACTTCCAAGAGACTTAACACCTTTAAACAGAATCACATCAGGTTAAAGGCTTCACTATTATGAGTTTAAATCACCCAAATGATCCAGAGATAGTCTTTCATGGCAGAGATCCAGCTCACTGCAAACACACACACTCCCAAGCTCTCTTCAAACTGCAAAACTATACTGCAAAATGGCTGACCTAACCTCAGCTCCACCCACTCTCTGACATCACTGTTTTCTTAAAGGTACATTGCCTAAACATCCATGTCTTAAAGGTACTCTCACATGACATATGTAATATTGAATGAAATAGTTGGACAGTACTTCATATAGGGAGGGAGAATGGGCACCACCCTTATTGTATAAATGGTGTCCAAGCACACACACGCATCTGAACATATGAAATTGGAGCTGAAGAAGGCCATTCAGCCCCTCAAGCCTGATCCACCATTCAGTACAGTCGCGGCCATTTTTCTATTTCAACTCCATATCCCTTTATTCCCCGAGAGATCTAAATTCTTGTCTATCTCAGCCATGAGCATGCTCAACAGTGGAACATGCACAACTCTCTGGAGTAACGTTTACCAGTCTCTGAGTAAAGGTGTTTCTCCTTCGTTCAGTCCTAAATGATCATCCCCTTATTCTGAGACTCTAGATTTCCCCCAGTCAGGAAAGAACTACCTTTGAGTCTACCCTGTTAATTCCCTTCATTCAGTTACAATTAAAGCACCTCTCAATATTCTTAGACATGATGTGGCGATGCCGACATTGGACTGGGATGGGCACAGTAAGAAGTCTTACAACACCAGGTTAAAGTCCAACAGGTTTGTTTGGAATCACTACCTTTCGGAGCGTAGCTCCTTCATCGGGTAGTGAAGAGGTAGGTTACACAGACACAGCATATAACGGCAAAGCCAATGATGCAAGATGATACTTTGTGTATCATCTTGCATCATTGGCTTTGCCGTTATATGCTGTGTTTGTGTAACCTACCTCTTCACTCACCTGATGAAGGAGCTACGCTCCGAAAGCTAGTGATTCCAAATAAACCTGGTGTTCTAAAACACAGAATTACTCATGGGACAACCCTCTCATGCCAACCTAGTTAAGGCTACAAACTATGCAATAATAAGAGCCCTGTAGGTTGGCATAAACCAAGAGGATGTTGCTACAGGAACCTCTGTACACAAGACATTTGATTAGCTTCAAGTTACACTTTAAACCCGCGATCTCATTGCTTGCCACCACTGCCCTCTGCAGTGCCACCGCTGCATACCCATCCTTTGCTGCGCATTACATCAAGCAAGACAAAGTTGAAATGAAGTGAGACCAGTTTATCCTCCTCCGGAGCTGTATCAGCTTCTTGGCCCGCGGGTTCAGTTAATTTCATCGGTGTCATAGAATTTACAGTGCAGAAGGAGGCCACCTGGCCCATCGGGTCTGCACTGGCTCTTGGAAAGAGCACCCTACCCAGTCCCACACCTCCACCCTGTCCCCATAACCCAGTAACCCCACCCAACACTAAGGGCAATTTATCACGGCCAATCCACCTAACCTGCACATCTTTGGACTGTGGGAGGAAACCGGAGCACCCGGAGGAAATCCACGCGCACACGGGGAGGACGTGCAGACTCCGTACAGACAGTGAGCCAAGCCGGGAATCGAACCTGGGACCCTGGAGCTGTGAAGCAATTGTGTTATCCATTATCCACTATGCTACCGTGCTGCCATTAATGACTTCGCTATTTAATTACTCTTGCCAATTGGCACACTACCTGTAGCGGGAACAGATAGTCTGGTTGGCAGGTGGCGATGTGAGCTGCTCGGGATTGAAGTGTTCTTATACTTGTACTGGGGGAGGAGATGATCATGCTGCCTCCATCAGCACTGCCCGCTTTCTGACCTGCAGAGGTGCGGGCGGGGGGTGGGGGGGTGGGGGGGGGGGGGGCGAGGCGGAGACGGCTGCTGGTGTCTCTACAGTTTACCCAAGTATATCTTGCTGGGAAATCGCAGCATATTCCGGGAGCATGATTCTGGACAGTGAAGCCATGAGTTATGGTGAAGGTATAACTCACAAAACAGCCACCTAGGCCTGCGCGTGAGCCTTGCTGCCTCATACAGGCTGAGGCGACCGTTACAATTACTAAAACTACCAGCCTCCACTCTGTTAGCAATCCTGTGCGAGGTGCACACCGGCCTTGCTGTCTCCCAGATGAAATATTTCCCTCCTGTGTCACCAATGTGTCGATGGCAAATCCTTGTTATGGGTGGGTGTGAAGTTTGAAGGGAGCCTGTGGAATCAGGGTTGGGATGGAGCGCTAGATGGCAGAGGGAGAGGGGTTAGAGGATAGAGTGACAGGAGAGGTATTGCCATAGATTTTTAAAATATTTAACATGCCAACATGCGAATTAGGACCAGGAGGAGGCCCCTCAAGCCTGCTCCGCCATTTTATAAGATTGTGGATTGTAACCTCAACCCCACATTCCTGCCCCCCCTCCCCCGATAATCTTTCACCCCCTTGTTAACCAAGAATCTATGCAACTCTGCCTTAAAAATATTCATACTCCGCCTCCCCCGCCTTTTGAGGAAGAGAGTTCCAAAGACTCACGAACCTCTGAGAGAAAAAGCTAATCTTTGTACCTCCATCTTAAATGAGCCACCCGTTATTTTTAAACAGTGACCCCCAGTTCTAGATTCTCCCACAAGAGGAAACATCCTCTCCACATCCACCCTGTCAATACCCCTCAGGACCTTCAAGGTTGGATCAAGTCACTCTTCTAAACTCCAGTGGATACAAACCTAAACTCCAGTGGATACAAACCTAACCTCCAGTGGATACAAACCTAACCTCCAGTGGATACAAACCTAACCTCCAGTGGATACAAACCTAACCTGTCCAACTTTTCCACACAAGAACCTGCCCATTCCTGGTATTAATCGAGTAAACTTTCTCTGAGCTATTTCTAACACTTTTACATCTTTCCTTAAATAAGGAGACCAATACTGTTCACAATACTCCAGATGTGGTCTCACCAATGCCCTGTACAGCTGAAGCATAACCTCCCTACTTTTGTATACAATTCCCTTCACAATAACATTCTGTTAGCTTTCCTAATGACTTGCTGGACCTGTATACACTCCTTTTGTGGTTCATGCAGCCAGGACACCCAGATCCCTCTGCACCCCCAGAACTCTGCAATCTCTCACCATTTAGATCATAAGCTTTTTTTTATTCTTCCTGCCCAAATGGACAATTTCACATTGGCCCACATTATACTCCCATTGCCCAGATTTTTGCCAACTCACTTAACCCTTGTAGCCTCCTTACGTCCTCTTCACAAATTTTCTCACCCACCTATCTTTGTGTTCTCCGAAAATTTAGCAACTAGACCTTCAGTCCCTTCATCCAAATTATTTGTATAAATTGTAAACGGTTGTGGCCCCAGCACTGATCCCTGTGGCACACCCCTCGTCACATCCTGCCAACCAGAAAAAACATCCATTTATGCCAACTCTGATTCCAGTTAGGGAGCCAATCCTCAATCCATGCCAAAATGTTATCCCCTACACCATGATCTTTTATTTTCCACAATAACCTTTGATGTGGCACTTTATCAAATGCCTTCTGGAAATCTAGGTCCAGTACATCCACCGGTTCCCCTTTATCCGCAGCACATGTGACTCCTTCAAAGAACTCCAATAAATTGGTTAGATGTGATTTCCCTTTCACAAAACCATGTTGACTCTGCCCGATTGCCTTGAAGTTTTCCAAGTGCATCTTTAATAATGGCTCCTAACAGTTTCCCTATAACAGACGTCAGACTAACTAGCCTATAGTTTCCTGCATTCTGCCTCCTTCCCTTTTGAATAAAGGAGTTACATTTGCTGTTATCCAATCCCCGAATTTTGGATAATTTAAACCAACGCATCAACTATCTCATTAGCCACTTCTTTCAAATCTTTAGAGTGAAGTCTTGGGGATGTGTCCGCCCACAGACCCAACAATTTGCTCAATGCCACTTCCCTGGGGATTGCAATTTTCCTGAGTTCCTCCCTCCCTTCCACTTCCTCATTTACAGCTATTTCTGGGATGTTACTTGTGTTCTTTGTAGTGAAGACTGGCGTAAAATATCTGTTTAATTCATCTGCCATAGCCCTGTTTTCCATTACCAATTCCCTAGGCACACTTTCGATAGAACCAACACTCACTTTGTTAACTCTTTTCTTGAAATATCTACAGAAACTTTTGTGTTACCAGGGTTCGGTTTTGGGGGGAGGGGTGGCGAGGGCTCGGTTTGGCGTGAGGGGGACAGGGTTTGGTTTTGGGGGGAAGCGGGCTCGGTTTTGGGGTGAGGGGGAGAGGGTTTGGCTTTGGGGGGAGGGGTGGAGAGGGCTTGGTTTTGGGGGGAGGGGGAGAGGGTTTGGTTTAGGGGGGAGGGGGGAGAGGGCTCGGTTTTGGGGTTGGGGGGAAGAGGGCACGGTTTTGGGATGAGGGGGAGAGGGTTCGGTTTTGGAGAGGGGGAGAGGGTTTGGTTTAGGGGTGGGGGGGAGAGGGTTCGGTTTTGGGGTGAGGGGGCCGAGGGCTTGGTTTTGGGGGGAGGGGGGAGAGGGCTCGCTTTTGGGGGGAGGGGGAGAGCGTTCGGTTTTGGGATGAGGGGGAGAGGGCAGATGTGAAAGGCACAGGAGAGATTGAGAATTTTTATTTGAAGAACAGGCTCTTGCTTTGGAAATTTAATGTTGGAAAAGGTGAGCAATGCGGAAATATTTACCCTTTGAAAGTTGTGAATAGAGTCACGTTGGCTGTTGGTAACAGTAAATCTACACAGCTACACAGTGTTTGAATCAAATCAATCACAACTCTCACAGGCCTCTGGGCACATTTAGTTGGAGCCTGGTTCAAATCATCGTGAACCGAATTGATTTTCCCTGTAAACACAGTCTTGTTTCTGCAGCAGCCGCCATTCCAGCTGCTGTCCCTCCTACATGGCCCCTGCCGCCGCTGCCGTGGGTGACCCTCTGCATTGATCCCCACTTTTTCCGGGCTGAAATCCTCTTCAGCAGACCCTGCAAGTTAACCGAGGCCAACGTGGGAGGAGCTGGGATGAGATGTGCAGCCAAGCAGACCATCGGCTCATCCCTTCTCCAACGAGAGGTAGATTGGATTGGATTGGATTTGTTTATTGTCACGTGTACCGAGGTACAGTGAAAAGTATTTTTCTGCGAGCAGCTCAACAGATCATTAAGTACATGGGAATAAAAGAAAATACATAATAGGGCAACAAGGTATACAATGTAACTACAACACCGGCATCGGATGAAGCATACAGGGGTGCAGTGTTAATGAGGTCAGTCCATAAGGGGGTCATTTAGGAGTCTGGTAACAGCGGGGAAGAAGCTGTTTTTGAGTCTGTTCACCGTGTTCTCAGACTTCTGTATCTCCTGCGGGAGAGATTGTTGTCGCTGCACCACTCCACTAGGTTCTCTATCTCCCTTCTGTATTCTGACTCTAGATCCGGCCCACTATGGTCGTAGCGTCAGCAAACTTGGAGATGGAGTTGGAACCAAATGTTGCCGTGCAGTCGTGTGTGTACAGAAAGTAGAGTAGGGGGCTAAGTACGCAGCCTTGGTGGGAAGGTAAGAGGCAAGATAATCCAGACCATAATATTAGTACTCTCCACAGTTTGTACAAGCAACGCATGTAACTTGATTCGTCCAAATGTGCGCTCTAAGGCAGAAGCATAGCTTAACTTCAAAAAATTGTGGGGCAATTGCTTTTAAGACTTGACAACCAGTATGACTTGCTTTACCCGGCACCTTTGCACAGAGGACAATGTCTCATGAAGCTCTATGGATTATAATCGGAAAATATACCATCCTTTGGTATATTTTTGCCGACTGAGAGACCGTTGTGTGCGAGAGAGAGAGAAACCTCTCCTCAACACAGTCTCAGGACAGTTCCCAATGCCGTGGGTGGATGCTCCTCACCATTTAATTCAGGCAGAGTTGAATTTCGCTCGAATTAAATAAAGGCCTTTTTTTTTTTTATTGAAGGCCGAGAGGCGGTGAGTGAAGGAGACTGGTACAGGTAATTGGGTGGGTTTATCTCATAATTCAATGAGATAAGCCTCATTAATGTCAAGATTAGCACTCAAGTCAATGTTTGAGCCTTATTGAACATTCCGGATTCCAGCTCACGGGTGGGTCCAGCGTGTGTTTAATTTCTGACGAGCTGAATCCAGGAATATATATATATATTTTTCTAAGACGACACCAGAAAAATATTTTTTTTTTTTTTGCACATTTTTACTCTGCTGAAGCAGCCATTTTGTGTTTTACCTGTTTCTGTTCTCGTTCAGACGGCTGCTCACCTGCTCCCGGCGCATCTTCCTTCTCTTGATTTCTTTCCTTTCCTAACACTGGTTAGCACGGCTGCCTCACTGCGCCAGGACCCCAGGTTCGATTACAGTCTCGGGTGTCTGTGTGGAGTTTGCACGTTCTCCCCGTGTCTGCGTGGGTTTCCTCTGGGTGCTCCGGTTTCCTCCCACAGTCCAGAGATGTGCAGATTAGGTGGATTGGCCGTGCTAAATTGTCCCTTGGTGCCCAAAGGTTAGATTGGTTTACAGGGATAGGGGTGGGGGAGTCGGGTGCCCTTTTGGAGGGTTTGTGCAAACTGGATTGCCCTAATGGCTGCCTCTTGCACTGTTTGGATTCTGCGACCTGCTGAGTTTTCTTTCACCATTTTTGGTTTTTATTTTGGATAACGAGACTGTGCGTTTTGATTGGGCCGTGGAAAGGCAGTGCGCCAGAGTTTGGACATGTCGGGCGCTCGATGGGAGGATTGGGGGGGGGGGGGGGCAGTTGGAAGCAGGCAGCCATGCGTTGAATACGGTAAACCACACTTGGTGGCTGTATCAGAACCCTATTTTCTAAACGCAATATGGCCAATGTAGTGACACTCCACTCCTGTGTCACCCTTGGGGCCTTGTTCAGCTCATGTCCGTTGTGTGAAGCATTGAACTGAGTTTTCCATGGCTCCGATGGAAAATTCCACAGCAGACTTCGAAGGGCACGGAGTTCAGTGGCTGTCCTGCTCAACACTCTACACTCTTCCCTGATGCAGTACCGCGCGCGCCATATAAACCGATTAAACACACAAGTATTAATTGTGGGTCTAGTCATGTCCCCTCAGTGGGCTAGTCCCTGGCTTCATCCCTATCCCATCCTTCCTCAGACTGCTCGCCCTCCCTCCTGTGTCCAAGTCTCCCTCGCTGACTCCTCCATCTTCAAACACATCCTGGTTAAGCTCACAGTTGGCCCATGAACCATGTTGCCTCCAGCTCTACCGGCTGTACCTAGCTAAATAGCAACCCAGCTCCGGTTCTTCAGAGCTAGGCCACACTATGGCTGCTCCAACCCAGTTGCACATCTGCTCTGCTTCCGTTCTTGCTCCTGTTATTATTTCGAAACCATTCCTCAGCTCCTCCGATTTTCTGTCAGCAACTTTTTATTTGACGCCTGTACTTTAAATATCAAGCAAATTGAAATGTGTTTATTTATATAACCAGTTTTTTTAAAAAAAGGAATACAGAAATGTCGAACATTAAACTGTAATTGCCTTCTGCTGGCTGTTTCCACATTATCTATGTCGAGATCAGCTCAAACACACCAGCCTAACTATTTCCTCGGGGATAAGGCTCCCTTGATATTTGCTCTTTCATTTCATAGAATTTACAGTGCAGAAGGAGGCCATTCGGCCCATCGAGTCTGCACCGGCTCTTGGAAAGAGCACCCTACCCAAGGTCAACACCTCCACCCTATCCCCATAACCCAGTAACACCACCCAACACTAAGGGTAATTTTGGACACTAAGGGCAATTTATCATGGCCAATCCACCTAACCTGCACATCTTTGGACTGTGGGAGGAAACCGGAGCACCCGGAGGAAACCCACGCAGACACGGGGAGGATGTGCAGACTCCGCACAGACAGTGACCCAAGCCGGAATCGAACCTGGGACCCTGGAGCTGTGAAGCAATTGTGCTATCCACAATGCTACTGTGCTGCCCCTGGGGTGTCAATGTCATTATGTCATTTGGACTGGGCCAGACCTCACCAGCTTTTCCGTTCTAGTAGGTGAGTGCTCACACAAAAAGAACCAAGCTCCCCCACCCTCTCCCTCAAACTTCCAAAGTACACATAAAATGTGGCCTCCTATTCCAACTCGAGAGAGAGCTGGGGAGGACAGCTACATGATTAAAGATGGTGTGTTCCAATTCGCCTGAGACAGCAAGGACAGCCTTGAGGGAACTGAAAACCGAACTGGATAGGGAAAGCTGATAATCTGTATTGTCACAAGTAGGCGTACATTAACACTGCAATGAAGTTATTGTGAAAAGCCCCATGTCGCCACATTCCGGCGCCTGTTCGGGTAACGGAGGGAGAATTCAGAATGTCCAATTCACCTAACAGCATGTCTTTCGGGACTTGTGGGAGGAAACCGGAGCACCCGGAGGAAACCCACGCAGACACGGGGAGAACGTGCAGACTCCGCACAGTCAGTGACCCAAGCCGGGAATCGAACCTGGGACCCTGGCGCTGTGAAGCAACATTACTGACCACTGTGCTACCGTGCCGCCCATTGCTGATGGTCAGTGCTGATGAGAATTTCTATGGGGACTATAAAGAATTGGTGTGTATCCAGAATTTTAAACAGTTGGCAGAGACCATCCAACATATTTTTTTACTGCCATTAAAATTACTGACGTTAAAATGTCATTGTGACCTCTTTAATAAACAGTTCAGCTGGAAGTGCCAGTGTCCATCCTTTGCCACTGGCTCGTTCCTCTCTGCTCCCGTAGCACCTTTCGAATCCTTGACCTCTTATCGGCTGGACGGATGAGGGCAGCAGACTCTTGGGAACACCGCCACATCCCAGGCTTTCCTCCTGAGTGGCACGCCATGCTGTCTTGAAACTATTTAGCTGTTCCTTCATTGCTGCTGGGTAAAAACCCCTGAATGTGCAAAGCGTCGACCTACAAATGGACTGCAACAGGGCAGCTCGCCACCATCTGTTCAAGCTGGGGCTGAGCATGAGCTGACAGGCCTAGTCAGCGATGTCCATATCCCATGAATGAATGTTTCAAAGCAGCTTCTGTGGCACGTTCTCGAACTGCCTCATCTCAATGCAATGGGTAACATTGTGGAGTCCGATTTTGTTTCCAATCCGAGGGCAAGTTTATGTTGATTCATTCTTCGGTAGAACAGGACAGTGGGCCTCGGGATTGCTGCAGGAAACAGAGTCTAAGCAACATCGGAACTCCAGGCGGGGAAGAGCTGAAAAACAAAAAGAATAAATATTAGCAGGAGCTGCATCAGGTGGCAACAGAGAGTAACTCAGGGTCCGACAAAAACAATTGGTGGCGAGCAAGGTGGCGCAGTGGCGTATGAGCGTCAGTGCTGTCCCAGGTTCGATCCCGGCCCTGGGTCACTGTCCTTGTGGAGTTTGCACATTCTCCCCGTGCCAAAGAACACTACAGGACAGGAACAGGCCCTTCGGCCCTCCCAAGCCTGTACTGGTCATGATACCACACTTGGCCAAAACCCTCAGCACTTGCTGGCGCCGTATCCCTCTCACCCCCCCAACCCAAAGATGTGCAGGGTAGGTGGATTGGCTACACTAAATTGCCCCTTAATTAGGGGGAAAAAAGAATTGGGCACTTTAAAATTGAAAAGAAAAATGAGTGACCAGCAATTTGGCTGTTTATGGTGTTGAATTGTTTCAATGTCGCGGGGACGGCTCCGCCCCGGACCCTCAGTGGGACGACCGTTATTTAAGCGCGTTGGTAGGATGTTCTCTGGCTTCAGAACTTAATGGCCAAGGAAGGTGCGCTCGAAATGTGGCCAAACAGGCTGATTAAACAGGCCGTAAAACCCTCCCAAATGTGCCTGATGGTCAGCCAAACTGCAGGAGGCAACGGCAAGCGGCGACACCGCTTTGCTGAGCATGATTATGGATCAGTCCATTGGAGGTCCATGGTCACCAGCACCCTCTTGGGGCACAGGGTATCTGGAGTTGGTGGAGCTGGGAGGTAGCATCCTATCATGGGAAGAATAAAGTGGGCATGGACTTGGAAAATAATATGGAACCGGAGTTGGCGGTATTGATATACATTATGAAAGTAGAAATAAAGGTTAATAGATTTAAAAATGTAATCAAACAAAGCATAAGGGTTCCTCTCCCAACGGAAGAGAATTGGAAAGTGTAGAAGTTATGTTAAACTTTTCCAGAGACCTGGTTAGATCACACTTACGAGTAAACATCACCACAAACCAGTTTCGACTGAACAATTCAGTCTTGCTTCAATTCCTTACCTGGGTCGTTGCCTGTCTGTGTGGGGTAGATGTCCTGGTAGATTGGAGGTTCCTTATCCTTGGCCTCACCAGACAGAACTACGCCAAGCAACGCCATGTCCACTTGGGAAGACGGGCCAAAATGGCCTTGATAAAAAGGAGCCCCCTGCAGCGTCAGGCAGTGCACTGTCTGAGGGCCACACTGCAATGCGAGCGATTCAGATAGAAACACTGAGTCAACCTCTGAGGCGGAACAGAATTTTGCGTGATCTCCAAAAACGGCTTCCTCGTAGGTTGGAAGAGACCATGGCTGGGCTGTCCGGTCCTCTCCCTTCCTTCTGCACCTGGAATGAGATGGGCCGTCAGAAAGCATGACACCGGCCTTGAGCTCTAACCCCCATTTCTCAGAGCTGCTGTCATATAATAGAATCACAGTATGGCTACAGCACAGGTGGAGGCCATTCGGCTTGGAGTGTTCATGCTGGCTCCGCAAGAACGATTTAGCTCATGCCATTCCCCTGCTTCCCCACTCAGCCCCCTGCCTCTTCCCCTTGGCTTGCAATGAGTTTCCTCTGAATGTTATCCAACCCTCTCTTGAAAGCCATGATTGCGTCTGCTTCCACCGTGTACATTCCCTTCCTAACCACTCGTTTAAGTTAAAGTTTTAATTTGTTAATTAATGGGATGTGGGCGTCGCTGGCTTGCATTCATTGTCTATCCCTAATTGCCCTTGAACTGAGTGACTTACTAGGTCATTTAAGAATCAACCACATTGCTGTGGATCTGGATAAACATGTCGGACAGACCAGGTAAGGATGGCAGATTTCCTTCGGTCATTAGTGAACCAGATGGATTTTTCTGACAATCGATAATGGTCAGCATTAGACTTTTAAGTCCAGTACTTTATCAAATACAAATTTCACCGTCTGCAGTGATGGGATTCGAACCGGGGTCCCCTGAGCTTTACCCTGGGTCTCTGGATTACTGGTCCAGTGACTATGCCGCCACCTTCCCCTATGTTGCCGCTGGTTCATTATCCTATCATAGAATTCCGAGAGTGCAGAAGGAGGCCATACGGCCAATCGGGTCTGCACCGACCCTCTGAAAGAGCACCCTAACCTAGGCCCACTCCCTCGCCCTATCCCCATAGCCCCACCTAACCTGCACATCTTTGGACTGTGGGAGGAAACCGGAACGCACAGACACTGGGAGAACGTGCAAACTCCACACAGACAGTCACCGAAGGCCGGAATTGAACCCGGGTCCCTGGCGCTGTGAGGCAGCAGTGCTAATCACCGTGCCACCCTATCATAAACTGGTGTCCACTAGCTCTCAACCCTTCCGCTGATAGCAAACGTTACTTCCCTATCTACTAGTCTAGAACACTAATGCTGTTGAACACCTTTATTAAATTGCCTCACAACCTCAATTCCTCCAAGGAGAACAGCTGCAACTTATTTGAATCTACCCGGCCCTCTCGGCTGTCTAACCTCGACCCTCCACTGTCTCAGCTCGCGCCAGCTCTGCCCCACTTCTTGTGCTTGGACCCTGATCTAATGTCCGAAGCTTTCCGTCACCCTCCCCCCACTGGTCAGCAGACTACCACTTTCCTGGACTCACCCGCAGCATTGCACGATCACCTTGGGCGTGAAGAGGACACACAGCATCAGCAGGAAGAGGATCCCTGCCAAGCACATGGCCAGGGCCGCAATCAGGGGCATGGAATGAGTCTCTGTGTGGACATGGGACTCCGCACCTGAAACAAGGACGTCAATGCTGGATTAGTGTTTGCTGCCTGCATTTCTGCCTCAGCCGAAAGCTGAAAGTCAGAAAGACCAGCTTGGTCACTGAAGCTATCAGGCCCTTGACACGTGGGAGATTTCCAACAGCCTTAAATTCACTGGGATAGTTTCAATACAAAAGCACAATTCTTCAAACATATTCAGGAGAATGTTCTCAGTCAGCGTAGAGCCAACCCTTTGGATGTTTAGGGGATGAAGCTGGGCAGATGAAAATTCCTAATTCAGGAAAAGCCAATTTTACCACCGTGAAATATAATCTGACATAAGTGGACTGGAAACAGCTTCTTGACGGTAAACCGGTGTCAGAAACACTTGGGAGGCGTTGAGGGCGGAGATACTGCAGAGAGGGTTCAGAGCCGATACTTTCTCACAAAGAGAAAGGGTGGGACTTCCTCAGTATTGTTGAAATTAAAAATAAAATAGGGAAACAAAGAGCGGGCGTGAATAATATTGACAGATAAAAGCAAGGAAACCCCAAAGCTGTTTTATAAATATATAAAGAGGAAGAGGATAACCAACAGAAAGGTTTGTGTGTGTGTGGGGAGGGGGGTGTGATCGTCCCTTCAGTCTGAGGCTGTGCCCTCGGATTCTAGTTTTTCCTACTAGTGGAAACATCCTCTCTGTGTCCACTCTATCCAGGCCTCTCCGTCTTCTGTAAGTTTCAATAAGATCCCCCCCTCATCCTTCTAAACTCCCAGACTCCTCAACCGCTCCCCGTATGACAAGTCCTTCATTCCCGGGATCATTCTTGTGAACCTCCTCCGCACCCCCTCCAAGGCCGGCACATCCTTCCTTAGATACGGGGCCCAATAAAATTATGACGGGCCTAGCTAAAAGTCGCCAGAGCCCCAGATGACCATTAGGGTCTTTTTCCCCTTGAGGCGGGGGGGGTGGGGGCGGCAGCTGACTGGTGGTGATTTAACCCGAGGGTCACCACACCTCAGTCGAGGGGCAGGGTTGAGAAGGCGGGACCTTCGGGGGACCTTCACGATTAAGCCCAGCCGGAACGGCAATCAAACTCACTCACAATCCAGCCGTCTGAGCTAAACGGGTTTGGATAGGAAGAGCGATTTTTCATTGGAGATGTCAAGAGCCAGGTAACGTTGATTTAAAGTAATTGGTCGAAAGATCGCGAGGCAGCTGACAATTCTTTACTCTCAGAGGCTGATGGGGATCTGGAAGTCACTGCCTGACATGGTGTTGGAGGCAGAAACCCTCATTGCATTGAAGAAATAGCTGGATATGTTTTTGAAGCGCCGAAACCTCAGAGGCTTTGGACCCAGAACTGGAAAATGGGGCGAGGCTGAATTTATTTTTACCGGCACATCAACGACGGATGCTGAGTAAATCTCTGCCATCGAAGATGGCAGGAATTCACGATTGCAGAGATCCTGGAGCTGAGTCGTTTCACTGACGGCTCCAAGGATAGGTGTCTGACCTTGGATGAGGCGATGGTGTGGATGGATCTGGGGTGTGGGCAGAGGCATGGGGGGGGCCGAGCAGAGCTGGGTGTGTGAGGCCTTGGACCAGGTGGGTTTGAAGGTGCACCTGCCAAGCAGGCTTGGAGTGGCCTCCGCGTTGGTTCTGAAGGGGTACATAACCAGAAATTGTTCTGAGGTTTTATTTTTGGGTGGGGTCTGGAGGTTCTGATCCCGTCCCCCCCCCCTCTGCCATCCTATGGATGCCGAACTGTGAATACACATGGGCGAATGACATGGGCGAGTGAGGTAGTGACATTGGAATAATGATACCGTACCTGATTGTTGTCCAGGCGCATGTCGTCCAGATGCATGCTCGATCAGTAATAGAAGTGACAACGCACTGGATAGAGTCGATAGGGAGCTCCTCATGTTCCTGGGCAACCTGTGGTCACAGTTAGCTGTCAAACACCACATCCAGCTCTCTGAAAAACAATTCACATTTAATTAAAAACACAGCTCTCTTACAGTTGTTCGCAACTTAGACATCATGTCCCTCAGCGCAGGGAGGGAATGCAGAGGAAGTCTCTGCAAAGAGAGAAGGATTGAGTTTGGAATAAATTCCTAGGAAAGAATATAGAAACAGATATGCTAATTGGGATTGTGATAAATAGATCTGTTTCTCAATAAATGGAGTTCAGGGGAGAAGCATTGGGATTGAGGGATATGGACTGAAGGTGGGATTGAGGGATATGGAATGAAGGTGGGATTGAGGGATATGGAATGAAGGTGGAATTGGTGGATATGGAATGGAGGTGGAATTGTGGGACGTGGAATGAAGATGGGATTGGGATATAGAATGAAGGTGGGATTGAGGGATATGGAATGAAGGTGGGGTTGAGGGATATGGAATGAAAGCGGGATTGTGGGAAATGAGAAAGTGGGATTGAAGGATATGGGACAAAGGCGGGTTTGAGGGATCTGGAACAAAGGTGGGGATTGTGGGATATTGGGAGAAAGGAGAGGTTGTGAGAAATGGAATGAAGGTGGGAAAAAGGGATATGGGAAGATCCTTTTGCGGGATTTGAATGTGGAAAATAACCCAACCTGAGTTAATCTTAACTCGCGTTTGCTGTGGATTATTTAGGGAAATTGGATCACAGAAATTGAGGGATTGGGAAAATACACCACCATTTATTTTCAAAACTTAATTCAAAACATCTGCTTATGGCAAGAGAAAATCAATGCAGTTTGACTGTCTCACTCCTGTCTGTAACATGAAGGATGAATGGGGTAGTTGTATTGAAGGAGGGAAATAATGTCTCTAATTGGCCTGGTTGGCTGGTACCTCAAGTGCGGAGATATTTGGACCTGTGACCCGCCCTCTTCCCCCACTTGACAGGACTCCTGACATAACATCATTGTCATTCAACCCCTGTGCTGGGATTGGGGAGGGGGAACATGAGCAAGATTGCAGGCTGACAAGGCCCTAATCCTGTTCTGCACAGAGGGCCCCGAGTCCTGTGGGGTCTGTGGCAAAGTGTCTTCCCTCCCTGGTAGACACTCTGTGGCATTGCCACAGATAGTTCTGGGGTTGCCTTCTTCCTATTCTGTTGCCCTTGTTTCTCCCCCCCCCCCCCCCCCCCCCGCCTTATCTTCCGCCCCGCCCCAGTTTCTTTTACTCCATCTCTGAGCATAAATTGATTCCTGTGTCAATCTGCAAATGCCGTGGATGGAAACCAGGTTGGCGAGATGGATTTTAAAAGGTGGGGGGGGGAGAGGGTTTCGAGATTCCCGGGGAGACATACACTGACTGCCTCTGTTATCTATACACAGTGAAACTCTCCCCGTATTCTGTCAGAGAATACACAGTGGCAGACAAGATAATAGAGAGAGAGCGGTTTAATCTTTCCTTAAAGATAAACATAAGGCATAGAGTACTCTAGTTTAGAGAGTACTCAGTTGTCAAGTTAAACACAGATTTATAGGTAAACACAGCTAGTTAGCGAGTAACATAGTTATAGAATTAAACAGAAAGCGAGAAAGCTAGCTAGTTAGTCAGAGAGTAACAACTGGGGGCAGGTTTCGCCCGGTTTAGCTCAGTTGGTTGGACAGCTGGTTCGGGAGGGTTCGATTCCCGTACCCGTTGAGGTAATTGATGAAGGGCCCCGCCTTCTCAACCTTGGTCCTCTGGTTCAATCACCACCAGTCAACTCTTTTCCCTCAAAGGGGAAAGTAGCCGATAATCATCTGGGACTATGGCGACTTTACCTTTACTTGAGCACAGTAAGAAGTCTTACAATACCAGGTTAAAGTCCAACAGGTTTGTTTCAAATCAGTAGCTTTTGGAGGACTGCTCCTTCATCCTTCATGAAGGAGCTACGCTCCGAAAGCTCGTGATTCGAAACAAACCTGTTGGACTTCAACCTGGTGTTTTAAGACTTCTTACTATGCCCACCCCAGTCCAACGCCAGCATCTCCACATCATGACTTGAACATGTTATCGAGTTAAACAGAGAGTTATTGATTTAAACGCGCACAGGGTTAGCTAGCTGGCGAGTAACACAGAATTAAAGAGTCAGAACACGTAGGGAGTGATAGAATTAAACAGAGAGAGCCAGCTAGTTAGAGAGTAACACATTGTAGAGGTAAACTGAGAGTTATAGAGTTAAACACACACAGTTAGCTGGCTGGCAAGTAACACAGAGGGTTAAAGAGTTAAAACACAGAGGGAGTTATGGAGTTAAACACAGAGAGTTAGACAGCTGGAGAGTTACAGGGTTAACTACAAGTGTAGCACAGAGCTATTGATGATTGCGGAGTGCAACAAAAAGAGAGTTACTACAGTTACCCACACTTCAGTTCCAGTCCTATTTGGTGCCCGAATCTCACTCTCAGCACCTGTCTGCCACTGACCTGCACTGTTCTGTGCTGTGATCGACCCAGACGGCTGGGAAATACCAAGGACCAGGGCCTTTTAAACGAGCAGCGATACGGAAACGGCAGACGTCATGGAGTGCGAGGTGGAAAGAGGAAGGAGGATGTGGTTCTGAGAGGCTGAATCTAATAATACTATCACAGAATGGTGACAGCCCAGAAGGAGGCAGTTCGGCCCGTCATGCCCCATGCTGCCTCTCTGCAAAGGCAACTTAGCTAGTCGCGCTCCCCTGTCCTTTCCCTGGACCACAAGATGTCTTTTCTTGGCCGTTTCCCGTCAGAAAACCTCGATTGAATCTGCCTCCAGCCTCTTCTCAAGTAGCACATTCCAGACCCTAAATACTTGTGTAACCAAATGTTCTCCTTCATGTCCTGTCTGATTCCTTTGCTAATCACCTTCAACCACTGTTCCCTGGTTCTCGACCCTTCAACCAATGGGATAACGGGTGGGATCCTTCGCCGCCCACCCCCCCATCCGTGTGTTTCTCGGCACCGTGCCGTTCGTTGGCGGTGGGATTCTCCATTCCCACCGCTTGTCAATGGGATTTCCCATTGAAGCCACCCTGTCAGTGCCAACCAAGAGGCGGAGCCTGAAAGGGGCAATGGCCATGAAAGGGGGGGGGGGGGGGATCTTCGGCGACCCTGTAGCAAGATGTCGGTCATTTGGAGGGGGTGGCATTGGTACCAGTGAGTTGGGGGGGGGGGGTGACCTGTTTCCTGCGAGTAGGGGGATGATGTCTCAGTCATCGAGGGGGGGGGGGGGAATGTAGGGTTGTCTGGAAACCAGGGCCCCCCGTTAGATATGGCACACCAATTTCTGAGGAGCAGGCCTAGCCAGCGTCTTTCGGTCCTGCATATCTCTTACCCGGCAGGAACCTCCCCAAGCTCCAAAACAAATGACCAAGAGAATTGCGATAGGAATCACGCCGGAGCAGCCGTTGGGATTCGCATTGCTTTTTCCGGTGACATTTAGACATTTTGTGAGAATTGTTATCCATCGTTACACACCCAAGGGCTAGTTCATTAACGTAGATCAAGAAAAGCAATGTCCATAGTACAAGCCCCTGGGAAACAGCACTGTACACCTCACTCCAGCCCATAAAACACCCATTCCACACTACCCACGTCCTGTCACCCAGCAACTGTACATCCTTGCTGCTGCCATTTTGATCCCATGGGCGCCATATTTGCGAGCCAGCCTGTTATGTGGCATCTTATCAAACACTTTGTGGAGGTCCATATACACCACATCAACCACGTTACCCTCATCGACTGTTTACCTCGACAAAAAAACTCCAATCAAGCTAGTTTAACACAAAATAATAGTCAGTGCGTGCTGGGGAAATGTTCCGAAGGAGAGTCACATTGGACTCGAAACGTGAACTCTGTTTCTCTCTCCGCAGAGGTAGCAGAGTTTTTCCGGTACTTTCTGGGTGGAACTTTACCGACCGACTTCCCTCCCGCCAAAGTCTTTGCCGTTTTGCATTGTTTGCCGCATCTTATGGCCCCGCCCAAAATTCTGCCACCCGTTTTTATTTCAGATCTTCAGCATCCGCAGTATTTTGCTTTTATTTTAGTTGAACATGATTTGCCTTCAATACTTGTCCAAGTGGCTGTTAATTTCATACCAGATTGGCATTTCTAAAAGTGTTTTCTTCACCGAGATCGAGCCCACTGGACTGTAGCTGTCGACTTCTCTAGTTTAGAAGAATGAGAGGCGACCTTATTGAGACATATCAGATTCTCAGGGGGTTTGACAGGCTCGATGCTGAGAGGTTGTTTCCCCTTGTGGGAGAGTCTAGGACCAGAGGGGACAATCTCAGTGAGGGGTAGCCCATTTCAGACAGAGATGAGGAGGAATTTCCTCTTTCAGAGGGGAGTGAATCAGTGCAATTCTTTACCGCAGAGAGCTGTCGAGGCTGGGCTGTTAAGTGTGTTCAAGGCTGAGCCAGATTTTTAATCAGTAAGGGAGTCGAGGGTTACGGGGATAAGGTGGGAAAGTGGAGTTGAGGATTATCAGATCAGTCACAATCTCATTGAATGGCGGAGCAGACTTAATGGGCCGAGTGGCCTAATTCTGTTCCTACGTCTTATGATCTTAAGTCTCTTCCTTCCATCCTTTTCTGAATAATCTCCCAGTCCTCTTACCAGTCCCCCAATGTTTAGGTTGAATGTTTGTGGCCAGAAGCTTCATAATTTCCACCCTTTGAGTAACAGCAAAGGTTGGTGAAGGGAATGCAATGGATGTTTCCTTTATAGATTTTAAGAAAATATTTGACAAGATGCCACATTTTGCTTAACAAAATTAAGGCTGATGGAATAGGGGAGTCAGTGCTTAGGGGGCCACATGCGGCCCATCTTGTTTCCAAGTGCGGCCCCCACGATGGATTTTGTTGACCGTTGCCCCCGCGCGGGATCGCCACATTCCGCTGATTCCCGTCCGTTCAGTTTTGTTTTCCTGCCGGTATGGCTGAAGTGATTCACACGTAAAGCGAGGGCGAGTGAAGTGAGGTGCGTGCTGATTGCTCACAACATTGACTGTGAGAGCCGTGCGCTCCCTCGGTGTCCAAAGTGTAAGTATTTCTATTTTTACCATTTGAAGTTGATGACGGTTCTACTAATATATAAACAATTGAGCATTTTCTCTGACTCATTATGAAATATTCAGCGTGTATGAAATGGGTTTAGTCTTATCCATGGGGTCACGGTTGGTGAACAAACCTGATTTCAATTCTACTGAGATGGAGGAGGGCCACTCATGCGGCCCATTCGCTCGCCCAGGCTGCCTGTCATTGGACTAGAAGATAGTGGGCAGTGATATTCCCCAATTGTTATACACACACACACACACACACACACACACACACACAGGAGGGGTTTCACAACATCCATCCCTTTTACACACACGATAAATGGGGATAAGGAAAAAGGAAGAGGGTTCAGGGCACAACCACAATAAAAATACAAGTTGGGTTTTACATAGTCCACGATCAGAAGTCAACTGGTTTGTTCCTTCTGAGGGGAGGTTGACTGATTGTAGAATACTCCTCTTCCCAGAGCGAGATTCCCACAATGGGAGAAGACATGGGTGGGTTTCTCTCACCCCGGGGCATACACGCCCTCCCCACCCCCGCCGGCGATTCTCCGCCCGGGATGGGCCGAGCGGCCACGCCAGAAATGCCGAGTCCCACCGGCGCCGTTCACACCTGCTCTTACCCGGCGGGACCTCGGTGTGGATCCATCCGGGGGCGGCCTATTTGTGGGGGAGAGGGGGGTCCGACCCCAGGGGGGGGGGGGGGGGGGGGGCCTCTGCTGTGGCCTGGCCCGCGATCGGGGCCTACCGATCGGCGGGCCGGCCTCTCAAGGGGGGCCTCTTTACATAGAACATAGAACGATACAGCGCAGTACAGGCCGTTCGGCCCACGATGTTGCACCGAAACAAAAGCCATCTAACCTACACTATGCCATTATCATCCATATGTTTATCCAATAAACTTTTAAATGCCCTCAATGTTGGCGAGTTCACTACTGTAGCAGGTAGGGCATTCCACGGCCTCACCACTCTTTGCGTAAAGAACCTACCTCTGACCTCTGTCCTATATCTATTACCCCTCAGTTTAAAGTTATGTCCCCTCGTGCCAGCCATTTCCATCCGCGGGAGAAGGCTCTCACTGTCCACCCTATCCAACCCCCTGATCATTTTGTATGCCTCTATTAAGTCTCCTCTTAACCTTCTTCTCTCCAACGAAAACAACCTCAAGTCCATTAGCCTTTCCTCATAAGATTTTCCCTCCATACCAGGCAACATCCTGGTAAATCTCCTCTGCACCCGCTCCAAAGCCTCCACGTCCTTCCTATAATGCGGTGACCAGAACTGTACGCAATACTCCAAATGCGGCCGTACCAGAGTTCTGTACAGCTGCAACATGACCTCCCGATTCCGGAACTCAATCCCTCTACCAATAAAGGCCAACACTCCATAGGCCTTCTTCACAACCCTATCAACCTGGGTGGCAACTTTCAGGGATCTATGTACATGGACACCTAGATCCCTCTGCTCATCCACAGTTCCAAGAACTTTACCATTAGCCAAATATTCCGCATTCCTGTTATTCCTTCCAAAGTGAATCACCTCACACTTCTCTACATTAAACTCCATTTGCCACCTCTCAGCTCAGCTCTGCAGCTTATCTATGTCCCTCTGTAACCTGCTACATCCTTCCACACTGTCGACAACACCACCGACTTTAGTGTCGTCTGCAAATTTACTCACCCACCCTTCTGCGCCTTCCTCTAGGCCATTGATAAAAATGACAAACAGCAACGGCCCCAGAACAGATCCTTGTGGTACGCCACTTGTAACTGAACTCCATTCTGAACATTTCCCATCAACCACCACCAATCAGAAATCAGCTAGCCAATTTCTGATCCACATCTCTAAATCACCCTCAATCCCCAGCCTCCGTATTTTCTGCAATAGCCTACCGTGGGGAACCTTATCAAACGCTTTACTGAAATCCATATACACCACATCAACTGCTCTACCCTCGTCTACCTGTTCACTATAGTCACACTTTAGTTCCGCGCCGGCCCCGGTAGCCCTACGCCAGGTTGCGTCGGGGCCGGCGTGGAGAAGGGAGCCACTGCGCATGCGCAGACCCCACGGCTGCCGTGCTGGGCCCCTGTAGGGGTCAGAATCGCTGTTCCTGAGGCCATGTTGACGCCGTCGAGAAACGCGACGGCATTTACGACGGCGTCAACACTTAGCCTCAGGATCAGAGAGTCCCGCCCGTGGAGTCTGGAATTCCCTGGCCATTGGGATTACCTTTTCCCTGCTGACAGCGCACCCCCGTTTCCTGGTCGCGTGGGGTGGCCCCAATGGGAAATCCCATTGACAAGCGGGGGAATAGTGAATCCCGCCAGCAGTGAACGGCGCGCCAGCGAGAAACACGCGGCTGGGGGGGACGGGGGGGGGGGGGGGGGCGGAGAATCCCGCCCATGGAATGAGTTGGTCGGGTGGCGCAGGTTGCGAGGTTCCAGCAAATGGCAGGTTTGAGGAGGGACCGTGTTCGTTCTGCTGCTACCAGCTTGATGATGGGCATAACGGGCTGGTGCCTGGAGATCTGGGAGGTCGGAGAGTAACTACTGGAATCCAATACCAACAGGCGATATCACAATGCAGCTTGTTGAGGAGCGGGGCTGGAGAGGGAGTAATGTGACATACCCCCTGTCAATATTGGACACAGGATGACTAGAATCCTGAGATTTAATTTGAGTCGGGATTCCTTTTGCTGTAGGAGACACTGGTTTCAGCTCAATGACAGACTCTCTCTCTCTTGCTGAGACCCAGAATTGTGTCGGAATTGCTAATGTTTCGGACATTCGTACCATTGTGGGAGATTACGACCAGCGCAGGGAGCGGGACCAGACCAACTGTCCATGTGGCCATTGTTACTTGGAAACTGCTGCAAGGCATCAGGCGACTGGCTGAACCCTTTGTCAGCTGAACAATGTTCCATTTTTAACAGCACAGAAAAAATGACTTCATAAAACCGTCCAGCTGGTGAATATATATATTTATCTTTCACATCTTGACCGTAACGCTAATGGTGAACATGAAATCATTGTCGATTGCAGTAAAAAAACCATCTGATTCACTAATGTCCCCTTCAGGGAAGGAAGTCTGCCGTCCTTACCCGGTCTGGCCTACATAGAATCATAGAATTTACAGTGCAGAAGGATGTGACTCCAGAGCCGCAGCAATGCCCCACTGAAGTGGCTGTGGAAGCTGCAAGCTCAGTTCAAGACCAAATAGGGCTAGGCAGCAAATGCAGGCCCAGCCAGCGATGCCCACATCCCATGAATGAATAGAAGATGGAATTTAACTCCGAGAAAGTGAGAGTTGGTGAAAGATAGTCTTAGTGGCGCAGTTCTTAAGCTTGGTCAGGGACAGAGGGACCTGGATGTGCCCATATATCAATCTTTGAAGGTAGCAGGACATGGAACCATAGAATTCCTACAGTGCAGAAGGAGGCTATTCGGCCCATCAAATCTGCACCGACACTCTGAAAGAACATCCTGCTTAGGCTCACTCCCCCACCTAAGCTGCAAATCTCTGGACACTATGGGCAATTTAGCACGGCCAGTCCACCTAACCCGGACATCTTTGGACTGTGGGAGGAAACCGGAGCGCCCGGAGGAAACTCACGCAGACACGGGGAGAAAGTGCAAACTCCACACAGGCAGGCACCCAAGGCTGGAATCGAACCCGGGTCCCTGGCGCTGTGAGGTAGCAGAGCTAACCACTGTGCCGCCCCTTTGATATATTGACAGCGCGATTAACAAAGCATAGCAATTTTGGGCTTCATTAATAGAAGCTTTGAGAACAATATCCGGGAGGTTCTGCTGAAACTTCATAAGGCCCCAATGTCCACATTCTGGTCACACTTTCGGAAGGATGTGCGGGGTCCTCGAGACCATACGGAGGAGATTTACCAGAATAGTTCAGGAGACCTTTAGTCATAAGGTTAGGGTTGGAGAAGCTGGGGTAGTTCTTCTTACGGCAAAGGAGATGGAGGGGAGATCAGGATTATGACAGCTTTAGATAAGGGTAGGCAGAGAAAAGCTGTTCTGATGAACTGGTGGGAACAGAGATTTGAGGTTCTGGGTAAGAGGGATGTGAGGAAGAACTTTCTTTCCATACACACGGCGAGTGGTAATAACCTGGAATCTTGCTGTCCATGAGTGCAGTGGTAACGGAGGCGATCCATAATTTCAAAGGGAAATTGTGGGAAGCTGTAGCACATCCCAGCACCCTGTATATAGTCATAGGTATTCTAATAAATAGTTTATCGTTGTTCAGATCTGGTGGTGGCCAATCACTCAGATATCACATTGGTGAAGAGGATTATCGGAAGCGCCTTGGAATTGCCACACAAAAGAGGAAACAGACCTTGTGTTCAAATACCTCAAGTCAGGCCAGTCATGAGTCAACAAAATGCCATTTTGTGGCAAATTAGAGCCGTTTAACTTCGAAGATTGGTTTCCAATATGTTATACTTCGTCAGTACTTTTCCCAGGCAAATGAAATGGGAGGCGGACAAGAGAAAAATTATACCACTTGCGTCCTGTGGAACCCAAAATTATAATTTAATGAGGAGCTTGGCATCTCCAACCGGCCCTGATTCAAAGACTTTCGCAGAGTTAGTACGTCTTGTGAAAGGGCATTACCGTCCGAAGCCTTCGATAATTATACAAAGATTTAAACTCAATTCAACCACAGGAGCCAATGGGTAAGTGGCCTTTGTGGTCAGATTCAGGCAAATAGAAAAAAAGATCGTGAATATGGACCTGGCCTGAATGATATGTGAAGAGACCGTCTAGTGTGCGGGGTGATTAACACTGCGATACAGAAGAAACAATAGGCAGAGTCCGAGAAAGCCCTGAAGAAGACACTGTAGGTTGCAATGGAAAACACAGAAAAAGACACTCTAGAGCTTCGAAGCGCGCAGGGCGGTGAAGCCCACCAGGTCTGGAATGATGATGTTCGCGGCAGCAGTGCCACGATTGTGGGCGCGAGGTTTAACGAGCAGAGAAATGAAGAAAGCGAAAGAATGCAGAGATATAAAAGATTCAGATAGCAGCCCAGGAGTAGTGTTAGGGAGAGTCACTCCCAGGAGAAGCCTGTGGCAGAAAAGGGCATGTTAGGCCCAAGTGTAGGAATAAGCAGGACTTGCCCAGTGAAAGCACAGCCAACAATCCGGCTCCAATGCACAGCATGAGAGCTAACTCAGGAAACGGACCAAACATCTTTAGATTGAATAATATAAAGCTGGACAGAGTAGCCCCAATTGCAATAGTGTTGATGGCCAAATATCCTTTACTCGAGATGGAGGTAGACGTGGGAGCCTCCATCGTGGTAACTGGAGAACAAACTTACCTATACCTACAGGGAAGGGTTCAACTCCTAAGATTAAAGAACACTGCAGCCAGGCTGGCCATATATACGGGTGAGGCTATCAAGATCGTACGGACAATGACGACCCCTGTGAGTTACAGGCAGCAAACTGTCTAGCTACCCTTAATCATATTTTCAGGCCAGCAGTCAGGTTTGCTGGGGCATGATTGGCTCCAAGAGATCAAGCTAAACTGGCTGGAAATGTTTAAGAAAGGTGAAGGAAGCCTGCATGAAGTCCGAAGTAAATACCAAGAAGTATTCCAGGAGGAATTGGATAACACCAGAGGGTTAAAAGCCAAGATTCATGTAGATCCTGAAGCTATACCGAGGTTCCCTAGGGCTAGATCTATGCTTTACTCATTGCTTGAAAAAGTGGAGACCAAGTTGAGGCGATTAGAGGATTCGGGCATTATAAAGCCTGTACAATTTTCAGAATGGGCAGCACCCATTGTACCTGTAGTCAAACCTGACAAGACCGTTCACATCTGTGGAGATTACGAGTTGATGGTAAACCAGGTGGTGACATTAGACAGGTACCCCGTCCCCAAAATAGAGAACCTGTATGCGAAGTTGGCCGGGGGGGGGGGGGGGGGGGGGGGCGTCGAACATATACGAAGTTAAACAAGAGCCTGCATACCTGCAACTGGAATTAGATGATGCTTCCAGAGAATTTGACACCATTGATACGCACAAGGGGCGATATCAGTTTACGTGATTACCATTTGGAGTCTTGTCGGCTTGTGCCATTTTTCAACGCACAATGGAGAGCCTGCTGTAAGATTTACCAAAAGTAGTCATTTACTTAGACAACATTTTGGTAACGGGAGCCACAGAAGAGGAGCATTTATCCAAATTGGAGAAAATTTTAAAAACATTCCAGAATACTGTGAGTGCGGTTAAAGAGAGAGAAATGCACCTTTCAAGCAAAAAAGGTAGCTTATTTGATTTATTGTCACACGTACCGAGGTAGTGAAAGGTTATAGAATATATGACCATAAGACCTAGGAACACAATTAGGCAACTCGGCCCATCGAGTCTGCTCTGCCATTCGATCATGGCTGATATTTTTCTCATCCCCATTCTCCTGCCTGTTCCCCATAACCCCTGATCCCCTTGTTAATCAAGAACCGACATATCTCTGTCTTAAAGACACTCAGTGATTTGGCCTCCTCAGCCTTCTGCGGCAAAAGGTTCCACAGATTCACCACCCTCTGGCTGAAGAAATTCCTCCTCATCTCTGTTTTAAAGGATCGTCCCTTCAGTCTGAGACTGGCCTCGGGTTCTAGTTTTTCCTACTAGTGGAAACATCCTCTCCACGTCCACTCTATCCAGGCCTCGCAGTATCCTGTAAGTTTCAAAAAGATCCCCCCTCATCCTTCTAAACTCCAACGAGTACAGACCCAGAGTCCTCAACCATTCCTCATACGACAAGCTCTTCATTCCAGGGATCATTCTTGTGAACCTCCTCTGGACCCTTTCCAAGGCCAGCACATCCTTGCTTAGATACAGGGTCCAAAACTGCTCACAATACTCCAAACGGGGTCTGACCAAAGCCTTGTACAGCCTCAGAAGTACATCCCTGGTCTTGTATTCTAGCCCTCTCAACATGAATGCTAACATTGCATTTGCCTTCCTAACTGCCGACTGAACCTGCATGTTAACCTGAAGAGAATCGTGAACAAGGACTCCCAAGTCCCTCTGTGCTTCTGATTTCCTAAGCATTTCCCCATTTAGAAAATAGTCTTTGCCTCTATTCTTCCTTCCAAAGTGCATAACCTCACACTTTTCAACATTGTATTCCATCTGCCACTTCTTTGCCCACTCTCCTAGCTTGTCCACGTCAAGGAAGACCAAGCAATCCCCACCAATTGCAGGTGAGATGATGCAGTGTTGGGCTTTGTTATTGGTTGCCTATGAATGCACTTCCCAACACTGCCCAGGGGCGCCTTAACCATCTTCCATTACCAGAGAGTACTCCACCCTCATCAGTGCCTCAGAAAATCGCCTTAGCCTTAAACATTCTTGATACATCCCTTGAATCTGCACAACGGATGAAGTCGTGGACCCAGAGAGATCCGATAATGTCCAAAGTCAAGCATATGACTACATGGTTGGCGCCATGACAAGACGTCAGAACAGTTGAACCTTATCAAACAAGGAAGGGTGAACTTAGCTGCGAGGATGGTCTCCTCCTGTGGGGAGTGAGTGGTCGACCCCGTCCCTGGAAAAAAGCCATTACTTGATGAATTTCACAGCGGCCACCCTGGAATGTCAAAGAGGAAGATGTTTGCTCGTAGTTACGTTTAGCGGCCTGGGGATAGACACAGATATCGAAGGAATGGCAAACAGTGAGTCCAATGCCAACTGCAGCCCCAATCCACCCTTGGGAATGGCCAGGTCGGCCTAGGGTGCAAGTTCATGTCGATTACATAGGCTCATTCATGGGGGCAATGTTCCTGGCAATGTTCAAAGTGGTTAGATGTTTACAAGATGAAGTCCACAGCTCCCTCTGCTACAGTGGAGAAGTTATGTTACTGCTTTGCCCTTTACTGCTTGCCTGAAGTACTAACTTCAGACAACGGGACAGCATTTACCAGTGCTGAGTTTTAACCCTGCATGGCGTCAATTGGGATGAAACACATACGTACCGCACCTCACCACGCCTCCTCGAATGGACTCGCTGGACAGACCTTTAAGGCAGCCACGAAGAAATAACCACCCGTGTCCCTGGAGACAAAATCGCCAGGTTTCCTCATTGCTTACAGAACCATTCCACACGTGACCTCTGGAGTGATTCTTGCTGAGTTAATGATGAGTCGTCAGTTAACAACGGGGTTGGACTTTGTGTTTCTAAATTTGGCGGGAAGGGTGGAGTCAAGGCAAAGTGTTCGGAATCTCGATGCATTGAGGGGCGAGGGGGACATTCGAAGAAGGCGATCCCGTGTTTGTCAAAGATTTTGGTAGTGGACCGAGTTGGGTGCCAGGTGTTGGGGCGGCCAGAACAGGCCAGGTATCGTGTGGGCTGGAGGCACAGGACCAAATCCCCCCCCCCCCCAAAAAAAAAAAGCACGTGGACCATTTGAGGAGACGGGAATCACTTCGAGAACCAGGGGGGGGGCAGTCCCCTCCGATTGTACGTGACAGCAATGTGACTGTTAGTCAAGGAACTGAAAGGGCGAGTCAGCCTGAGGAAGAGCCAAGCACTGTCCCACGAAGAGAGTCTGGTTTCTGAGAATCCAATCGAGATGAGCACGACTGCTATGTCACAATCTGATGAGCTACTCCACTCTCAGAAGAAGAGGAAGTCCCCAGATAGACTGAGTTAATAATAAACCGTGTTAAAATGTTGACATCGCCTTGTAAATTTTAACTTTCATGGTACGTTGTAGTAAGGGACTTAAGTGGGGAGAGATATGGTAGCAGGGCCTTTGAAGAGGCAGAGTTTCGGAAGGTCATGTGACCCGTCTGGCCAATTAGTGTGGGCATCCCGGGGCTGAGCGCGGGGTTTTCCAGGGCAGAATCGACCCTGGAGTTGCAGAGGTCAGCCGCACATCCAAGCACTCTGTTTATAGTCATAGTCACTCTAATAAATAATTTGTTGTTCAAATCTGGTGATCACCAATCACTCAGATACCCTTCTCCAATTCTTCTCTGTCCGTACCCACCAGACGCACTCTTCGATAACATTTGTACAGCCATTTTTATCTCTTTCAACAGCGCTGTCAAGGACATTTTCTTCGAACGCAACCTCCCCACCCATAGTAAATCACGGGCGGGATTCTCCGAATCCTCCGGTTTCTCGGCGGTGCTCCGTTCTCCCGGTGGCGGGATTCTCTTCTCCCGCTGCTTGCCAATGGGATTTCCCATTGAAGTCACCCCATGCCGCCTGGGAAAGGGGAATGGGCTGTCGGCAGGAAAGGAGAATCCCAGAGAATTCTGGTCCCGGAATCTGCAACATATGCTGTGTTTGATTATCACTTGGATCGAAGCGGAGGTCTTTAATCTCAGATTCCTGCGTTGTCATTTTAAAAAAATATATAAATTTAGAGTACCCAATTCATTTTTCCAATTAAGGGGCAATTTGGCGTGGCCAATCCACCTACCCTGCACATCGTTTTGGGTTGTGGGGGGCGAAACCCACGCAAACACGGGGAGAATGTGCAAATTCCTGACGGACAGTGACCCAGGGCCGGGATCGGACCTGGGGCCTCGGCGCCGTGAGGCAGCAGTGCTAACCACTGTGCCACCATGACGCCCTTCAATAGAATTCTAAACTACCATAGAGATATATCTTTATCTAATAATCAGTAACGACAAAGCCATTGCAAGGATGTAAATTATGTAACAATGACACAATCCACAATTACATAAATACATAGAAGATAGGAGCAGGCCTTTTGGCCCTTCGAGCCTGCTCCGCCATTCATCACGATCATGGCTAATCATCCAACTCAATAGCCTAATCCTACTTTCTTTTTACTAGGTTTAAGGTGCGAGGGGCAAGGTTTAGAGGAGATGTACAAGGCAGGTTTTTTACACAGAGGGTAGTGGGTGCCTGGAACTCGCTGCCGGAAGCAGGGACGATAGTGACATTTAAGGGGCATCTTGACAAATACATGAATAGGACGGGAATAGAGGGATACGGACCCAGGAAGTGTAGAAGATTGTAGTTTAGTCGGGCAGCATGGTCGGCACTGGCTTGGAGGGCGGAAGGGCCTGTTCCTGTGCTGTACTTTTCTTTGTTCTTCCCATTGCCTTTGATCCCATTCTCCCCAAGTGCTATATCCAGCCACCTCTTGAATATATTCAAAGTTTTAGCATCAACTACTTCCTGTGGTAATGAATTCCACAGGCTCACCACTCTTTGTGTGAAGAAGTGTCTCCTTATATCTGTCCGAAATGGTTTACCCGGAATCCTCCGGCTGTGACCCCTGGTTCTGGACACACCTGAATGAAATGAAATGAAAATCGCTTATTGGCACAAGTAGCCTTCAACGAAGTTACTGTGAAAAGCCCCTAGTCGCCACATTCCGGCGCCTGTTCAGGGAGGCTGGTACGGGAATAGAACCGTGCTGCTGGCCTGCCTTGGTCTCCTTTAAAAGCCAGCTATTTAGCCCAGTGAGCTAAACCAGCTCCAGTCATTGGTAACATCATTGGTAACATCTTCCCTGCATCTACCCTGTCTAGTCCTGTTAGAATTTCATGAGTCTCTATGAGATCCCCCCTCATTCTTCTGAACTCCAGCGAGAACAATCCCAATCTAGTCAATCTCTGCTCATATGACAGTCCCGCCATCCCTGGAATCAGTCTGGTAAACCTTCGCTGCACTCCCTCGAGAGCAAGAACATCCTTCCCCAGAGAACTGCACACAATACTCCAAGTGTGGCCTCATCAAGGCCCTGTACAATTGCAGCAACACATCTCTCGCAATGAAGGCCAATATACCATTAGCCTTCTTTACCGCCTGCTGCACCTGCATGCTTACCTTCAGTGACTGGTGCACAAGGACACCCAGATCCCGCTGCACACTCCCCTCTCCCAATTTACAACCATTCGGGGAGTAATCTGTCTTCCTGCTTTTGCTTCCAAAATGAATAACCTCACACTTATCCAAATTATACTGCATCTGCCATTGGTTTTCCCACTTGCCCAACTTTTCCAGATCTTACAGATTCATTTAGTAACATTCACACCACACAAGTGCCAGGCAATGACCATGGTTTAGCACACTGGGCTAAATCGCTGGCTTTTAAAGCAGACCAAGGCAGGCCAGCAGCACGGTTCAATTCCCTTACCAGCCTCCCCGAACAGGTGCCAGAATGTGGCAACTAGGGGCTTTTCACAGTAACTTCATTGAAGCCTACTCGTGACAATAAGTGATTTTCATTTTCATTTCATCTCCAACAAGAGAGAATCTAACCATCGCCCCATGACGTTCTATGGCATTACCATCACGGAATCACCCACAATCAACATCCTGGGGGTTACCAGTGACCCGAATCTGAACCAGCCATATAAATACTGCGGCTAGAAGAGCAGGTCAGAGGCTGGGAATCCTGTGGTGAGTAACTCACCTCCTGACCCCCCCCCCCAAAATCTGCCCACCATCCACAAGTCAGGAGTGTGATGGTTGAGCCTTTTGGCCAATTCATTGGCCACCAGCCAACCAATCGAACCGAGTTTTGCCTGGTTGAGTCCAACACCACCATCCAGGACAAAGCAGCCCGCTTGATGCTGTTACAAGCCCCTGAACTAGTGTGCAGTCATTTCCAGCCCCAATTGACCGGTGTCGCAATTTAACTTGCCCAACCTCTATATATACACACACACACACACACATAGACAAGACAGCCAAACACAGAGAGGAGGAGAGGGGTGTAGGCAAAAATGTTGAGTAAAAGGTAAGGGGTGGGATTCTCCTTTCGCTGACTCTGAAATCATAGATCATAGAATTTACAGTGCAGAAGGAGGCCATTCAGCCCATCGAGTCTGCACCAGCTCTTGGAAAGAGCACCTACCTAAGGTCAACACATCCACCCTATCCCCATAACCCAGTAACCCCACCCAACACTAAGGGCAATTTTGGACACTTAAGGGCAATTTAGCACGGCCAATCCACCTACCCTGCACATCTTTGGACTGTGGGAGGAAACCGGAGCACCCGGAGGAAACCCACGCAGACACGGGGAGAATGTGCAGACTCCGCACAGACAGTGACCCAAGCCGGAATCGAACCTGGGACCCTGGAGCTGTGAAGCAATTGTGCTATCCACAATGCTAACGTGCTGCCCCGAATCGGGCGTGCGATCAGGCCGTTTTTGAAATTGCAGCAGGTGCCGTTTGACGCCGCATCACGATGCTCCGCCTCCTTGAAAAAGGCGTCAATGCGACGCACTGCACCTGCTATTGAAGCACCATTCGCATACCATTAGTGGGCTCACCCGTGATTCTCCATCTCCGATGGGCCGAGTTCCTGACGGTGCGGTCCACGTGTGCTCTCACAAATCATGAACCTGGCGTGGTGGCTGCTGAGAGATAGAGGGTGGGTGTACGGACAGTGTCCAGCACCGCCATACTCCTCCGACAGCCGTGCCGCTGGCCGGGGGGGCTTCTGCCAGGGCTGGGGGCAGTAGTGGGGGCTGGCCAGGAGGTGGGGTCGGGGTGGACGGATACGCAACACCATTACCGCAGCCGGCAAGGCAGCCATGCATGCCGCTGACGGCCTGCTTTACACCTGGTGCCCTGGGTTGTATAGCTGACCCCCCCCCCCCAACCTCGGGGGACATTACGGCCTTTTGGCCAATTCATTGGCCACCAGCCAACCAATCGAACCGAGCCCCACCACACCTCTCTTGTGCCGAAATGTCCGACTTGTGTTGCTCGAAGCCAGCAGAGTGTTCTCTTTTGTAACTTTTCAATTCCTCATTTCCCCTGCTGCTTGACTTAAAGACACATGTCCATTAAGCATCCATGGATCAAAAATAAAGAAATCAACAGGAAGGATCCTTACAGCAGCCCATCCACAAGCATTCATTCCCTCTGCCAAAGATTAATAGTCGCTGCAGTGTGTGTACCATCTACAAGATGCACTTCAGGAACTCACCAATATAATGGCAATGGATCATAGCCCCAACTTATGTACAGACCTATTGAATTTTTAATTTAAAAAAAAAAGACATTCAAATAAAAACTTACTGAGAATATAAAGTAACCATTTGCTGTCATTCCTATGTGGATTATATGAGACAACAGAATGCCTCACCCTTTTTCAGACAGACACTTCAAAGGAAGAGATGCAATGCAAAAAATGAACTGTAATCTCCTGTGGAGATAATGGAAGATGATTACCATTTCGGCAGAGACCACCTCCTGCATGCCATACCCCCTTCCAGGAATACAGACGAAAAGGGGATTAAAAACCAACTGCAACCCTGGTCTCTGTGTGCTGGGTTAGTTCTACTGTGCGAATGTGTGCAGTGCAGGCCACAGCTGAAGAACATTCACTCAGCAGGTTAAAAAAGAGTCTTGCTCACTCTCTGACTGCTTAAAGCAAGTCAGCAAAGCCATAGTTGAAAAGGAAATAGGACACTTCCTTTCACCTAACGTGCAGAACCAAGAATCTCCAAACCAACTGCACAACTGCCAAAGCATGATTGGAATCACCCAACTTAATGGCTGCAATGTTTCACCATCTGCTCCTCACAGACAAGCCAAATGTGATTCGGCTATGTTTTTTCAACGTTTATTTTTGGACTCACTCTTCTCGTGTTTTAGTAACTAAAAAACTCACTCTCTTTTTAACTCAAGGAAGTGGGGTTAAATTGGTTCATTTTAATGCATTTAAACTGGGAAAGGTGATCCACCAGGGAAGGGATCCTTTTTAAATTAACCCTGTTGTGATCCACCGAGGGGGTTGCATAAAGATGGGGAGCATCATGCGTCAGCGGCATGCATGGCTGCCTTGCCGGCTGCGGTAATGGTGTTGCGTATCCGTCCACCCCCACCTTCCTCATCGGGGCACATAACAATTTGGGGGTAGCCCGTCCAGAACCAGAGCAAATTGGGAGACCTCGCCCAGGGACCAAGGCTCCTTTGACAGCACCTTCCAAACCCACGGCCGCTACCATCTAGAAGGACAAGGGCAGCAGACGCATGGGGGAACATCAACACCTGGAAGCACCACGAGAAGCCAATCACTTGGAAATACATCGGCCATTCCTCCGCTGTCGCTGGGTCAAGAATCGTGGCACTCCCTCACCAACAGCGCTGTGGGTGGACCGACACCACGGGGACCGCAGCAGCTCAAGAAGGCGGCACACCCACCACCTTCTCACGGGGCAATTGGGGATGGGAACAAGTGCCAGCCCAGCCAGCGACGCCCACGTCCATGTAAATGAGCAAAGCAATACTAATTCCCAAACCTCAGCGCTCGCATGAGTGAGCGCACCTCATACCGGATGGTAAAATGCCATTGCACGAGTGGCGATTACCTCAGACATGATGCCATCAAACCTCAGGCAAAACATCAGATGATTTTTCCATTGCGTCGAACGATCCTGTGCCAATCGATTCCAGGGTGGTATCAAACAACCGACACCCCCACCCCTCCACCCCTCCTCAAACCTCAGGTAGATTATCAAGAGGAAATATTGTTTGCTCGACGGGTTCGAAGCAGATTTAATCTGCTGCGAGGAAGCAAAGGAAACCACAGCTGCAGGTAGGAATCCAACGCTATCTGCATTTCTAAACAAAAGGAACCCAGACATCATCAATCCGTCGGCAGCGGGCGTCAATGTTCAAGTGCACGTAACAAAACACCTGCCAAATATAAATGAGCCTAACTCATAGTTTAACAGAGTTGCGGTGCCTGTAAGATAGCATCGCCAGCCAAACAACTACTGACTTTAAACGGGTCGTTTTGGCTGAACAGCTGGTTTGTGATGCGGAGTGACGTCAACAGCGAGGGTTCGATTCCCATATCCGGCCTACGATATCCATTCTTAAAAAAATATTTTTATTCAAGGCATTTTACACGTGAGAATATCAGAAGACCAAACAACAACGTGAAGGAAAAAAAAACCCCACATGCTCCCAACCACCCCAATACGAAAACCCCAAGACACCCGCACCTTCCTAATTTTTCCCCCTCACCCCCCCCCCCCCCCCCCTCGCCTCCCCCAGCCCCTTCCCTCCCGGCCCCTCAATTCACCCTGAAGAAATCAATGAACGGTTTCTACCTCCGGGTGAACCCCTTCCTCTGAGAAGCCCCTGCAAGGCGAACTACACCTTTTCCAACTGCAGGAATTGTCTCAGGTCACACACCCACAACCCCACCTTCGGGGGCTCCGCGTCCCGCCAGTGCGGTGTTCTTTGTGATTCTTATTATCCGGATGGAAGTTGCAGTGCTCACAAAGACCACAGAAGTTCAATACAAATTATTACACTACTTATTAAAGCTCGACCACTTGCTCCTATAGCAAGCAATAATCTAGTAATCTACACTCTACTAACACTAGTCTCTATACTCTATCTATAACTGTACTCTGCACTCTCTAGACCTCTCCTCTGCACTCTCTCCAGCTCTCTCCCAGAACCCTGAGAGTTAGTGCTTTGTATAGTCTGCATCTAGCTCCATCTAGTGGTTAATTATGTTATTACATTAACCCTTTGTATTCTAGACATTCTACAAAGTGTCACAGCCAGCACAACAAGATCCGTCTCCGGGCTATCAGGAGGCAAAGGCCAATACATCGGCCTCTCTCCTCCTCCCCCCGGACTCCCGAATCCTCCGAAGGCTCTCCATGAAGGCCATCCCGCCTTCTCAACCCAGCCCCTCGCCTGAGGAGTGGCGACCCTCAGGTTAAATCACTGCCAGTCAGCCCCCTCGCTCAAAAGGGGAGAGCGGCCTGTGATCCTTAGAGACAACGGAGACGTTCATTTCATTAGCTTTAAGGATGTCCTATAATCGAGTACTATCCGACTACAAGGTGCTTCGCAGATCGATACACGCAGCAATCACATTGCCCCCTACCCTCCCATTATTTTTCTTTGCTCACATTCCAGAACCAATAAGTTAATTAATCAAATCAGACTCCTCTACAAACCGCGGGCTCTGTACAGTTGGCCAGAAATTCCAGACTATTACTCTACCTGACGATCAAATATCTGGCGAGAGACTTGCCCGCTATTTGCAATTACCCCAAATTAATAGCCGGCACAAAAGTCTGCCTTTCACCAGTTGTTAGGTTAATGCACTTCAATAATTCCAATTTAGTTCAGAGCAGTGTTTTACTAACTCGCAACACAACTTGAGAAGAGACCTTTATCCTTCCATGGGACGTGATCGTCGCTGGTTGGACCCAACATTTGTTGTCCAATCTCTAATTGCCCTTGAACTGAGTGTCTCGCTCGGCCATTCCCGAGGGGCAGTCAAGAGGCAACTGCATTGCGGTGGGTCCGGAGTCACCTGTAGGCCAGACCGGGCAATTCTGATTCCCAATTGTCCTCCCGCAGCGCCAAGTCAGACTTTTGTCCCTTTCCCATAGCTAGGAATTCCCGGAACAGGTCGCTAGTCTGTCGCCAGGGGCTTACGGCATGAGGGGGCGCCGCTCCACATCAAGCCCGGCTGAACAGGAGTCCCTCCCGCTCTTACCGCCAGCCATTGGCGTGTTGGGAAGGATTTGCAGGTTGACGCGCTCAATCTGTTTGGCCGCGTTACGAACGCACCTTCCTTGGTCGTCAAGTCCTGGGGTGGGAATCGAACCCGGAGCTCCTGGTCCAGAGGCAGGGTCGCTAACCCCACTGCGTCACAAGACCCAGATCGGGATAGCAGACTCCTTCCCCAAAGGGCACGAGAGAACTAGATGAGTTTTTACGACAACCGACCATGGTTTCACGGTCACCATGACTGAGGCCAGGATCTCCGGGCCCCCAGCCACGTGGTTGGTTACTCCAGCCGCTTGTCAGTGGGATTTCCCATTGAAGCCGTCCCAAGCCCCCGGTAAGCCCACAGGGGGTGGGGGTGCACTGCCGGCGGGGAACAGTGAATCCCAATGGCCAGAGAATTCCGGCCTAGCTTTCCATTCCTGATTTATTCATTGAATTTAACTTGAGCCAGCTGCCGTGGTGGGATTTGACCCCATGATCCCAGAGTATCAGCCTGGGCCTCTGGATTACTGGTCCAGTGACAGCACCACTGCCCCACCATCTGGCCGAAAGGTGCCACTACACCACACGGTCTGCAGCGGTTCAAGAAGAGAGCTCATTACCACCTTCTCACGGGCGGTTACAATCATAGAGTTCCTACAGTGCAGGAACAGGCCATTCGGCCCATTGAGTCAAACCGACCCTCCAAAAGAGCTCACTACCTAGGCCCACACCCCGGCCTAACCCCCTTAACCCCGTCTAACTGCACGTCTTTTGGACTGTGGGAGGAAACCGGAGCACCCGGAGGAAACCCACGCAGGCACGGTGAGGACGGGCAGACTCCACACAGACCGTCACCCGAGGCTGGAATCGAACCCGGGTCCCTGGGGCTGTGAGGCAGCAGTACTAACCACTGTGCCGCCCATTGTAAATGGTCTTTCTATTCCCTTGGATCTTTTTACAGGCTGGAAACAACAGGGATGAACAATAAATGCTGGGCCCAGCCAGCAATGCCCACATCCCACGATAGAATGAAAAAGGGTAAAAGGCTGGATTAAGAACCAGGCTGTGGCAACTCCCAGACCGAATACTCTCCACAATTCTCTTTCGGCTCGGGACGAGTACAGAGCCTTCAGGATCTCCCGTGACGGCTCAATCCTTCCCCAACATTGAGTGCCAGATTAATCGAGCTCAGTCTTTCAGGGGTTTCCTCGATCCCCCAAACCCCTCTCTTAGGGCTCGGTTTAAAGCCTCACCCCTATGGCGGCCACCCGCTTGGACACTTGTCTCACTGGGCGATGGGCCAGCCTGTGTCCATTTCTTTTCCCAAGTGCGCACGGCAGAAGAAGGAGCGTGCATTCCCCTTGCGCCTTTCACAGCCTCCGGGCACTCCAAATCCCCCTGTGACCGACGGCTTGTGATATTCCCGATCTGATGGGTTGGCATTGGTTCGGCCGGGAATGGTGCAGTGAAACATCGTAAGCCGGCCACAAGAGGGAGCTCCAAGATAAAGAACAAGAACAAGCATGACCCATCCACCTAACCTGCCCATCTTTAGACATCTAGGGGCAATTTAGCACGGCCAATCCATCCAACCTGCACACCTTTGGACTGTGGGAGGAGACCGGAGCACCCGGAGGAAACCCACGCAGCCACGGGGAGAACATTCAAACTCCACACGGACAGTCACCCGAGTCCAGAATTGAACGCAGGTCCCTGGCGCTGTGAGGCAGCAGTGCTAACCATTGTGTCACCGTGCTCTCTGAGGAAGTGAATCCCAAAGATAAGTGACCCTCTGAGACTATAAATTCCACCTCATATCCGTCTTAAAGAGGAAATTCATTGGATCGCTGATGAACAAGAGGTGCCCCACTCATTGGAGATCATGGCTGATTTGTGAACTAACTCCATATAACTCCCGATGTCCCACGAAAACAACAATTTATATTTATGTAGCACCTTTAAGGTACTAAAAGCTCCCAAAGTGCTTCACCTGGTCAGAGTGGCAAGTTTTGGGGCAGCACGGTGGCACCGTGGTTAGCACTGCTGCCTAAGGCGCCAAGGACCCGGGTTCGATCCCGGCTCTGGGTCACTGTCCATGTGGAGTTTGCACATTCTCCCCGTGTCTGCGTGGGTTTCGCCCCCACACCCCAAAGATGTGCAGGGTACGTGGGTTGGCCACGCTAAATTGCCCCTTAATTGGAAAAAAAAAATTGGGTACTCTCAAATTTATTTTAAAAAAAGAAGAGGCAAGTTTTAAGAAGTGTCTTCGAAGATGAAAGTGGGGCAGAGAGGGAATTCCAATCTGTAGGGCCCAGGCAACTGAAGGCACGGCCGGCAAAGGTTTTTAAAATTCTTTCATGAGATGTGGGCATTGCTGGCTGGGCCGACATTTAATGCCCATATCTCTTTGCCCCTTGAGAAGGTGGTGGTGAGCTGCCTTCTTGAACCGCCGCAGTCCGCGTGGAGTAGGCACACCCGTAGTGCTGATAGAGAGGGAGTTTCAGGATTTTGACCCAGCGACAGTGAAGGAACGGCCAATATTTTTCCAAGTCAGGAATGGTGAGTGATTAGGAGGGGAACCTTCAGGTGGTGGGGTTCCCAGGTATCTCTTGTCCTTCTAGATGGTCGGCGTTGTGAGTTTGGAAGGTGTTGTCTAAGGAGTCTTGGTGAGTTACTGCAGTGCGTTTTGAAGATGGTGCACACGGCTGCCACTGTTCGTCGGTGGTGGAGGGAGTGAATGTTGAAGGTGGTGAATGGGCTATTGATCAAGCGGGGCTGCTTTGTCCTGGATGGTGTCGAGCTTCTGGAGTGTTGTTGGAGCTGCACTCATCCAGGCAAGTGGGGAGTATTCCATCACACTCCTGACCTGAGCCTTGTAGGTTTTGGGGAGTCAGGAGGTGAGTTACACGCCGCAAGATTCCCAGCCTTTGACCTGCTCTCGTAGCCACAGTATTTATATGGCTGGGTCCAGCTCAGTTTCTGGTCAATGGATGCTGATTGTGAGGGATTCAGCAATGGTAATGCCATTGAATGTCAAGGGGAGATGGTTAGATCCTCTCTTGTTGGAGATGATCATTGCCTGGTACTTGTGTGGCGTGAATGTGACTTGCCACCTGTCCGCCCAAGCCAGGATATTGTCCAGGTCTTGCTTCAGTATCTGAGGAGTCGCGAATGTTGCTGAACGTGCAGTCATCCGCAAACATCCCCACTTCTGACCTTATGATGGAGGGAAGGTCATTGATGAAGCAGCTGAAGATGGTTGGGCCGAGGTTACTACCCTGGGGAACTCTTGCAGTGATGTCCTGGAGCTGAAATGATTGACCTCCAACCATCACCATCACCTTCCTTTGTATGGCTCCAACCAACAATGGTTTCATGGTCATCATGATTGAGTATAAATTGAACCAGCTGTCGTGGTAGGATTTGACCCCGTGACCCCAGAGTATCAGCCTAGGCCTCTGGATTATTGGTCCAGGGACAGCGCCACTGCGCCACCATCTGGCCCAAAGGTGCCACTACACCACACGGTCTGCAATGGTTCAAGAAGAGAGCTCCCTGCCACCTTCTAAAGGCCATAGAGTCCCTACAGTGCACAAGGAGGCCATTCAGCCCATCGAGTCTGCACTGACCCTCCACAAGAGGACCCTGCCTAGGCCCACACCCCAGCCTATCCCCCTAACCCCACCTAACCTGCACATCTTTGATCACTAAGGTGCAATTTATCACGGCCAATCCACCTAACCTGCACATCTTTTGGACTGTGGGAGGAAACTGGAGCACCCGGAGGAAACCCACGCAGCCACGGGGAGAATGTGCAGACTCCGCACAGACAGTCACCCGAGGCCAGACTGTGGCCATTCCCAGCCCGAATACTCTCCACAATTGTCTTTCAGCTCGGGAGGAGTACATTGAGTGCCAAATTAATCGAGCTCAGTCTTTCAGGGGTTTCCTCGATCCCCAAAACCCCTTCTGGCCCCTCTCTTAGGGCTCGGTTTAAAGCCTCACCCCTATGGCGGCCACGCACTTGGACACTTGTCTCACTGGGCGATGGGCCAGCCTGTGTCCATTTCTTTTCCCAAGCGTGCACGGCAGAAGAAGGAGCGTCCATTCCCCTCGCGCCTTTCACAGCCTATCGGCATTCCGAAGACCCCAGTGACCAACGGTTTGTGATATTCCCGATCCGATGGTTTGGCATTGATTAGGCCGGGAATGATGCAGTGAAACATCATCAGCCGGCCACAAGGGGGAGCTCCATGATAAAGGACGAGGACAAGCATGACCCATCCACCTAACCTGCACATCTTTGGACTGTGGGAGGAAACCGGAGCACCCGGAGGAAACCCACGCAGACACGGGGAGAACGTGCAAACTCCACACAGTCAGTCAACCGAAGCTGGAATTGAACCCGGGTCCCTGCCGCTGTGAGGCAGCAGTGCTAACCACTGCGCCGCCCCCATGGGTGATTATTTTTTTTAAAGATCGCCAGTCTTCGAGAGGCGACAGAGAGAGTCTGTAAAGGGATATAGATAGAAGTGAGTGGGCAGAAAAGCAGCATATGGAGTATAATGTGGGTGAAAGTGAACCTGCCCAGTTTGGCAGAATAGAGAAGCAGTGTACTACTTAAATGGTGAGACAGGACTCTCTCGCTGCCCTGGTATATAACTCACACAGAGTCAGTGCACAGCGAAGGATTAGGAAGGCAATTGGAATGTCGGCATTTATTGCAAGCGGAGTGGAATATAAAAGTAGGGATGTTTTACTGCGGCTGTACAGGGTATCAGTGAGACCACATCTGGAGCACTGTGTGCAGGTTTGGACTCCCTATTTAAAACAAAATACTTAACTGCTTCAGAAGCAGTTCAGAGAAGGTTTACTGGATTCATTCCTGGGATGAAGGGCTTATATTAGGAAGAAAGATTGAGCAGGTTAGGCCTTTACCCATTGGAGGTGAGGAGAAACATATGAGATCTTGGGGAGACTTGATAGGGTGGATACTTTCGTCTTTTTCTTGAGCCGCCCCTCAGGTGACTTGCTTCCACTCCGGGGAGGTGGTTCCTGCGGTGGCTGAATAGCCCAATCCTGGATCCGCAGACTCTGCCACAGGTTTGGCAGGGGGCATTTGATGAGATGGGTGGGTGGGACACTCTGGATTCTGCGCTCTCCTTCCGCTGTTTACGCTCGGCCTCCGCATGCTCCACCCTACGCTGCGCGAGGTGATTGGCTTTTCTCCAGCTTGTGCGTTCTAAGGCGAGCGATTCCCACGTGTTGATGGGGATGTTGCATTTATTTAGGGAGGCTTTCAGAGTGTCCTTGTGATGTTTCCTCTGCCCTCCCAGTGATCGCTGCCCCTGCGGAGCTCGGAGTGGAGCACTTGTTTCGGGAGTCCTGTGTGGGGCAATGTGGCTCGCCCATCGCAGCTGGTCGAATGTGACCAGTGCCTCGATACTGGGGATGTCTTCGGAGAGGGCACTCACGTTGGTAAGCCTATCCTGCCAGTGCATATGCAGGGTTTTGTGGAGGTAACGTTGGTGTATCTCACTGGGCTAAATCGCTGGCTTTTAAAGCAGACCAAGGCAGACCAGCAGCACGGTTCAATTCCCGTACCAGCCTCCCCGAACAGGCGCCGGAATGTGGCGACTAGGGGCTTTTCACAGTAACTTCATTTGAAGCCTACTTGTGACAATAAGCGATTTTCATTTCATTTCATTTCATTTGAGGTGTCTGCTGTACAATGTCCATGTTTATGATGCATGCAGGAGGGCAAGATCACGGCTGCTCTGTACACCATGAGCTTGGTGATGGGTTTGAGGTCTCGGTCTTCGAACATTCTGTTCCTCAGCCGTCCGAAGACTGCGCTGACGCATTTATTTTTTGAAATCGCTTATTGTCACAAGTAGGCTTCAAATGAAGTTACTGTGAAAAGCCCCTAGTCGCCACATTCCGGCGCCTGTTCGGGGAGGCTGGTACGGGAATTGGTTACCAGGTGGGAGTTTCCTTCTTGGGGAGACTAAAACTAGGGAACATAGTTTAAAAATAAGAGGTCCCCCTTTTAAGACAGAGTTGGGGAGAATTTTATTTCTCCCAAAAGGCGTGGAATTCTATTACCCAGAAAGTCAATGAAAGTGGTGTCATTGAATTCATTCAAGGCAAAGTTAGATAGATTTTTGATAGTCAAGGGTTATGGGAGGGTTAGGGTTAGGGTGGGGGGGGAGTGCAGAATGGCAGGACAGTGGAACTAAGATTGCAACCAGATCGATCATGGTCATATCGCAAGGCGGAACAGGCTCAAAGGGCCGAATGGCCTTTTTCTGCTCCTATGTCCTTAGATTTATCAGACATGCTCGATCCAGAGGGTAGTTGGACTCGCTGAGAGAGGGGTGGAGGCAGGTCCGTTCGAGATGTCCAAAAGGGTTGCCACCTGAAAAGAATATGCAAGTTTATGGGGGGGTTAAGACAGGGGGAGTGAGACCTGGTAGAACGCTCTTTCAGAGAGCGGGTGTAGACTTGATGGGCCGAATGGCCTCCTTCTGCACTGCACACAATCTGGGGTACCCTCGTGACAAGCCCAAGCTGAAAGATTTCAACGTGCCCAGCCACTCCCTCCTTGATCACTGACACTAATCATTTTCTGGCAACAAGACGTTAGGCTCACTGGTCAACAGTTCCTTAACAGAGGGATGTGCGGAAGTCTTCAACCTCAAGGGACTTCCCTGAATCGAGAGAAATTTGGAAGATTACTGTCGTAATCTGGGGTCGAGCGGGTCACGGGACACTAATGAAACCTTAAGCAGGTGATGGGACATGAAGAGGCTGGGGGATTGATATTCCTAAAGGAACACACTCTGAGTGGCATCCTGTACAAAATCGGAGGGCTGTGCACTGTGAGCTGGCCCCTGTAGTAGAGTAGCTGCTCTGTACTCTTGTTCTGTTGCATTGAACCTTTTTCCTTTGACTCAACCTGTTAGGCTTGGTGTGGATTCCTTTCCAGACCTCATGATAATTACAGTTACAGTAGCTGCAATGTTTTCATTGGCGATAATCAGGGACAGTCAGCGTGGCTTTGTCAGAGGGCAGGCAGGCCGCACAACTTTGATTGAATTTTTCGAGGAGGCGATCGGGTGTGTAGATAATAATCATTATCTTTATTAATATCACAAGTCGGCTTACATTAACACTGAAGTGCCGTTACTGTGAAAATCCGCTCGTCGCCATATTCCGCCGTCAGTTCGGGAACACGAAGGGAGAATTCAGAATGTCCAAATTACCGAACAAGCTTTTTGGGCCTTGTGGGAGGAAACCGGAGCACCCGGAGGAAACCCACGCAGACACGGGGAGAAGGTGCAGACTCCGCACAGACAGTGACCCAAGCCGGGAATCGAACCCGGGACCCTGGCGCTGTGAAGCAACAGCGATAACCACTGTGCTACCGGATAAGCAGGGCCAATCGTGGGGGTGGGGGGAGGGGGGGGAAAAGGAGGGCCATTTTGCCTGGGTCTGGGCCTCGAATTTCGACACTTGCGTTGGCGTTTGCTAAGTTCCGCAAATTGTTTTTCCATGCATAAGGAAGTAACGTAGAGAAAGAAAGTAAGTTTTACAGTTCCGCATTGTACAGCAGGCAGCGACGGTGCAGCCTACCCTACAGGCGGGTGAAGGAGGGTGCAAGTACGTGGATACATGAAGGCAGCAGAGCTAGAGCACGGTTGAAGTTGTCATTTGAATGCATAATATCAACTGTGACGTTTCACATAGCTGGATTTTCCCCCAATAATTTTTTTTTAAATTTTAAAATAATTTTTATTAAGGTTTTCATAAAATATTAATAACAAAATGAAAAAGGAACCCAACAGGGTTACGTACAAAACATGGTCTAGAAAAGCAACCCTCCCTACCCCCCTCCCCCCTGTACATAAATAATAAATTAACATTAACACCCCGACTTAACACAACTGGTATATACACCCCCCTGGACCCTCCAGTGTAAATAACAAAGACAAAAATAACCCCCCCCCCCCCCCCCCCCACGTTGCTGCTGCCATTGACCAATGTCTAACGTTCTGCCAGGAAGTCTTAAGAACGGTTGTCACCGCCTAAAGAACCCTTGTACCGACTCTCTCAAAGCAAATTTCACCCTCTCCAATTTAATGAACCCCGCCATATCGTTGATCCAGGATTCCACGCTTGGGGACCTCGCATCCCTTCACTGAAGAAGAATCCTTCGCCGGGCTACCAGGGACGCAAAGGCCAGAATACCGGCCTCATTCGCCTCCTGCACTCCCGGCTCCTCTGCCACCCCAAATATTGCGAGCCCCCAGCCCGGTTTGACACTGGATCCTACCACCCTCGACACCGTCCTCGCTACGCTCTTCCAAAATTCCTCCAGCGCTGGGCATGCCCAGAACATATGGGTGTGATTTGCTGGGCTCCCTGAGCACCTAACACACCTGTCCTCACCTCCAAAGAACCGGCTCATCCTTGTCCCGGTCATGTGTGCCCTGTGCAGCACCTTAAACTGTATGAGGCTGAGCCTCGCGCACAATGAGGAAGAATTCACTCTCCCTAGGGCATCTGCCCACATCCCTTCCTCAATCTCCTCTCCCAACTCCTCCTCCCACTTACCTTTCACCTCCACCACCGAGGCCTCCTCCTCCTCCTGCATCACCTGGTAAGTTTCCGAGATCTTCCCCACTCCCACCCACAAACCCCGAGAGCACCCTGTCCTGTACTGTGTGTGGCAGTAGCCGCGGGAATTCCACCACCTGCCGTCTGGCAAACGCCCTTACCTGTAAGTACCTGAAGGTGTTCCCCGGGGGGAGCCCGTACTTCTCCTCCAGCTCACCCAGGCTCGCAAACTTCCCGTCCACAAACAGGTCCCCTAACCTTAGTATCCCTGCCCTGTGCCACACCGAAAACCCTCCATCTGTTCTCCCTGGGAGGAACCGGTGGTTCCCCCGTATTGGGGTCCACGTCGAGGCCCCAACTTCCCCCTATGCCACCTCCACTGCCCCCAGATTTTGAGGGCAGCCGCCACCACCGGGCTCGTGGTATACCTCCTTGGAGGGAGCGGCAGCGGCGCCGTTGCCAGCACCCCCAGACTCGTACCCACACAAGACGCCATCTCCAGCCTCTTCCATGCAGCCCCCTCCCCCTCCATCACCCACTTGCGCACCATCGTCACATTGGCGGCCCAGTAATACCCACAGAGGTTGGGCAGCGCCAGTCCCCCCCTATCTCTACTCCGCTCCAGGAACACCCTTCTCACCCTCGGAGTCCCTCACGCCCACACAAACCTTGGGCGAAATTCTCCCCCAACAACGATGTCCGCCGACTGGCGCCAAAAACGGCACCAATCAGACGGGCATCGCGCCGGCCCAAAGGTGCGGAATGCTCCGCATCTTTGGGGGCCAGCCCCAACATTGCGGGGCTAGGCCGGCGCCGGAGGGATTTCCGCCCCGCCAGCTGGCAGAAATGGCGTTTGGTGCCCCGCCAGCGGAAATGCGGCGCATGCGCGGGAGCGTCAGCGGCCGCCGACAGTTTCCCGCGCATGCGCAGTGGGGAGAGTCACTTCCTCCTCTGCCATGGTGGAGACCGTGGCGGAGGCGGAAGGGAAAGAGTGCCCCCACGGCACAGGCCCGCCCGCGGATCGGTGGGCCCCGATCGCGGGCCAGGCCACAGTGGTCAGATCGCCCCGCGCCCCCCCCCAGGACCCCGGAGCCCGCCCACGCCGCCTGGTCCCGCCGGTAAATACCAGCTTTGATTTACGCCGGTGGGACAGGCAATTTCTGGGCGGAACTTGGGCCCGTCCGGGCCGGAGAATTGAGCGGGGGGGGCCCAACCGGCGTGGCCCGATTCCCGCCCCCGCCCAATCTCCGGTACCGAAGACTTCGGCGGGGGCGAGGGCGGGATTCACGGCGGCCAACGGCCATTCTCCGACCCGGCGGGGGGTCGGAGAATGACGCCCTGTATTATGCTCCTGTTGATCCGCCTAAAAGAAGCCTTCGGGATAAACACGGGGAGGCACTGGAACAGGAACAAAAACCTTGGGAGCACCGACATTTTGATTTACTGCACCCTACCCGCCAAGGACAGCGGCAACACGTCCCACCTCTTAAACTCCTCCTCCATTTGCTCCACCAGCCTTGTAAAATTAAACCTATGCAGGGCCCCCCAGCTCCTGGCCACCTGGACCCCCAAATACCTGAAGCTCCTCTCCGCCCTTTTTCGTGGGAGCTCGCCAATCCCCCTCTCCTGGTCCCCTGGGTGAACCACAAACAGCTCACTCTTCCCCATGTTAAGCTTGTACCCGGAAAAGTCCCCGAATTCCCTAAGAATCCTCATTACCTCTGGCATTCCCCCCACCGGGTCCGCCACATATAGCAGCAGGTCTTCCGCATAGAGCGACACCCTATGCTCCTCCCCACCCCGCACCAACCCCCTCCAGTTCCTTGACTCCCTCAGTGCCATAGCCAGGGGTTCAATCGCCAGTGCGAAGAGCAGGCGGGACAGGGGACACCCGTGCCTCGTCCCTCGGTGCAACCGAAAGTACTCGGACCTCCTCCTGTTTGTGGCCACACTCGCCATCGGGACCTCATACAACAGCCTAACCCACCTGACAAACCCCTCCCCAAACCCGAACCTCTTCAGCACCCCCCACAAGTACCCCCACCCTACCCTATCGAAGGCTTTCTCAGCGTCCATCGCCACCACTATCTCCGCCTCCCCCTCCCTCGCCGGCATCATGATAACGTTCAAAAGCCTCCGCACATTCGCGTTCAACCGCCTCCCTTTCACAAACCCCGTCTGGTCTTCATGGATGATCTGCGGCACACAATCCTCAATCCTCGTGGCTAAGACCTTCGCCAGCACCTTGGCATCTACATTTAACAACAAAATCGTTCTGTAAGACTCACACTGCAGGGGATCCTTGTCCCGCTTCAGGATCAAGGAGATCAGTGCCAGGGACATCGTCGGGGGCAAAGCACCCCCCCCCACCCCCCTCCCCCCTCCCTTGCCTCATTGAAGATCCTGACTAGCAACGGGCCCAACAGGTCCATATATTTTTTATAGAATTCGACCGGGAAACCATCCGGCCCCGGTGCCTTCCCTGCCTGCATGCTGCCTATCCCTTTGGTCAGCTCCTCCAGCCCAATCAGGGCCCCCAATCCCGCCACCAGTCCCTCTTCCACCTCTGGAAACCTCAATTGGTCCAGGAAGCGGCCCATCCCTCCCTCCTCCCGTTGGGGCTCGGGTCGGTACAATTGCTCGTAAAAGTCCCTGAAGACCCCATTGATGCCAACCCCACTCCGCACCACGCTCCATCCCCTGTCCTTAACTCCCCTGATCTCCCTAGCTGCGTCCCGCTTCCGAAGCTGATGCACCAGCATCCGGCTTGCCTTTTCCCCATACTCGTAGACCGCCCCCTGGGCCTTCCTCCACTGCACCTCCCCTTCCTGGTGGTCACCAGGTCGAATTCGGCCTGGAGGCTGCGCCTCTTCCTCAACAATCCTTCCTCGGGCACCTCCGCATATCTCCTGTCTACCCTCACCATCTCCCCCACCAGCCTCTCCCTCTCCCCCCGCTCCCTCCGCTCCTTATGGGCCCTAATGGCGATCAGCTCTCTCCTCACCACCGCCTTCAGCGCCTCCCATACCATCCCCACTCGGACCTCCCCATTGTCGTTGGTCTCCAAGTACCTCACTATACTTCCTCGGACCCGCTCGCTCATCTCCTCGTCCGCCAACAGCCCTACCTCCAAGCGCCACAGCGGGCACTGGTCCCTCTCCTCCCCCAGCTCCAAGTCCACCCCATGCGGGGCGTGGTCCGAAATGGCTATTGCCGAATACTCAGTATCCTCTACTCTCGCTATCAGCGCCCTACTCAAAATGAAAAAGTCGATTCGAGAATAAGCCTTATGAACATGTGAGAAGAATGAAAATTCCCTAGCCCCCAGCCTTGCAAATCTCCAAGGGACCCCCCTCTCATCTGGTCCATAAACCCCCTCAGCACTCTAGCCACCACCGGCTTCCTACCCGTCCTAGACCTGGAGCGATCCAATGGCGGATCCAACACCCTGTTAAAGACTCCCCCCATTATCAGGCCCCCCACTTCCAAGTCTGGGATCCGACCCAACATACGCCGCATAAAACCCGCATCGTCCCAGTTCGGGGCATACACATTGACCAGTACCACCCTCTCTCCCTGCAACTTACCACTTACCATTATGTACCTACCGCCATTATCTGCCACAATGCTCGACGCCTCAAATTACACCTTCTTTCCCACACCTTCTTTCCCACTAAGATCGCCACCCCTCGATTTTTGGCACCCTGCCCCGAGTGAAACACCTGACCTACCCACTCTTTCCTCAGTCTTACCTGGTCTGCCACCTTCAGGTGTGTCTCCTGGAGCATCACCACATCCGCCTTGAGCCCCTTCAGGTGAGCGAACACCCGGGTCCGCTTAAACGGCCCGTTCAGTCCCCTTACATTCCAGGTTATCAGCCGGATCAGGGGGCTACCCGCCCCCCTTCCCCGCCGACTATCCATAACCCCTCCTCGGCCAGCCACGCGCCCGCACCCCACACCCGGCCCGTTCCCCACGGCGGCATACCCCCGTCTCGACCCTCCACACTCGCTCCAGCTCCTCATAGAACATACAGTGCAGAAGGAGGCCATTCGGCCCATCGAGTCTGCACCGACCCACTTCAGCCCTCACTTCCACCCTATCCCCGTAACCCAATAACCCCTCCTAACCTTTTTGGTCACTAAGGGCAATTTAGCATGGCCAATCCACCTAACCTGCACGTCTTTGGACTGTGGGAGGAAACCGGAGCACCCGGAGGAAACCCACGCAGACATGGGGAGAACGTGCAGACTCCGACCCAGCGGGGAATCGAACCTGGGACCCTGGCGCTGTGAAGCCACAGTGCTATCCACTTGTGCTACCATGCTCCTCCTTGACCAAAAAGCAGCAGCAACTCGATTTCTCCCCCCCCCCCAGCTAGTACCCATCCTCCCTGATTTACTCCGCCCATTGCACTTCCGCAAGTCAGCTGACTCCTGCTGACCTCGGCCACTCCCGCCTCTCCTTCGACTCCTCCCATTGTGTGGCACACCCTCCTCTCCTGTTCCCCATCCATAGGCTCTCCCCCTGCCCCTTCCATTCTAAGCGCGGGAAACAACCCTCGTTTCCCCGCCCCGCCTCCTCCAGTCTTCTGCGCGGGAAAAAGCCCGCGCTTTCCACCTACCCGGCTCCGCCACCTCTGACGCAGCTCCTTTTACTGGCCCAGTCCCCTCACCCCCGACTCGGGCCTCCCCCTCCCCCGCGGGGCCCCATCTCACCGCCGTCCACCTATCCTGTTCCGTTTACCTACCCCCCTCCAAGAGCCCCCCCCGACCAACTCAACCAAAACAGCGCCCAACCCGCCCCGTCCACCCTCACCAACCCGAAAGAGAACTACACAGAGAAAAAGAAACCAGGAGCAAAGCAAAGGCCCCCCACTCAAAAAAAATTAACATATCCACCACAGTCCCCAAACGCCCATTCCGACCCACAATCTGTGTCCAACTTCTCGGTCTGAACAAAGGCCCACGCCTCCTCCAGAGACTCAAAATAATGGTGCCGGTCCTTGTAGGTAACCCACAGTCGCGCCGGCTGCAACATGCCAAACTTCACTCCCTTCCTGTGCAGCACCGCCTTCGCTCGATTGTACCCGGCCCTCCTCTTCGCCACCTCCGCTCTCCAGTCCTGATATATCCGAACCTCCGCGTTCTCCCACCTGCTGCTCCTCTCCTTCTTGGCCCACCTGAGCACACACTCCCGATCGACGAACCGATGGAACCGCACCAGCACCGCCCGCGGAGGCCCGTTAGCCTTGGGCCTCCTCGCCAACACTCTGGGCCCCTGGAAGGACCCCGCTCCCATCAGCGAGTTCAACATGGTGACCACATAGGCCCCCACGTCCGGCCCCTCCGGGAGGCCCAGAATCCGCAGATTCTTCCGCCTCGACCAATTCCCCATCTCCTCGAACCGCTTCTGCCATTTCTTGTGGAGCGCCTCGTACGCCTCCACCTTTACCGCCAGGCCTAAGATCTCATCCTCGTTGTCGGAGATCGTTTTTCGAGCCTCGCGGATCTCCACCCGCTGGGCCGTCTGTGTCTCCAGCAGCTTATCAATAGAAGCCTTCATCGGCTCTAGCAGGTCCGCTTTAATCTCTCTGAGGCAGCGCTGGATACCCTCCTGCTGCTCCTCCGCCCACTGCCTCCACGCTGCCTGGTCTCCGCCCGCCGCCATTTTGTTCTTCTCCCCTCCCTTCTTCGGGTCCACCACCACCTTTTTTGTCGCCCCGCTCCTAGTTAAAGCCATATACTATCGGGGAGCTGTTATAATCTCCTACCCACACCGGGAAACGCCGAAAAAGTGCCGTTGGGGGCCCTGAAAAGAGCCCAAAAGTCGTTTTTTGCGGGAGCCGCCGAATGTGCGACTTAGCTCCGCATAGCCGCAACCGGAAGGTGAAAATTACTTTCACCAATAATTAGTGCTTTAGCACAGAAAAAAGGTTAGAAAGGCATTTGTTAAATGTTTTTGAAAAATTCAAATGATGTCCCACTTTATTCGGCGGGTTTCATTTTTTTAAAATCCGGGGCCTCAAATGTTGCAATATTTTTCAGTCCGTGTCAGATCAATTCTTGGCCCGCAAGGGAGTCAAAGGTTATCGGCGGGGGGAGCAAAGCGGACTTGAGGGCATCAGTCAGATCAGCCAGGATCTTAAAGAATGGCAGAACAGATTTGAGGGGCTGAATGGCGTACTCCGTCTGTTCATAATTAAGAGAGTCTGAATAATGACTGAAGAAAGGAATTGGATAGGCTTGGCGGATTCGGTGAAGTGAAGAGGGCAGGAGGAGGCTCCTGTGGCCCATACATTGGGATGTAATTTGGTTGCCAACTCCTTCAGGATTGGCCTGGAGACTCCAGGGATTGACAATCATTCTCCAGGACCCTGCAGCATCGGCATTTAAAAATAGATCTGGTGCGGGATTCACCGGTTGGTCGATATCGTAATCGATGATCGGGCGGAGAATCCTTTCCGATGCCCAAATGGGGCGCCAGTTTGCCGCTGGTTTTCTATCCTGCGAAACAACATCATCGCGCCGCGCGCCGTTGGAACGACGTTGGTGCGTCACCTGAAGGCCCTCCCCCGATGCGCCGCCACGATGGGCCGCGTTCCCCAGCGCGCGGTTGACGTGTGGCCTCAGCGGTTGGGAACCCGGCGCGGCGGCTGCGGGCTGCGTTCTGCGCCGCCGGGCCGTGCTGCTGGCCGGCGGGGAGGCTTCCACGAGGGCTGGGTGGACTTGGAGGGGGTGGCCAGGAGGGGGCACCATCTGGCAGGCCGGATCTGCGTTACGGCGCGATCGCTGCAGGCCGTCACTGCGCGCATGCGCGGCCACTCTCCAGCCAATTTTGTCATGGGAGCCGGATGTTTTAGCCACCACGGCTGCTAGCCCCTCACCGGTCGCAGGATCGGTGAGGGCCTGGTGCCGATTTTCACATCGGAAAACACCACAGTTCCCACGCCAGTATTGGCACTTAGTCTCCAAATCGGTGAATCCAGCCCCGGGTTTTCTCTTTGCCTGATCTAAAAATATTAAATTTGTGGTTTAAAATAGGTGTTCAGCTGACAACCAATTGGGTAATGAGTCTTTCTGCTTTCCGATTGGCGTAGGCAGGCCCGGGTTCAAATCCCACCAGGGCAGGTGGGGAAATTTGAACTCAAAAGTCTAATGACGGTGCGATCAATGCCGATTGCCATGAAAACCCATCTGGATCGCGAATGGCCTTCAGGGAAGGAAATCTGCCGCCCTTACCCGGTCTGGCCTACTGGTGACTCCAGACCCACAGCAATGTGGTCGACTCTGAACTGCTCCTCTGAAATGGCCGAGCGAGACGCCCAGTTCAAGGGCAATTAGGGCAGGGCAACAAATGAATGGCCAATGACGCTTGCAACCCACGGATGAATTTTTAAAAAAAAGTCTATGGAATTCCTGACAATGTGGATCCTTGATAATGTGGACAATGAGTGAAATAGCCAGCAAACATTTTAACAGAAAACAGATGATAAAATAGATGGGATGGTGAGTCAGTCAGTAATTAACAGGGAAAATATGAAGTGGGAGAAAAGACTGGCGTTATAAAGATAAGTTTGAATCAACCAGCGAGAGCTTTTGACCCTCCCACTCACCACAATATTTCTGCAACTCAGTCTCCCGAATGCACTTGGCCACCAGGGAAACCTTCATTCCCGTTCCTGGTTATTCCCCCGATACGGAACCAATCTCCCCTCCCTTAACTTCAAGGATTGCGAGTGTGAAATCTTAGCCATTCATCGCTAGAACATAGAATCCCCAGGGTGCAGAAGGAAGCCATTCGGCCCATCGAGTCTGCACCGTCCCTCTGAAAGAGCACGCCACCCAGGCCCACTGCCTATCCCTGGAGCGCTACCTGCACATCTTTGGATTGTGGGGGAAACCGGAGCACCCGGAGACATGGGGAGAACATGTGGGGCGGGATTCTCCACTCCCGCGCCGAAGTGGCCGCGCCGTCGTGAACGCCGTCGAGGTTCACGACGGCGCGAAACGGCCCTGATCCCGACCGATTCAGGCTCTGACAATGGGCTAGGATCGGGGCCGCGTCATCTACACACGCCAGGCCTTGTCGCCCGCGTAAAGGCGGCGCCGCATAGATGACGCGGCCGGCGCCGCATAACTGGCGTCATCCACGCATGCGTGGTTGCCGTCCTCTCTAAGTCCGTCCCGCAAGAAGATGGCGGACGGATATTGCGGGGCCATGGAAGGAAGGAGGTCCTCCTTCAGAGAGGACGGCCCGATGATCGGTGGGCACCGATCGCGGGCCACCCCACATTTGAGGTACCCCCGGTGCAGGATCCCCCCTCGCCCCCCCGCAGGCCGCCCTCCCAGCGTTCGCACGCTGTTCCCGACGGCAGCAACCAGGTGTGGTCGGCGCCGGGGGGAACCCGCCGTTTTGGCCTGGCCGCTCGGCCCATCCGGGCCTGAGAATAGCGGGGGTGCCGGAGAATCGCCATTTTGGGTGTCTCCGGCGATTCTCCGGCCTGCGGCCCGCGGAACTCGACCGGGCCGTTCCCGCCGCTTGGGAGAATCGCGGGAGGGCGTCGGACCGGCATCCCGGGAAATTTTGGCGGCCCAGGCGATTCTCCCAACCGGCGGGGGAGTGGAGAATCTCGCCCCGTGAACTCCACACAGGTCGGAATTGAACCCGGGTCCCTGGCTCTGTGATGAAACAATGCTAACCACTGCGCCACTATGCCACCCATGCTAGTGGATTTGACTGGAACAGGTAAAGCACTAATGGATCCGGTGCACGTCCACTAAATTAGCTCCTGAATCCAGGAACATCCTGGAATGCAAAGACATCCCCCAGCTTCTTTTCAACACTGCAAATCTTTATCTTAAACCCCTTCGTCCCTTCCCCCGCCACAGACATCACCCAGAGCAATTGTGAGGTGACTACGGCCTAGATCTTTGTCACAATGATTGAGACCATTGTCCAGTTGCCTGTGCACCACGTGGTCACTGCATTTAATTAAAATTATTTTCCAAACAGCGAATGCATTTCAAAAGCACTTCAACAGCTAAAGAAAGGTATGTCAGGTGCTGAGGTCATGAAAGGAGGTTGCATGGGGGGGGGGGGGCGAGATTGGGTCAACTGGACCTGTATTCATCTGCACTCAGAAGAATGAGAGGGGGGTCTCATTGAAGCGTATAAAATTCTGACAGGGCTGGACAGACTGGAGGCAGGGATGCTCTTTCCCCTGGCTGGGCCGGGTGGGGTCCAGAACAAGGGGTCAGGGTCTCGGGATATGGTGTAATCGCCCTCACGGGTCCCTGTAGTACGACCCGATTGATTTCCCCATGGGACTCGTGGAATACGAGCTCCCACCCGAGTGGACAGAGGCCCATCACCCAGGGCTCGTAACAATCACCTGTTAAAAGCCGGCCCGAATTGGCAGCGCCACGATTGGACCCTTGCTCACGCGGCCTTTTCTTGTGGCTGAAAATCAATTGGCGTTTGGATTTAACTTCTCGGGTCTCCTCAGCTTTTATAACAGGGTAGGCCGTTTAGGCCTGAGAAATGTCTTTACGCAGAGAGGGTGGGATTTTCACAGATGGCTGTGAAGGTCAAGTCACTGGATGGATTTAAGAAGGACTCTAATGGCATCAAGGCGTGTGGGGAGACCGCGGGCAGGTGGCAGTGAGGTAGAGGATCAGCCGTAATCACATTGAATCACGGAGCAGGCTCGAAGGGCTGAATAGCCTGCTCCTGCTCCTATTTTCCTTGGCAAGGCACATTTTTCTTGTTTCAATGCACTAGGAGGCAGGTCTTGTTATGGCTACACACACTTCTATATGCATGTTGTAACCCACGGCGGATAGCACAGGCTGACTGGGCAACCCGTGCTCTCTGATCGCCTCTTACTGGAGTGCGTGGGAAGGATTTACAAGTTGATACTCAACCCTTTTCTTTTTAGTTCCTTTTTACGGTAGGCCAGCATTTGTTGCCCATCCGTAATTGCCCCTTGAGAAGGTGGTGGTGAGCTGCCTGAACTGCTGCAGTCCATGTGGTGTAGGTACACCCACAGTGCTGTTAGGGATGTTGTTCCAGGATTTTGACAGTGAAAGAACGGCCGATGTATTTCCAAGTCAGGGTGGTGAGTGACTTGGAGGGGAACCTTCAGGTAGTGGGATTCCCAGGTATCTGCTGCTCTTGTCCTTGTAGATAGCAGAGGTTGTGGGTTTGGAATGTGCTGCCTGAAGAGACTTGGTGAGTTCCTGCAGGTCATCCTGTAGGTCATAGAATTATAGAATCCCTACAGTGCAGAAGGTGGACTATCCGCCCGTCCACCGACCCTCCAAAAGAGCACCCTACCTAGGCCCTCTCCCCTCGCCCTATCCCTGTAACCCTAACGCAGCGCGGTATGGGCAGCACGGTAGCATTGTGGATGGCACAATTGCTTCACAGCTCCAGGGTCCCAGGTTCGATTCCGGCTTGGGTCACTGTCTGTGCGGAGTCTGCACATCCTCCCCGTGTGTGCGAGGGTTTCCTCCGGGTGCTCCGGTTTCCTCCCACAGTCCAAAGATGTGCAGGTTAGGTGGATTGGCCATGATAAATTGCCCTTAGTGTCCAAAATTGCCCTTCGTGTTGGGTGGGGTTACTGGGTTATGGGGATAGGGTGGAGGTGTTGACCTTGGATAGGGTTCTCTTTCCAAGAACTGGTGCAGACTCGATGGGCCGAATGGCCTCCTTCTGCACTGTAAATTCTATGAGAATCTATGGTAACCTTTGGACACTAACGGGCCAATCCACCTAGCCTGCACGTCTTTGGACTGTGGGATGAAACCAGAGCACCCGGAGGAAACCCACGCAGACACAGTGAGAACGTGCAAACTCCACACAGACAGTGATCCGAGTCCGCAATTGAACCCGGGACCCTGGCGCTGTAAGACAAGAGCGCGAACCCACTGCGCCGCCCAAGTGGTACACGCAGCTGCTACTGTGTGTCGGGGGTGGAGGGAGTGAATGTTTGCGGATGGAGTGCCAATCAAGCGAGGCTGCTTTTGTCCTGGGTGACGTTGAGCTTCTCGAGTGTTGCTGGAGCTGTGCTGGTCCAGGCAAGTGGGGCATGTTCCATCACACTCCTGACTTGTGCTTTGTAGGTGCCCTGGGGTGGGACTCACTGAACCACACGGCCGCTTGTGTTCCTCCTTCCACAAACCAATCACCCCACCCTGCTCTGCGAAAACATATCACCCAACATTCTCACTGTAAATATTGGCTGACGTGTTCACTATAATCTTCTCACACTCTGACTCTGCCAGAGTAAACACCGAGTGCCGCCTCTGCTCCATCTACTGTCGAGAACTCAACCCACCTGAATTTGAAAAGGGTTTTTTATTCCCCTCCCAGAGGCAGAGATGGGAGCCGGCAGCAGGGGCTGTCCGCACAATTCCCAACCTGACTGACTGACGGACTGCTTCTGCAGCTGCAAACTGAGGGCACTGACCCTCCTTCCACAGTGTGCCAGGTTCAAACAGCCTCCCATCCCAATGAATAATTGTCCCCACCCCAGCCCACGATCATAGATCATAGAATTTACAGTGCAGAAGGAGGCCATTCGGCCCATCGAGTCTGCACCGGCTCTTGGAAAGAGCACCCTACCCAAGCCCACACCCTCTCCCCATAACCCAGTCGCCCCACCCAACACTCAGGGCAATTTTGGACACTAAGGGCAATTTAGCACGGCCAATCCACCTAACCTGCACATCTTTGGACTGTGGGAGGAAACCGGAGCACCCGGAGGAAACCCTCGCACACACGGGGAGGATGGTGCAGACTCCGCAGACAGTGACCCAAGCCGGAATCGAACCTGGGACCCTGGAGCTGTGAAGCAATTGTGCTGCCCAATCAATGGAGAGCAAAGCCTTCCCCCAATTGTGTGTGGTGCTCCTCGGGGGAGGGGGGCATTGAGCTCAGCCTGTGCCGAAAACAGGAAACAGCAACGGGCTGACGCCAGCAGTTCCTCTCGGCACAAGTTTCCCTTTTGCAGCCTGTGCTCTGACAAGAATCAGCATTCTTGGCCCTGTGCCTGAGCGATTGCAGATGCTGGGAGTGACGCACTCAGCAACTAATCCCTAACTTGCTCAGCATCGCACAGTTCAGCACAAAGCCCTTTGCCACCGCTAACCGTGACATTCAACACCGCTTTGCGCCTGCCCACCGGTCGAACAATCCCTCAAGCATTTTCCACTCTTATATTTCCCATTCCCACTACCGCGCCAAGTCCGGCATCGCAAAGATATCCAAGGTGATCGTTAAAAATATGGGGACACACTCGACCAGTATTGGTGCCAACGTCCGGATCAGCAAGTCCCAGTTTCCATATCCCTCTACAACACTGCCTTCGATGCATTATCCATTTTAATATTAATACTCACAGGTCCTTGCTCAAACCGTGACGTGAACCCCACAACCTCACACTCTCTGTATCAATACATTACACATGACACTTAGTTGCAAATTTCTTATCTTGGATTTTGTCTTGTGGTCACTTTCAAAAGCCCTCAACAACTGGCCATGTATCTATCCATGTTTTTTCACATTCATCTACAATCATACCCAATAATCAGCGCCCATGCCAGCCACTTAGTGTGTGTGGGACCCGTACCCCAGTGAGAGTCAGTGTGTGAGAAATCCGTACCCCATTGAGAGTCAGTGTGTGTGGGACATATACCCCAGTCAGAGTCAGTGTGTGTGGAACCCGTATCCCAGTGAGAGTCAGTGTGTGTGGAACCCGTATCCCAGTGAGAGTCAGTGTGTGTGGGACCAGTACCCCAGTGAGAGTCAGTGTGTGTGGGACCCGTATCCCAGTGAGAGTCAGTGTGTGTGGGACCCGTATCCCAGTGAGAGTCAGTGTGTGTGGACCTGTACCCCAGTGAGAATCCGTGTGTGTGAGACCCGTACCCCAGTGAGAGTCAGTGTGTGTGGGACCCGTATCCCAGTGAGAGTCAGTGTGTGTGGGACCCGTATCCCAGTGAGAGTCGGTGTGTGTGGACCTGTACCCCAGTGAGAATCAGTGTGTGTGGGACCCGTACCCCAGTGAGAGTCGGTGTGTGTGAAACCTGTACCCCGGTGAGAGTCAGTGTGTGTGAAACCTGTACCCCAGTGAGAGTCGGTGTGTGTGGAACCTGTACCCCAGTGAGAGTCAGTGTGGGTGGAAACCGTACCCCAGTGGGAGTCAGTGTGTGTGGGACCCGTACCCCAGTGAGAATCAGTGTGTGTGGAACCCGTACCCCAGTGGGAGTCAGTGTGTGTCGAACCCGTACCCCGGTGAGAGTCAGTGCGTGTGGAACCCGTACCCCAGTGAGAGTCAGTGTGTGTGGAAACCGTACCCCAGTGGGAGTCAGTGTGTGTGGGACCCGTACCCCAGTGAGAATCAGTGTGTGTGGAACCTGTACCCCAGTGAGAGTCAGTGTGTGTGGGACCCGTACCCCAGTGAGAGTCAGTGTGTGTGGGACCCGTACCCCAGTGAGAGTCAGTGTGTGTGGAACCCGTATCCCAGTGAGAGTCAGTGTGTGTGGAACCCATATCCCAGTGAGAGTCAGTGTGTGTGGAACCCGTATCCCAGTGAGAGTCAGTGTGTGTGGAACCTGTACCCCAGTAAGAGTCAGTGTGTGTGGGACCCGTACCCCAGTGAGAATCAGTGTGTGTGGAACCTGTACCCCAGTGAGAGTCAGTGTGTGTGGGACTCGTGCCCCAGTGAGAGTCAGTGTGTGTGGGACCCGTACCCCAGTGAGAGTCAGTGTGTGTGGAACCCATATCCCAGTGAGAGTCAGTGTGTGTGGAACCCGTACCCCAGTGGGAGTCAGTGTGTGTGGAACACGTACCCCAGTGAGAGTCAGTGTGTGTGGAACCCGTATCCCAGTGATAGTCAGTGTGTGTGGAACCCGTATCCCAGTGAGAGTCAGTGTGTGTGGAACCCATATCCCAGTGAGAGTCAGTGTGTGTGGAACCCGTATCCCAGTGAGAGTCAGTGTGTGTGGACCCGTACCCCAGTGAGAGTCCGTGTGTGTGGGACCCGTACCCCAGTGAGAGTCAGTGTGTGTGGGACCCGTACCCCAGTGAGAGTCAGTGTGTGTGGACCCGTACCCCAGTGAGAGTCCGTGTGTGTGGGACCCGTACCCCAGTGAGAGTCAGTGTGTGTGGGACCCGTACCCCAGTGAGAGTCAGTGTGTGTGAAACCTGTACCCCAGTGAGAGTCAGTGTGTGTGAAACCTGTACCCCAGTGAGAGTCAGTGTGTGTGAAGCCTGTACCCCAGTGAGAGTCAGTGTGTGTGGAAACCGTACCCCAGTGGGAGTCAGTGTGTGTGGGAACCGTACCCCAGTGAGAATCAGTGTGTGTGGAACCTGTACCCCAGTGAGAGTCAGTGTGTGTGGGACCCGTACCCCAGTGAGAGTCAGTGTGTGTGGAACCCGTATCCCAGTGAGAGTCAGTGTGTGTGGAACCCGTACCCCAGTGAGAGTCAGTGTGGGTGGAAACCGTACCCCAGTGGGAGTCAGTGTGTGTGGGACCCGTACCCCAGTGAGAATCAGTGTGTGTGGAACCCGTACCCCAGTTGGAGTCAGTGTGTGTCGAACCCGTACCCCGGTGAGAGTCAGTGCGTGTGGAACCCGTACCCCAGTGAGAGTCAGTGTGTGTGGAAACCGTACCCCAGTGGGAGTCAGTGTGTGTGGGACCCGTACCCCAGTGAGAATCAGTGTGTGTGGAACCTGTACCCCAGTGAGAGTCAGTGTGTGTGGGACCCGTACCCCAGTGAGAGTCAGTGTGTGTGGGACCCGTACCCCAGTGAGAGTCAGTGTGTGTGGAACCCGTATCCCAGTGAGAGTCAGTGTGAGTGGAACCCATATCCCAGTGAGAGTCAGTGTGTGTGGAACCCGTATCCCAGTGAGAGTCAGTGTGTGTGGAACCTGTACCCCAGTAAGAGTCAGTGTGTGTGGGACCCGTACCCCAGTGAGAATCAGTGTGTGTGGAACCTGTACCCCAGTGAGAGTCAGTGTGTGTGGGACTCGTGCCCCAGTGAGAGTCAGTGTGTGTGGGACCCGTACCCCAGTGAGAGTCAGTGTGTGTGGAACCCGTATCCCAGTGAGAGTCAGTGTGTGTGGAACCCGTACCCCAGTGGGAGTCAGTGTGTGTGGAACACGTACCCCAGTGAGAGTCCGTGTGTGTGGAACCCGTACCCCAGTGAGAGTCCGTGTGTGTGGGACCCGTACCCCAGTGAGAGTCAGTGTGTGTGGGACCCGTACCCCAGTGAGAGTCAGTGTGTGTGGACCCGTACCCCAGTGAGAGTCCGTGTGTGTGGGACCCGTACCCCAGTGAGAGTCAGTGTGTGTGGGACCCGTACCCCAGTGAGAGTCAGTGTGTGTGAAACCTGTACCCCAGTGAGAGTCAGTGTGTGTGAAACCTGTACCCCAGTGAGAGTCAGTGTGTGTGAAGCCTGTACCCCAGTGAGAGTCAGTGTGTGTGGAAACCGTACCCCAGTGGGAGTCAGTGTGTGTGGGAACCGTACCCCAGTGAGAATCAGTGTGTGTGGAACCTGTACCCCAGTGAGAGTCAGTGTGTGTGGGACCCGTACCCCAGTGAGAGTCAGTGTGTGTGGAACCCGTATCCCAGTGAGAGTAAGTGTGTGTGGAACCCGTACCCCAGTGAGAGTCAGTGTGTGTGGAACCCGTACGCCAGTGAGAGTCAGTGTGTGTGGGACTCGTGCCCCAGTGAGAGTCAGTGTGTGTGGAACCCGTACCCCAGTGAGAGTCAGCGTGAGGGGAGCCCATACCCCAGTGAGAGTCAGTGTGTGTGGAACAGGTACCCCAGTGAGAGTCAGTGTGTGTGAAACCTGTACCCCAGTGAGAGTCAGTGTGTGTGGAACCGTACCCCAGTGAGAGTCAGTGTGTGTGGAACCGTACCCCACTGAGAGTCAGTGTGTGTGGGACCCGTACCCCGGTGAGAGTCAGTGGGTGTGGGACCCGTACCCCAGTGAGAGTCAGCAAGTGTGGAACCCGCACCCCAATGATGGTCAGTGTGTGTGGGACCCGTACCCCAGTGAGAGTCAGTGTGTGTGGAATCCATACCCCAGTGGGAGTCAGTGTGTGTGGGACCCGTACCCCAGTGAGAATCAGTGTGTGGAACCCGTACCCCAGTGAGAGTCAGTGTGTGTGGAACCCGTACCCCAGTGACAGTCAGTGTGTGTAGAACTCATATCCCAGTGAGAGTCCGTGTGTGTGGGACCCATACCCCAGTGAGAGTCAGTGTGTGTGGGACACTTACCCCAGTGAGAATCAGTGTGTGTGGAACCTGTACCCCAGTGAGGGTCAGTGTGTGTGGGGAGCCCATGCCCCAGTGAGAGTCAGTGTGTGTGGAACCGGTACCCCAGTGAGAGTCAGTGTGTGTGGAATCCGTACCCCAGTGAGAGTCAGTGTTTGGGGAGCCCGTGCCCCAGTGAGAGTCAGTTTGTCTGGAACCGGTACCCCAGTGAGAGTCGGTGTGCGTGGAACAGGTACCCCAGTGCGAGTCAGTGTGTGTGGAACCTGTACTCCAGTGAGAGTCAGTGTGTTTGGGACCCGTACCCCAGTGAGAGTCGGCGTGTGTGGAATCGGTACCCCAGTGAGAGTCAGTGTGTGTGGAACCTGTACCCCAGTGAGAGTTAGTGTGTGTGGAACAGGTACCCCAGTGAGAGTGTGTGTGGAACAGGTACCCCAGAGAGAGTCAGTGTGTTTGGAACTTGTACCCCAGTGAGAGTCAGTGTGTGTGAAACCTGTACCCCAGTGAGAGTCAATGTGTGTGAAGCCTGTACCCCAGTGAGAGTCAGTGTGTGTGGGACACGTACCCCAGTGAGAGTCAGTGTGTGTAGAACCCATACCCCAGTGAGAGTCAGTGTATGTGGAAACCGTACCCTAGTGGGAGTCAGTGTGTCTGGGACCCGTACCCCAGTGAGAATCAGTGTGTGTGGAACCCGTACCCCAGTGAGAGTCAGTGTGTGTGGGACCCGTACCCCAGTGAGAGTCAGTGTGTGTGGGACCCGTACCCCAGTGAGAGTCAGTGTGTCTGGAACCCGTACCCCAGTGAGAGTCAGTGTATGTGGTACCCATACCCCAGTGAGAATCTGTGTGTGTGGGACCCGTACCCCAGTGAGAGTCAGCGTGTGTGGAACCCGTATCCCAGTGAGAGTCAGTGTATGTGGTACCCATACCCCAGTCAGAGTCAGTGTGTGTGGGACCCGTACCCCAGTGAGAGTCAGTGTGTCTGGAACCCGTACCCCAGTGAGAGTCAGTGTATGTGGTACCCATACCCCAGTGAGAGTCAGTGTGTGTGGAACCCGTACCCCAGTGAGAGTCAGTGTATGTGAGACCCGTACCCCAGTGTGAGTCAGTGTGTGTGGAACCGGTACCCCAGTGGGAGTCAGTGTGTGTGGGACACTTACCCCAGTGAGTGTCAGTGTGTGTGGGACTCGTACCCCAGTGAGAGTCAGTGTGTGTGGGACACAAACCCCAGTGAGTGTCAGTGTGTGTGGGACTCGTACCCCAGTGAGAATCAGTGTGTGTGGAACGCGTACCCCAGTGAGAGTCAGCGTGAGGGGAGCCCATACCCCAGTGAGGGTCAGTGTGTGCGAAACCTGTACCCCAGTGAGAGTCAGTGTGTGTGGAACCGTACCCCAGTGAGAGTCTGTGTGTGTGAAACCTGTACCCCAGTGAGGGTCAGTGTGTGTGAAACCTGTACCCCACTGAGAGTCAGTGTGTGTGGAACCGTACCCCAGTGAGAGTCAGTGTGTGTGGAACCCGTACCCCAGTGAGAGTCAGTGTGTGTGGGACCCATACCCCACTTAGAGTCAGTGTGTGTGGGACCCGTACCCCGGTGAGAGTCAGTGAGTGTGGGACCCGTACCCCAGTGAGAGTCAGCATGTGTGGAACCCGCACCCCAATGAGGGTCAGTGTGTGTGGGACCCGTACCCCAGTGAGAATCAGTGTGTGGAACCCGTACCCCAGTGAGAGTCAGTGTGTGTGGAACCCGTACCCCAGTGACAGTCAGTATGTGTAGAACTCATATCCCAGTGAGAGTCCGTGTGTGTGGGACCCATACCCCAGTGAGAGTCAGTTTGTGTGGGACACTTACCCCAGTGAGAGTCAGTGTGTGTGGAACCTGTACCCCAGTGAGAGTCAGTGTGTGTGGGACCCGTACCCCAGTGAGAGTCAGTGTGTGTGGGACCCATACCCAAGTGAGAATCAGTGTGTGTGGGACACTTACCCCAGTGAGAGTCAGTGTGTGTGGAACCTGTACCTCAGTGAGAGTCAGTGTGTGTGGAACCCGTACCCCAGTGACAGTCACTGTGTGTAGAACTCATATCCCAGTGAGAGTCCGTGTGTGTGGGACCCATACCACAGTGAGAGTCAGTGTGTGTGGGACACTTACCCCAGTGAGAATCAGTGTGTGTGGGGCCCGTACCCCAGTGAGAGTCAGTGTGTGTGGGACACGTACCCCAGTGAGAGTCAGTGTGTGGGGAGCCCATGCCCCAGTGAGAGTCAGTGTGTATGGGGCCCGTACCCCAGTGAGAGTCAGTGTGTGTGGAACCGGTACCCCAGTGAGAGTCAGTGTGCGTGGAACAGGTACCCCAGTGAGAGTCAGTGTGTGTGGAACCCGTACGCCAGTGAGAGTCAGTGTGTGTGGGACTCGTGCCCCAGTGAGAGTCAGTGTGTGTGGAACCCGTACCCCAGTGAGAGTCAGCGTGAGGGGAGCCCATACCCCAGTGAGAGTCAGTGTGTGTGGAACAGGTACCCCAGTGAGAGTCAGTGTGTGTGAAACCTGTACCCCAGTGAGAGTCAGTGTGTGTGGAACCGTACCCCAGTGAGAGTCAGTGTGTGTGGAACCGTACCCCACTGAGAGTCAGTGTGTGTGGGACCCGTACCCCGGTGAGAGTCAGTGGGTGTGGGACCCGTACCCCAGTGAGAGTCAGCAAGTGTGGAACCCGCACCCCAATGATGGTCAGTGTGTGTGGGACCCGTACCCCAGTGAGAGTCAGTGTGTGTGGAATCCATACCCCAGTGGGAGTCAGTGTGTGTGGGACCCGTACCCCAGTGAGAATCAGTGTGTGGAACCCGTACCCCAGTGAGAGTCAGTGTGTGTGGAACCCGTACCCCAGTGACAGTCAGTGTGTGTAGAACTCATATCCCAGTGAGAGTCCGTGTGTGTGGGACCCATACCCCAGTGAGAGTCAGTGTGTGTGGGACACTTACCCCAGTGAGAATCAGTGTGTGTGGAACCTGTACCCCAGTGAGAGTCAGTGTGTGTGGGGAGCCCATGCCCCAGTGAGAGTCAGTGTGTGTGGAACCGGTACCCCAGTGAGAGTCAGTGTGTGTGGAATCCGTACCCCAGTGAGAGTCAGTGTTTGGGGAGCCCGTGCCCCAGTGAGAGTCAGTTTGTCTGGAACCGGTACCCCAGTGAGAGTCGGTGTGCGTGGAACAGGTACCCCAGTGCGAGTCAGTGTGTGTGGAACCTGTACTCCAGTGAGAGTCAGTGTGTGTGGGACCCGTACCCCAGTGCGAGTCAGTGTGTGTGGAACCTGTACTCCAGTGAGAGTCAGTGTGTGGGGAGCCCGTACCCCAGTGAGCGTCAGTGTGTTTGGGACCCATACCCCAGTGAGAGTCGGCGTGTGTGGAATCGGTACCCCAGTGAGAGTCAGTGTGTGTGGAACCTGTACCCCAGTGAGAGTTAGTGTGTGTGGAACAGGTACCCCAGTGAGAGTGTGTGTGGAACAGGTACCCCAGAGAGAGTCAGTGTGTTTGGAACTTGTACCCCAGTGAGAGTCAGTGTGTGTGAAACCTGTACCCCAGTGAGAGTCAATGTGTGTGAAGCCTGTACCCCAGTGAGAGTCAGTGTGTGTGGAAACCGTACCCCAGTGGGAGTCAGTGTGTCTGGGACCCGTACCCCAGTGAGAATCAGTGTGTGTGGAACCCGTACCCCAGTGAGAGTCAGTGTGTGTGGGACCCGTACCCCAGTGAGAGTCAGTGTGTGTGGGACCCGTACCCCAGTGAGAGTCAGTGTGTCTGGAACCCGTACCCCAGTGAGAGTCAGTGTATGTGGTACCCATACCCCAGTGAGAATCTGTGTGTGTGGGACCCGTACCCCAGTGAGAGTCAGCGTGTGTGGAACCCGTATCCCAGTGAGAGTCAGTGTATGTGGTACCCATACCCCAGTCAGAGTCAGTGTGTGTGGGACCCGTACCCCAGTGAGAGTCAGTGTGTCTGGAACCCGTACCCCAGTGAGAGTCAGTGTATGTGGTACCCATACCCCAGTGAGAGTCAGTGTGTGTGGAACCCGTACCCCAGTGAGAGTCAGTGTATGTGAGACCCGTACCCCAGTGTGAGTCAGTGTGTGTGGAACCGGTACCCCAGTGGGAGTCAGTGTGTGTGGGACACTTACCCCAGTGAGTGTCAGTGTGTGTGGGACTCGTACCCCAGTGAGAGTCAGTGTGTGTGGGACACAAACCCCAGTGAGTGTCAGTGTGTGTGGGACTCGTACCCCAGTGAGAATCAGTGTGTGTGGAACGCGTACCCCAGTGAGAGTCAGCGTGAGGGGAGCCCATACCCCAGTGAGGGTCAGTGTGTGCGAAACCTGTACCCCAGTGAGAGTCAGTGTGTGTGGAACCGTACCCCAGTGAGAGTCTGTGTGTGTGAAACCTGTACCCCAGTGAGAGTCAGTGTGTGTGGGACCCATACCCCACTTAGAGTCAGTGTGTGTGGGACCCGTACCCCGGTGAGAGTCAGTGAGTGTGGGACCCGTACCCCAGTGAGAGTCAGCATGTGTGGAACCCGCACCCCAATGAGGGTCAGTGTGTGTGGGACCCGTACCCCAGTGAGAATCTGTGTGTGGAACCCGTACCCCAGTGAGAGTCAGTGTGTGTGGAACCCGTACCCCAGTGACAGTCAGTGTGTGTAGAACTCATATCCCAGTGAGAGTCCGTGTGTGTGGGACCCATACCCCAGTGAGAGTCAGTTTGTGTGGGACACTTACCCCAGTGAGAGTCAGTGTGTGTGGAACCTGTACCCCAGTGAGAGTCAGTGTGTGTGGGACCCGTACCCCAGTGAGAGTCAGTGTGTGTGGGACCCATACCCAAGTGAGAATCAGTGTGTGTGGGACACTTACCCCAGTGAGAGTCAGTGTGTGTGGAACCTGTACCTCAGTGAGAGTCAGTGTGTGTGGAACCCGTACCCCAGTGACAGTCAGTGTGTGTAGAACTCATATCCCAGTGAGAGTCCGTGTGTGTGGGACCCATACCACAGTGAGAGTCAGTGTGTGTGGGACACTTACCCCAGTGAGAATCAGTGTGTGTGGGGCCCGTACCCCAGTGAGAGTCAGTGTGTGTGGGACACGTACCCCAGTGAGAGTCAGTGTGTGGGGAGCCCATGCCCCAGTGAGAGTCAGTGTGTATGGGGCCCGTACCCCAGTGAGAGTCAGTGTGTGTGGAACCGGTACCCCAGTGAGAGTCAGTGTGCGTGGAACAGGTACCCCAGTGAGAGTCAGTGTGTGTGGAATCCGTACCCCAGTGAGAGTCAGTGTTTGGGGAGCCCGTGCCCCAGTGAGAGTCAGTTTGTGTGGAACAGGAACCCCAGTGCGAGTCAGTGTGTGTGGAACCTGTACTCGAGTGAGAGTCAGTGTGTGTGGAACCCGTACTCCAGTGAGAGTCAGTGTGTGTGGAACCGTTACCCCAGTGAGAGTCAGTGTGTGGGGAGCCCGTACCCCAGTGAGAATCAGTGTGTGTGGGACCTGTACCCCAGTGAGAGTCAGTGTGTGTGGGACCTGTACCCCAGTGAGAGTCAGTGTGTGTGGGACCTGTACCCCAGTGAGAGTCAGTGTGTGTGGAACAGGTACCCCAGTGAGAGTGTGTGTGGAACAGGTACCCCAGTGAGAGTCAGTGTGTGTGGAACCCGTACCCCAGTGAGAGTCAGTGTGTGTGGAACCGTACCCCAGTGAGAGTCAGTGTGTGTGGGACCCCTACTCCAGTGAGAGTCAGTGTTTGGGGAGCCCGTGCCCCAGTGAGAGTCAGTTTGTGTGGAACAGGTACCCCAGTGCGAGTCAGTGTGTGTGGAACCTGTACTCCAGTGAGAGTCAGTGTGTGTGGGACACGTACCCCAGTGAGAGTGTGTGTGTGTGGGACCTGTACCCCAGTGAGAGTCAGTGTGTGTGGAACAAGTACCCCAGTGAGATTTTGTGTGGAACAGGTACCCCAGTGAGAGTCAGTGTGTGTGAAACCTGTACCCCAGTGAGAGTCAGTGTGTGTGAAACCTGTACCCCAGTGAGAGTCAGTGTGTGTGGAACCCGTACCCCAGTGAGAGTCAGTGTGTGTGGGACCCGTACGCCAGTGAGAATCAGTGTGTGTGGAACCTGTACCCCAGTGAGAGTCAGTGTGTGTGGAACCCGTACCCCAGTGAGAGTCAGTGTGTGTGGAACCGTACCCCAGTGAGAGTCAGTGTGTGTGGGACCCGTACCCCAGTGAGAGTCAGTGTGTGTGGGACCCATACCCCAGTGAGAGTCAGTGTGTGTGAAACCTGTGTGCCAACCCAGAACTCAGACACACTCAGAGCTTGTGTGTGTATTTGCAACCCAGATAGTGAGACGCAATCGAAACCCCCGCTCGTTTGCATTCTAATGGCCCATTTCCCCAGAACAAAAGAACTGTGCTCAGGTAACCGATACAGATACAGACTAATCGGCGCCACTCTCTTTACTCAGGGAGCCCAAACAGCCACGGTCAATGACCGCTAAGGACACGCTCAGCCATTAAGGCACCCGCCCCTTTATTGGCCAAAATCGAAGGCAGTGATCAAAGCCTGTCGAATTATTGGGTCCAAGTTAAGGACAGCCCCAAAGAGCGCAAAATCCCAAAGGGATAAGAAGAGACACAACCGTGTGCTCGGTCTCTCTTGGACCCGGCCTATGCCAACCCAAGTGCAGCATAACGACCAGACAGACAAGTTCAAGACCAACGATCGCTACCGGACGGGTGAGCCCAGCAGAAACGGAGCCACTTCTTCCACCCAGCCACGCAAAATCCGGACAAAGGCCTTGCCCATAACTTGTAGTGTTTTGTGTTGCATGTCGAAGTAATCCTTGTGTGTCAATAAACCACCTTTGAACTTGAACTGACTAACTGGTCGTGTGGTCCTTTGATTGATATCTGGTAAAGCCTTGTGGTGGTATCATTTGATACCTGGCGACTCTCAAGAGCACCATTATTAATTGGCAACATTATTGGCGACTCCGGTGCCGATTAGCAACATTATTGGCGACATCTGACGGGACTCGAATTAGGGAAGTGATTTGGTCACTCCGAGAGAACCCACAAACGTTGAAATCCAATTGCGTGAAAGAGAAAGAACCACAAGTGCAAACCTATATCGACCAAATTACCGAATTTTGGAAGTGTGTACTAACCTGCATGCGTACTAACAGGGATATAAGGTAAACTCGTTAGATTGTGTCAAAACTATCGAGGGAATTGTGAACCGGAAAATAGCTCAGGGCAGACACGCAGTTCAAATCCCCGCCTTATCCCACTGTCCCAAATTAACGATAGGAAACAGAAATTAACGGTAGGAAAAGAGATGTTAGAAGCAATGGCCACAAAAGTGATGGAACGTTTGAATGAACCCACAGGAACCCGAGGTCGCAGCGACCAACAGAGCAGAGCATGCCCCATATTGGAAGAAGAGTTGAAGTATTTAAAGGGGAAAGGATGGCCCCTTTGTTCCGATTCTTGTTCAAATGAAGAGTAAGGCCAGGAAGCATAGGGCAAACCTGGTGGGACAACCTAACCGAGGTGCATAAGGAAAATGCAGCAAAAGTGTGAAAACCGATGGCAATAGTGTCCTGTTTGGCACAGTTGCGAGGCACAGAGGAGGTCGTGAGGATGCTCCGCAGGCAGCTAGTTGAGAAAGAGGAATGAGGGGAAACAATAGTGAAAGCGAAAAGATTATTGAGCAACTCCGGGATCAGTTGGCAGCTGAAGATAAAGAGATGGCTGATGTCAAACGGGCACACCAATCTGGTTTAGATCACCTTAGCAGCTTTCAGACCCAGTACGATAAAACCCACCAAGATACACAGCGCGCAGTCTTGGTACGAGAAGAGACAGAACAGCAGGTAGCACAGTTAACGAGTCAATGCGCGGATTTAAAGGCATCTTTACGAGCGTTCCATAGCTCCACTACAGAACAAAATACAGAACAGAGCACAGTAGGCCATGCGAAACGTAGGCAACAAATAGAGAAGTTGCAGTCACTACTGTAGCCATCTGGGATGGCCACTTCCAACTAGATACAGAGAAACTCGCAAAGCCTAGTGGGTAAAATGGACAAGCCAAGACTCAGGCAGGCACAGAGCCTGAAATGCATATTTGAAAGCAAGAAGTTCAGATGGTATCGAAATTCCGTCCAATTGGCATTTTAATGGGGCCGACAAAGGACTGGTCCTCGAGCAACCGGGACAGTCCCAGACATTTTGGCGTCACTCCCTGTTCAAGAGCAACGCAAACAATGGGGTCAGTGACCGCTTGGGACACGCCCAGCCATCCAGATCCCCGCCCACTTATTGGCTAAGGAATTGAACGGAGTGACCAGGGATCACCCAATTAGTGAGGCCCAAACCGAAGGACCGCCCAAAAGAGCGCGAAAACCCCCAAGTATAAGAAGAAGAGTCCGGCACATGTTCGCTCTCTCTTGGTCCTGGTACCCCGGTCACGGCCATCTCCAAGTGCAGCAACACCAGAAGCAAGTTCAAGTTCAACGCCCGCTACCAGACAGATGAGCCCAGCTGAGCAGCAGTTACTCCTTCGAACCCGAGAGATCCAGAATTGAACAGCGGCCACTGTTTTCTGACCTAAGCCGGGTGCCCGCAGTTAAGTACAGGTTGTCTTAGTTGATAGGTGTAGTTAACTAGTAGTGTTTCTGTTGCATGACTAATTGTGTGTAAATAAAGTAACCTTGACCTTGAACTAACTAACTGGTGTTTGGCTCTTTGATCGATAGCCGGTTGAAACTTGTGGTGGTATCATTTTATACCTGGCGACTCTAAGCATTAGGACATAGATAACATAGGAAGAAGGGCAAATTCACTGATTGCCATAATTGGAACAGAGCCACAGAAAGGACAGAGAAAAGAGTACAGGAAAGAAAAGGCAACACTACTTCCAGTGCAAAATGGATTTAGGTATACTTTTGGACAAAATTTAGATGAGGAAGGTGCCTCCAATTGGCAAGAGCTAAATGAAACCGCCCAGAGATAAGTGAGGACACAGAAAATCACAATAGAGCCCCCCATGCCCCGAAAAGGAAAGCACCCGCACCACCGACTGCACAGGCAGCACGCACCCCCATGAATCCGGTCACCACACAGCGCAAGTCATCGGATCGGGAGGAGCCCGATTGCGTTTACACCACCCCATTATCCATCACCCAATTGAGAGATGCCTGCGCTAAAATTGATCCATTCGAACCCACCGCAGACCTGCATAATTTCTTTGAGAGAGTGCGCCGGCAAAACATTTTGAACGGTCTAGACGAAAGGGAGGAAGTTAAACTTATAGTAATGAGCCTTGACCAGTCCGTCAGCTCAGCTTTGCCAGAACCCCAGAATGTAGGACGAGGAACCCTACAGGAGATGAAAACGGCCATTTTAGATGCATTCGGGTACAACAAGGGAGATCCGGTAGAAGGTTTAAACCATTGTATGCAAAAGAGGGGAGGGCATCCGACCGCATTTGCAGGTGGCCCTTAGATCCATTTCAAGGCAGTATTTGGGGATTTGAACCACGCACACTTAAATGAGAACAACACCACTAAATGGTCTCGCACTTTAGTCTCGCATGCCACAGAAGCGGGTCAAAAGGCTTGTGTGAATTACGACCCCGCAGACCACACACATACTGAGGTTTGGGTTTTAAAGAGACTCTCCAGAGCATGGGAACAATCCCTACACAGGAAGGCAGATCAGGAACAGATAGAAGCAAATATGCACCCAGTCAGGACTAGCCAGGACCCAGCATGGATAAATGAGGGTAGACATGAAGGACAGCACCCCAGAGCACAGGCACCCCGAGGTTGTTACAATTGTGGACACATGGGACATTACGCCCGCGAATGCCGACAAAACCCCCGAACCAGCACCTACCAACAACCAAACCCCCCACCGAGGAACAATGTTAATTAGGCCCATGCATACTGTTAGCGCCCGTTCAGGCGATTTAGCGGTCAACACCACAGATTAACGGTGTTTGGACTCCCCAACTTGGGTCTGCGACACACTCTGGGACAAATCAGGCAGACCAGTAGTCACAGGCACAGTCCGGGGACATCCAGTAGAATTTCTTTGGGACACAGGAGGGTCTTGCCCCACTTTAAACTCCTCCACAATGTTCCAGCGTGACAAATGGCCCACCACAGACACCATCACCCTTAGTGGATTTACCGGACACGTACAGCAGGGATACATCACAGCCCCCGTAGATATTCAGATAGGAACCATAAGAACCAGACACCCCGTCGTTTTAGTCGACTTGCCCCAAGCAGCCGAGCACATTCTAGGAATCGATTTTATGAGCTCCCAGAACCTTTCCTTTGATCCCGTGAATAGATGTCTATGGAAAATGGCCAAAACATGGACTATGAACATAGGATTTGCTCAGTACATAGATTTTACATAGAATTTACAGTGCAGAAGGAGGCCATTCAGCCCATCGAGTCTGCACCGGCTCTTGGAAAGAGCACCCTACCCAAGGTCCACACCTCCACCCTATCCCCATAACCCAGTAACCCCACCCAACACTAAGGGCAATTTTGGACACTAAGGACAATTTAACATGGCCAATCCACCTAACCTACACATCTTTGGGCTATGGGAGGAAACCGGAGCACCCGGAGGAAACCCACGCACACACGGGGAGGATGTGCAGACTCCGCACAGACAATGACCCAAGCCGGAATCGAACCTGGGACCCTGGAGCTGTGAAGCAATTGTGCTATCCACAATGCTACCGTGCTGCAGTAGGAGACCATTGGTTTGATCCGCAAACAATTAGACAATTAGAGAGGTCCTCAGGAAACATAAAGCTTCCTTCGCCCAACACAAACACAATTATGGGAAGATCCCAGGAATGGTCACAATTTCAGGTCCCGATCCTAAGCCACAGAAGCAATACGGTTTCCCACAGCAAGCCGAGGGTGAAATTTCTAAAGTTATCAATAGTTTATTAGACCAAGGAGTAATTTGGCTGGTAGCCTCAACAAATAATGCCCCAATTTGGCCCGTAAGAAAACCCGATGGTTCATGGCGATTAACGATCGACTACCGAGAACTTAACAAGGTAACCCCTTTAGCAGCCCCCGCCGTTGCCACGAGTCCCGAGACCATGCTCAAGCAGGGAGTACAGGCAAAGTAATCCACAGTGCTGGACATCAGCAATGGCTTTTGGTCCATCCCGCTAGACAAGACCTGTCAATATAAGTTTGCGTTCACATTTCAAGGGCAGCAGTAGACGTGGCAAGCCTGCTCCACCATTCAATATGATTATGGCTGATCTATGCCGGCCTCAACTCCTTTTCTGTGCCATTTCCCCATCACCCTCTGTTCCGCGATCTATGAAATATTTATCCACCTGCAGTTTAAATACTTCTAATGGTTTAGCCTCCACCGCCCCATGGGGCAGAGAATTGCAAAGATTCACCACCCTCTGCGAGAAGACAGTTCTACACACCTCAGTTTTAAACGACCAGCCCTTGATCTTGTAGCCCTTGTTTGAGACTCTTCCTCTAGTGAAAACATCTCACCATCTACCCTGTCAAGCCCCCTCAGGATCTTATGGACTGGATTCTCCACTGGCGCCCAGGGATTTCCCGACGGTGTGGGGTTGCCCCCCATTGGCTGGCTGGCGGGATGGAGAATCCCGCCCGTTATATTTGGATAAGGTCACCCAACACTCTTCTGAACTCTGAAGAATACTGACCCAGGCTATTTAGTCTCTCTTGATAGGACAACCCTCTCATCCCAGGAATTAGCCTGGTGAATCTCCGTTGGATTTCCTCCAATGTTTTTTTTTATTCCTTCATCAGATTTACAAAGCCAGAGGTTAGAGTGTGGACAGGGGCAAACCCCTAATCCAGTTCCTTGCCTGCTCCAAAAACCAATTTAAATTGAATCCAACTCATGGTCCCCACAAGAGAGACATACCAAATCCAGGCATTACACCCTTTTGACTCTTCCTACCAAAGTGCATGACCTCACACTTCCCCACATTTAACTCCATTTTTCGCCCAGTCACTCAATCTATCCGTATCCCGTTGCAGTGTCACAGCATCCTCATCACAACATGCCTTTGCACCTATTTTCATATCATCGGCAAATTTAGAAACGTTACATTCTTTTCCTTCCTCCAGGTCATTAATGTAAATAGTGAATAATTGCGGGCCAAGAATTTATCCCTGTGGTACTCCACTCGTTACATCTTTCCACTCTGAAAAGGACCCATTTGTTCCAACTCTCTGTTTTCTATGTGGCAGCCAGTTTTCAGTCCATACTAACACACTTCCTCCAATTCCATGAATTTTTACTTCATGCGTTCTTAAGCGACACCTTGTCAAATGCCTTTTGGAAATCTAAATACACAACATCTACAGGATCTCCTCTATCTACTCTCCCTGTTACATCTTCAAAGAATTCGAGAAAATTTGTCCAACGTGATTTACCTTTCACAAAACCATGTTGACTAGGTTTGATTCCATTCAGCTTTCATAAATGATAAGCTACTTCCTTTTTGATTATTGACTCCAGCATCTTGTCAATAATAGATGTTAAACTAGCTGGCCTATAATTCCCTGCCTTCTGCCTTTCGCCCCTTTCAAACAAGGGATTCACATTGGCCGTTTCCCAATCTTCCGGTACCCTCCAGGAATTTAGTGAGTTACGGAAAATTTCAACCAATGGGTCCACACTCTCTGCCGCCACTTCCATTAAAACCCTAGCGTGCTGTTCATCGGGTCCTGGTGACTTGTCCGTCTTCAGCCCCTTGCGTTTCTCTAATACTCTATCCCTTGTGAGTGGGATTTTGTAGGTACTACCATGTTATTTGAAATCGGCCCACCTGATATCTTCGGGATATTTGCAATGTCTTCCATGGTGAAGACTGATAAAAAAAATGTATTTAGCATATCAGCCATTTTGTTTGCTGTTATTAGTTCACCAGCCTCATTCAGTAGAGGTCCCACATTTACCTTAGCCGCCCGCTTCCTATTTATATAGTCATAGAAACTCTTACTGTTTGTTTTTATGCTGCATGCAAGTCATTTCCTCCCACCTTATGAGGTTCTTAGGTTCTTTTTGGAGATTTTAAAAATTGAGTTTTTAGATTTTATATCCAATAAATTATACGTTATCAGAAAAAAACGGTGCAGAAACCAACAGGTATATTTACAAGTGAGCATCTTTATAACAACAACTGTGGCTGTGACCCCCGCTCCTTAACCGGCATATATATTTTACATTCCCCAAAATGGCCAACACACAGATTAACAGGCATTTTTATACAATTCGGTTTGGGCTTTAGCTGCCATCGGACTGGTCTCTTGCGGCTTGTCCTTCCTGCTCCATACCTTGCCTTCCTTTTTGCTTGCCTTTTACCCCGTCCCGCCCTTCCCTCCTTCTCGATCCCCTTACCTTTTTCCTCTCTGCCCCGTGGTTCGCCCATCTCTCTCTCTCTCTCTCCCCCCCCACCCCTCGCTCTATTAGTCGCTGGCTACAAACAGGTGTCGAGACAGGCTAGTGAACAGCTCCCGCGTCCTCTTCCGATCCTCAAATGGCGAATGTTATTTTCTCCGGCCTGAGAAATTCCGCCAGGTCGGACAGCCCAGTCTGCAGCCTTCCCGGTTGGTGCTGACGATCGCCGGCCGGGCAGGATTCTCCGGCGGGCGATCAAGGAGGCAAAGGCTAGGGCGTGAGCCCCCCTCCCCGTGAAGAGCTCTGGCTGATCTGATAGCTCGAAGACCACCACTCTCGGGCATGGCTCCACCCTCACTCTCACAACCCTGAACGTGACCTCGAAGAAGGATGTCCAATACCCAACAAGCCCAGAACATAGGGCGTGGTTGGTCGAGCCTCCCTGGCACCGTGCACATTTGTCCAGGAAGAATCTGCTCATTCGGGTTCTGGTGCGCCTGTGCACCACCTATAGCTTGTTCTGGTGGATCCTAAAGCTTCCCAGTCCTCTGGCCGACCACTATCCCTTCCACATATCCTGATTTTCAATTTAACATCATCCTTCACTTCCTTTGTTACTCATGGATTTTGTCTATTTCTCATGGAATTCCTCTTTTTGATTGGGCTAAACCCCTGCTGAGCATTATGGACCATTATTAGTATCTGCCACTGCTCATCTACTTACCCAGTTCACCTTAGACAACTCTTCCCTCATACAATTGTAATTGCCCTTATTTACGTTCCAGATTACAACTCACTGCGTAACTTTTTAAAAACATTTTTCAATGGACTGATTTCATTAACACTACACCCTGTATGCTTCATCCGATACCAGTGCTTATGTAGTTACATTATATGTTGTGTTGCCCTATTATGTATTTTCTTTTATTCCCTTTTCTTCCCATGTACTTAATGATCTGTTGAGCTGCTCGCAGAAAAATACTTTTCACTGTACCTCGGTACACGCGACAATAAACAAATCCAATCCAATCCAAATTAAGGGGCAATTTAGAGTGGCCAATCGACCTACTCTGCATATTTTTGTGTTGTGGGTCTCACCTGGGTATCGCTGGTTAGCCCAGCATTTACGTAAGAACATAAGAACTAGGAGCAGGAGTAGGCCATCTGGCCCCTTGAGCCTGCTCCGCCATCGAATGAGATCATGGCTGACCTTTTGTGGACTCAGCTCCACTTTCCGGCCCGAACACCGTAACTCTTAATCCCTTCATTCGTCAAAAACTATCTATCTTTATCTTAAAAACATTTAATGAAGGAGCCTCAACTGCTTCACTGGGCAAGGAATTCCATAGATTCACAACCCTTTGGGTGAAGAAGTTCCTCCTAAGGTCAACCTCTCCTCATAATCCACCCCCTTCAGCTCTGGGATTAACCTCGTGAATCTCCTCTGCACACCTTCCAGCGCCAGTGTGTCCTTTCTCAGGTAAGGAGACCAAAACTGAACACAGTTAAACATTACTAGTTGCCATTACTAGTGGTGGTGCACAGCCTTCTTGAACCGTTGCAGTCCATGTGGTGTAGGTACATCCACAGTGCTGTTAGGAAGGGAGCTCCAGGATGTTGCCCCAGCGACAGTGAAGGAACGGCCGACATATTTCCAAGTCAGGGTGGTGAGCGACTTGGAGGGGAACCTCCAGGTGGGTGGGGTTCCCAGGTATCTGCTGCTCTTGTCCTTCTAGATGGGAGCAATCGTGCGTTTTGAAGGAATCTTGGTGAGTTACTGCAGTGCATCTTGGAGATGATACACACGGCTGCCACTGTTCGTCGGTCGTGGAGGGATTGCATTCTCTTCTCATCTTTTGATCAACCTACTCTCTTTTCTCAGCCTGTAGGCCTTTTTGCCTGTAGCTCTCGCATTTCCCTCTCCTACCACACCCTCCCCCTCACGGCCACACCCATCCCACCACCACAGACTCCAACCCATGCTCCTGCCCCTATTCACCAGCACTGCAACCTGCACGATGCCTCAGTAATATCTGCTGCGAGATTGAGAAGGTGGGGCCTTCGTGAATAATTTCAGCCGGTACGGGAATTGAACCTGCGCTGCTGGCCTCGCTCCGCATCAGGAATTAGACGACTAGCCAACTGAGCTAAACCAGCTCCCAACGTCGCTGTTAGGTCATTAAGTATGATCAAGGCTGAGAGAGACAAATCTTTAATCAGTAAGAGAATCGGGTGTTTTGGGAAGGAGGGAGGGGGGGGGGGGGAAAGTGGAGTGGAGGATTAGTAAATCAGCCATGAGCACATGGAATGGCAGAGCACGGTAGCATTGTGGTTAGCACAATTGCTTCACAGCTCCAGGGTCCCAGGTTCGATTCCGGCTTGGGTCACTGTCTGTGCGGAGTCTGCACATCCTCCCCGTGTGTGCGTGGGTTTCCTCCGGGTGCTCCGGTTTCCTCCCACAGTCCAAAGATGTGCAGGTTAGGTGGATGGGCCAGGATAAATTGCCCTTAGTGTCCAAAATTGCCCTTAGTGTTGGGTGAGGTTACCGGGTTATGGGGATAGGGTGGAGGTGTTGACCTTGCGTAGGGTGCTCTTTCCAAGAGCCGGTGCAGACTCGATGGGCCGAATGGCCTCCTTCTGCACTGTAAATTCTATGATAATCTATGATGATAAGCACACTCGATGGGCCGAGTGGCCTACGTCTGCTCCTATACAAGGCCCTAGTTAGACCACACCTGGAATACTGTGAACAGTTTTGGTCCCCTCAACTAAGGAAAGATATTCTGGCATTGGAGGCAGTCCAGAGAATGTTCACTAGGTTGATCCTGGGTAGGGAGGGATTTTCCTATGAGGAGAGGTTGAGTAGGCTGGGCCTGTGCTCATTGGAGTTCGGAAAAATGAGAGGCGACCTTATTGAGACATCTCGGATTCTCAGGGGGTTTGACAGGGTCGATGCTGAGAGGTTGTTTCCCCTTGTGGGAGAGACTGGGACCAGAGGACAGTGAGGGGTCGCCCATTTCAGACAGAGATGAGGAGGAATTTCCTCTCTCAGAGGGGAGTGAATGTGTGGAATTCTTTACCGCAGAGAGCTGTAGAGGCTGGGTCGTTAAGTGTGTTCAAGGCTGAGAAAGGGGATAAGGTGGGAAAGTGGAGTTGTGGATCGTCACATCAGTCATGATCTCATTGAATGGGGGAGTAAACCCGATGGGCCGAGTGGCCTACTTCTGCTCCTACGGCTTATGGTCTTTACTCAACGCCGAGGTTTTTGGAATGACTACAGAGCGGGTGATTCATAGCGAGATGAATGGGCAGCATCAACCTGGACACGAGCCCTTGAGGCAGGTCCCTAACTGTCCTGGAACGGAGTGTCTCGCTCAACCATTTCAGAGGGACAGTTAAGAGTCAACCACATTGGTGTGGGTCTGGAATCACGTGTCGGCCAGACCTGGTAAGGAAGGCAGATTTCCTTCCCGAAAGGGGCATTTAGTGAACCAGGTGGGTTTTTGCAACAATCGATGATAGTTGTGCGGTGACTAGCTTTATTCTCCAGATCTTCCAGACGAAATAGATTTAGGATGGATAGCAGGCCAAACTTTACACATATAGGTTTGTGTGGTTAGTGGCATTCACTACCAGTGTTAATGGTCAAAGCAGAGAGCACAGCAATACTTAAGAGGTTAGATGGAAGTGGGTAGAAGGGTATGGGAAAAAAGGGAGGATTAATGGATCGATTCACAGCTTTGGGCAAGGCAAAATACCAGCATGGCGTCAAAGGATATGCAAACGTTTGCTATTGCACTTTGGGAATTGGCACGTCATTCTCCCTCCTTCCTCTGCCCATAAGTAAGCATTCCTCCACAGTGCGAGTTCAAATTATAGCAGTCACTATCTGTGTGCTGGAGATCTTGTGGTGTAGTGGGTGGCGTCGCGACCTCTGGGCCAGAAGACCTGGGTTCAAGTCCCACCCCAGGACCTGATGGCCATGAAGGTGGATTCAAATATGGCCAAACAGGCCCATTATCAACCAGTAAATCCTTCCAATGGGAGAGTCTCCTGGTCAACTACTGATGTCTCCTCAAGCTACTGGTGACAGATTAGCGACCTGTTCCAGGGGAAAACCTAGCCACGGGACTTGACACAAACACGTCCTTCATCTTGTCTCTCGGTTTAAGAGAATTGAGAGAAGGACGAAAAACAAACCCCAAAGTCACGGCGGTGTGTCTCAAGAGAGCAAGACGGTGCATGTCTGTCTGTAAATCACGTGTGTCTGTCTGTAAATCACGTGTGTGTGTGCGTTGCTCAGAGAGCAAGAGTGTGTGTGAGAAAGAGAGAGAGAATCCACTCTGATCTTCACAGACATATTGGAGCAGGGGTTGGGAGTGAAATAACTAGCTATTTTTGTAGCATTACTCAGCTGATAATAACTGAAAACATATTTACTGGAATGGAGTTAGTAATGTGCTGGAAATGCGTTGACTCAATGTTTTTCTTTAAAACTTACATTTGATCCAACACAAATGATGCAATCATTTTGGTTGCAAAATGAAAAAGAACATTTAAAACATGTGTGTCTCAAATGTCAGCTTCTCCTTGGGGATTGCTAAAAACGCAGCACACTGAAGCACAGAGAGTGAGATTGGGATATTAAACTCCTCTGTACCTCCCAGGCAATCCCAGTCTCTAAATAGCCACCGGCGCCATACCACCCCCACCCCCAAGAGTCTGGGCGTGACCCTTGCACACAAGACTTCCTTGTTTTAACTCTGGGCACTTTGCCAGAGTGCAGAGTACGGTGCTTGTGGAACAGTTGGGGGAAGGGGGTTAAACTGTACCAGCAGAGGAGAGACACGCAACATACACACAGTGGCAAACGTCGCCACAGACCCGGAGGAGAGGGGGGCTGACTGGTGGTGATTTAACCGGAGGGTCACCGCACCTCAGGCGAGGGGCAAGGTTGAGAAGGCGGGACCTTCACGACTAACTTCAGCCAGTACGGGAATTTAACCCGCGCTGTTGGCATCGCTCCGCTTCACGGACCAGCCGTCCGGTCAACCGATGTACGCCGACTCCTCCACCCCCACACACCCACGAGTACTGGCAGGTGAGAATGCTTATCAGCAAGTTAAAGCTTTATCCCTCTCCCGCCGCCCACCCCAAAACACATGGTTCAGGTAACCTGCATTTGGCACAGGGCTGCATTTGCACCAAGCTAGCAGGATGTTGTGCACCTTGTATCATAGTTAATTTTTAGTTAACAAGTGATGACGGAGAGTTTCCATAGCTACCCTACTGTGCGTAGCACTAAAGATATATATATATAAAACCACAAGTGGCAGGGTGCAGGGGTAAAGTTCAACTGACTATAATTATCGCTGGACGCACACACACACACGCTCAAATATTTCCAAAACTAGAGACACCAGAAATCTTCTGTTTCACTTGTGAGATTAGAAAAAAATGCGCCAGCAACATTTTAAACAGATAAAAAAGGTCAGAACCTTTCCATTTATTTATTTTTATAAAGATCATAAATTATCTAATAAAATATATATTGCTATATCATTAAATATACAAAACATTCCAAAAAATCTTCAATAAATAATTTAAATAAAATCTATATTGTGCAGTAAACGCTTAGAAAGTTTGTTTTTAAAAAAAGAATACTTGGTACAAGTAGATGTATATTATGTAATATTGAAAATGGGGTGTTTCTCCCTGACTGCACTTGGATCACGAGAGTTTCCAACCTGTGCATTTTTAAGAAGGTGATTCACAGTTTTTGCTACAACAATATCCCATCCTGCAGGAATCCAGAACCCTCCACCCCCCCTTCCCCTCTCGTCACCAGCAAAAGGTAGTCAGTGGAATATAGGAGGCAGGTTCTTCACCCCTTATTGCCTGCCCCACATTTCGATAGGGTCGCAACTGGTCCGGTTGCGGTCCCAAACCTCCACTTTTCTCTCTGTCCCTCCGCCCTCCCAACGCCCTCGACTATCAAAAAACCTGCCTTGAATGAAGACCCGAGGAAAGACAACTGTAACCAGTTCTTGGCTTATAAGGTGAAACTGGAGGAAGGGGCAGCGCCCACTTTGCCAGTCTCCAAGCAGAATTAAAACAGAAACACCAAATGAACATTGTCCCCCAGGCACACGTTTTCACTCGTCTGACACGGAGATCCTGCTGAAGATGGGGAGGCGCCTGTTCTGGTCGAAGATGGGAGATTCAGAGCCACTGCTGCTGTAGTCCTCCTGGTCAGAGAGAGAGTCTGCATAGGGGCTCCTGAAGGACATGTCTGCTTGAGGCTGGGCCGCAGGCTTCAGGTGCTTGTGGCAGCTGGAGCAGGTGAGCTTCATGACCCGGGCGAATTCCTGGCTGACGGCCTCTCGCAGCGAGTCCCAGTCGGGGAGGTCAGAGCACGGCGGCGGCGAGAGGGAGAGAGAGCCTCGGGAGCCCGGGCAGAGCCCCACCAGGCCGTCCGAGGAGAAGCCCGAGAAGCTGGTGCTCTGGCGGAGGCGGGGGCGGGCTGACAGCGGGCGGGATGCCCGCTCCTCCTCCGGGTTGTGAACGAAATGGCAGCGGGCACCGTAGGGACAAATGCCGCAGGAGTGGAAGGTGCGGCAGAGCTCGGTCTTGTACTTGGGGTGGCGGCTGAGGATCCGGAGCTCCCCCAGGCCGTGGGCGAACTGGCACTTGTCCCCGTAGCGGCAGATACCGCTCTCCTGGAAGGGCCGGCACAGCTCGGTCTTGTAGCGGGGGCTCGGCTGCTGCTGCTGTTGCTGGGCGGGGGGCCTGTCAGAAGCCCCCATGGCGGATTTGCTAAATTCCTCCAGCGAGTTCCCATGACTTAGGCAGCGTCCCAGACCCGGGGGGCAGGAGCTGTCGCCTGGGGCAAGGGCTTGGCACCTCCCTGGGGGCACCAAGCTGGTTGAGTGTCTGCGGAATCCTGCTGGGGGCTTGACCGTTCGATAGTCCAGTCCGAGTTGAATAGGGCTCAGGTCATCCGAGTCCAGGAAGCTCAACTAGAGGAAGAGAAAGAGAGGAAAGAATCAGAAACAAGGTCCAAAAACACCACCGAGGGGGGGGGGGGGGAAGATAATTCCAAATCCCTGCCTCACTGCCCCCTTCTTGGACCCCCTCACTCCCCCTTCCTGGGATCAACCTCTCCCCAAAAAGTTGTGGATTTGCAATCACTGTAGAAATTTGGGCAAACAACCACCCACGAAGTTAACCCACTGAGGGAAAGCCAGACATAAAAAGACCCCAAACACTTTTGTCTACCCTCACCTAATCCGGCAGTGCAGAAGGAGGCCATTCGCCCCATCAAGCCTGCACCGACCCTCCGAAAGAGCACCCTAACTCGGCTCAAACCCCCACCCCTGTAACCCCACCTAGCCTTTGGACACGAAGGGGGGGGGGGGGAATTTAGCGCCGCCAAATCCACCTAACCTGCACATCTTTTCTGTCGGAGGAAACCCACGCAGACACGGGGAGAGCGTGCAGACTCCGCACAGACAGTGACCCAAGCCGGGGAATCGAACCCAGGTCCCTGGCGCTGTGAAGCAACAGTGCTCACCAGTGCTGGTATATTTCAAAAGATAAATATTTATCTCCCCATTTAATCGCCCAATTCACAGCAAAGGAAACAGCGAATCGAAAGAAGCGGCGGTTTGTGGGATCTTGCTGTGCACACTCAGTCACTCACCCCGGACACCAGCTCGCACAAATCCTTCAAGCCGCTCATTGCTGCCTCTGCACACACAGCTCTGCACACACAGTTCCTCTGCACACACAGTTCCTCTGCACACTGCTGCAGCCACCCTGCCCGCTCCGCCTTTTATCCCGGCGGGGCGGGGCGGGGAACTCGCCCGCAGCCCGCCCGCTCTGACGCACAACAGCAGCCGGGAACACGGGGCAGTGAGTCACCGGCGGGCAGGGAGCCGGGGAGAGGCCGCCGGAGGGCGGCAGAGGGTCAGCGGCCCGGCCCGGGGGGGGGGGGGAGAAAGGGGCACAGAGCTGGGAGGGGGCACATGGAAATACAGAGTGGGGGGCAGAGGTGGAGGGGGGCACATAGCTGGGGGGGCACAGAGCTGGGGGGGCACAGAGCTGGGGGGGGCAATACAGAGCTGGGAGGGGGCACATGGAAATACAGAGTGGGGGGCAGAGGTGGAGGGGGGCACATAGCTGGGGGGGGCACAGAGCTGGGGGGGCACAGAGCTGGGGGGGCAATACAGAGCTGGGAGGGGGCACATGGAAATACAGAGTGGGGGGCAGAGGTGGAGGGGGGCACATAGCTGGGGGGGCACAGAGCTGGGGGGGCACAGAGCTGGGGGGGGCAATACAGAGCTGGGAGGGGGCACATGGAAATACAGAGTGGGGGGCAGAGGTGGAGGGGGGCACATAGCTGGGGGGGGGAATACAGAGCTGGGAGGGGGGCACAGAGCTGGGGGGGGGGGCACAGAGCTGGGGGACACAGAGCTGAAGGGGGGGGGGAAATACAGAGCTAGGGGGCACAGAGCTGGGGGAGGGCACAGAGCCCGGGGAGGAGGGCACAGAGTCCAGGACAGAGGGGGGCATAGAGCCCGGGGAGGGGGCGCACAGAACCCGGAGGAGTGGGCGGGGGCACAGAGCCCTGGGGAGGAAGGGGCACAGAGCCCGGGGGGGAGGGGCACAGAGCCCGGGGAGGGGGGCACAGAACCGTGGGAGGGGGGGGGGGGGTCACAGAGCTCTCCCCACTCCGTCTCTCTCAGTTCCAATCACTGTGACACTGATCAATGATCAAATTAACACAATAAAATCTCCAAAGTAAACAAGTTGAAACTTACCCAATTAAAATGTTGTAGAATTTGGTTCGTCATGTCTCTTCCTTTTGTGTTTGTTCATCCCTCTCTCCCTCTCCCCTTCTCCAGGAGTGTCGTCCCCTCTCTCATGTCTGTCTCCACGAGTAGGTTTCTGTATGTGGGTAAATGTGTTCAATAACTTCACAGTTATCTCCGTGTGCGTGACCTTGTGTGTCATTATATCTGTTTCTATTTGTGTGTGTGCATGTTCCTGGCCATCTGTGTAGGTTTCTCATGTGGTTCTGTCGCTGTGTCCCTCTCTCTGTCTCCATCTCCCCGTTGTGTGAAGCGGTTTATGTATCTGTGGGTCGCTAACTGTGTAAAGTGATCTCAGGCATCAGAGAGTACAGGAGGAGGTCCAGTCCTGCGTGTCGGATATGTTCCACGGATGGAAGGGAGCCTGGTCTCGAGGGGATGCAGCGGAGAGAGGGGTTAATATGAGTGGGGCAAAGGGATATCGCAGGGCAGAGCCACGGTCCACAGCACCTTCAGGCAGAAGTGTCAAGTGGATGATGCTTCTCGGCCTCCTGAAATCGCCACCATCTCACAGAAGCCAGACTTCAAACAATTCGATTCGCTCCAGATGATGTTAAGTAATGGCTGAAGGCTGTGTTACTGCAAAGGCTATGGGGCCCTGAAAACATTCCCCCAATAGTACTGATGGGTGGCACAGTGGTCAGCACTGTTGCTTCTCAGCGCCAGGCTCCCGGGTTCGACTCCCAGCTTGGGTCACTGTGCGGAGTCTGCACGTTCTCTCCGTGTCTGCGTGGGTTTCCTCCGGGTGTTCCGGTTTCCTCCCACAAGTCCTGAAAGACGTGCTTGTTGGGTGAATTGGACATTCTGAATTCCCTCTCAGTGTACCCGAACAGGCGCCGGAGAGTGGCGACTCGGGGATTTTCACACTCACTTCATTGCAGTGTTAATGTGAGCTTACTGGTGACAATAATGAAGATTATTATTATTAAGACATATGTTCCAGAACTTGCCGCACCCCTAACCAGCCACAGCACTGGCAACTCCCCACCAATATGGAAAATTGCCCAGGTGCGTCCTGCACACAAAAAAGCAGGACAAATCCAACCCAGCCGATGGCTGCCCCTTTGGGTGATCCTCCATGATCAGTGTATTGATGGAAGGCCGCTGACAGTGCTATCAATATACTCAGCAATAACCTGCTCACTGACACTCAGATTGGGTTCCGCCTGGGCCCCTCAGCTCCTGACCTCATTACAGCCTTGGTACAAACATGGACAAAGGAGTTGAATTCTAGGGTGAGGTGGTGACTGCCTTTGACATCAAGGCAGCATTCAGCCAATTCCAAAGATGTGCAGGTTAGGTGGATTGGCCATGATAAATTTTCCCTTGGTGTCCAGGGTTAGGTTACAGGGATAGGGTGGGTTGGAGCGGGGGTGGACCTGGGTACTGTGCTCTTACGGAGGGTCAGTGCAGACTTGATGGGCCAAATGGCCTCCTCTTGCATTGTCGGGATTCTATGATTGTATGAAGTGTGACATCAAGGAGCCTATAGATTCTATAGTAGTCTATAGCCCGAGTAAAATTAAAGTGAATGGGAATCAATGGGGAAGCTCCTCCGCTGGTTGGAGTCATACTTAGCACAAAGGAAGATGCTTGTGGTTGTTGGAGGTCAGTCATCTCAGACCGAGGACAATGCGGTGGGAGTTCCTCATGAGTTCCTCGGCCCAAACATCTTCAGCTCCTTCATCAGTGACCTTCCCTCCATCATAAGCTCAGAAGTGGGGATGTTCGCTGATGACTGCACAATGCCCAAAACCCCCCTCCCTGAATTTGTTCCCACACTTTGACATCATTTGCTTTCAGCAGCATTCACCCGATGTCAACGGCACCCAGCTCCAATCATTTTGTCATCGTTTGATGTCAGATCAATTATCTGGCTGTCATTCTATTTCACTTTCACTCAGAGACATATTTGGAAGTGTCAAATGATAGTTATCAACTGACGCCATTCTCACCAATTATGGGTGTCACAACAACATGTGATGATATACAGCCAAGACATTGCAGCTGATTATCTACACAGTGGGTAGGATCAACCCCCCCAACACAAAGCCCACCCCCCCCAAACCCCCACCAAACCTTTCTCTCGCCTTCTTCCCACCACACCCCTGATTCCCCTCGCCAAACCCCTTTTATTCCTCCCCCCTTCTTCCCTCTCTTTCTCCCCCTCATTCTTTCCCCTTCTCGTTCCCCCTCCCCTCTTTCCCCCCTCCCCTCCTTCCCCTCCGCTCTTTACCTCTGCCCCCTCCCCTCTTTACCCCTGCCCCCTCCCTCCTTGCTCCTTCCTTTCTCTTCCTATTCCCCCCCCCTCAACCAACTGAAGATCTGTTTACAGGTCCCGGTGGAAACCGAACGTGATGTTTTCCGGGATGACCCCTGTCCAGATTTGAAGTCGGAGCAACGGGTTACATGTTGGGAAGTCGCGGGGGGAAGGGAGGGTTTGGCAGAAGCCGGTCATGGGATGGGGGGGGGGGGTGAGGGGCGGGGGGTTCGAGGAAAAGAGACTGGAGGGAGGGGAAGAGACTGGAGGGTGGGATCTGCTGAGCGTATTTGATAGCTCTGAGTACACAAGATAACTTTGAGCGTACTGTCAAATTTGATGTCAAATTAGAATGCTTGATGTCAAATTGTAATTGACAGCATTAAGCACACTTGAAAGCGAAAATTATGATAAAATATTCATGAAGGGCTATAATAATTTTAATAATCTTTATTGTCACAAGTAGGCTTACATTAACATTGCAATGAAGTTACTGTGGAAAGCCCCTAGTCTCCACACTCTGGCATCTGTTCGGGTACACAGAGGGAGAATTCAGAATGTCCAATTCACCTAACAAGCACGTCTTTTGGGACTTGTGGGAGGAAACCGGTGCACCCAGAGGAAACCCACGTAGACGCGGGGAGAACGTGCAGACTCCGCACAGACAGTGACCCAAGGCGGGAATCGAACTTGGGACCCTGGAGCTGTGAAACAACAGTGCTAACCACTGTGCTACCGTACTGTCCATATTCACAACTCCTCAGACATTGAAGCAGTCTGGGAGGTCCTGTCAGATCCTTCGGCACGCCTGGAGTCTCACCACCACCCCCCTCCCCCGCCATCCCCACTCCGCACGCTGCCCTCAAGGTTGAGGGCGTTGGGCGAGGGCCACGTTCAAAGCTCACTGCAGCGCAGAGAATGCGAGTCGACATCCTCTGTTGTCGACTTTGGCCACGTTGTGGAGGAGACCGCGTTGTCCACCTCCGTCTGGGAACGTGCCTTTGCAAAGAAAGTCCGGAGAAAGGCTTCTGTTGGGGTTCGCTCCCGAGCGGTTCCTCAATGCAGGACTCTGTGATCCACCGGCTGTTCCCAGGGACTCAGGCCCAGATAAACACACGCCGACTGTAGCTGGAGGATCACCAGCTCGGTGAAAGACGTTCTTCAGCCTGCCCGGAACTTGTTGGCCTTCCAGTGCAAAGATCTGTCCGCGCCTGATGTGTGGCAGGCTGGCGTATTCCAAGATCCAGGACTACGTGCTGGCGAACACATTAAACTTGGGGCAACCGCGGCAGAGGTTGAATGGGGAACGGCTGATGTCTAAGGGTCTCCCCCAATTGGATAGACAGGATTGGAACCCTTGTAAAACCCCTTGAGGTGAACTCAGCAGAGAATGTTTGACATGAAATGCAGATTGGAAATATAAGTATATGGCCTCAGAATGCCATATATTGTATTGAAAGGAAGTAAACAAATTTCATGAATTAAGTATATTTTTGGCTAGAGAAAGAAAATGGCCGACGCTCAGTGCCACGCTGCTGGGGAATGCTGGCTCTCACACGAGGCATTAAACTAAGGCCCCGTCACGTGGGCGGTGAAAGGTTCCATGGTATCCTGGGCCACTTGCTCATCCCTCAGCCACCATCTCCGGAACATTATTCGGACATTTGCGACATTGCCGTTAGTGGGATCTTGCTGTGTGCCGATGCTCGCTGCAGCAGTGACCAGACACCCACCGGAAGTGGGGGCGATTTTGATCCCGCCCGCGGCGTGCGCGACGCGGGCGGGAAATTCCCACGGGGATTGGGAAATGCGAGTCCCTCCGGATAGACCGCGTTTCCCAATTCCCTCCGCTCCTCGCCCGTGACGCGCAAGGTTCACGCCTGCAAAGGGCGAGGGCCACGTTTTCATGCATTCGGGTGGTGTTAAATATTATTTTTAAAAATTAATTTAGAATATCCAATGGGTTTTTTCTCCAATGAAGGGGCAATTTAGCGCGGCCAATCCACCTCCCCTGTACATCTTTGGGTTGCGGGGGCGAAACCCTCGCAGACACGGGGGGAATGTGCAAACTCCACACGGACAGTGACCCAGGGCCGGGATCGAACCCGGGTCCTCGCAGCAGTGCTAACCACCGTGCCGCCCAGTTTTAATTATTACTAACAGGCCCCTCGCCACGTGATCCCCCTTCCTCATTAAATAAAATATACCTCACGATGGCGAGGTTCACCACAGATTTGATCAAACGAAAAATAATCGAGGGGAGGGTGGGGGCTCCAGGGGTAAGAATAACCCCCGGTGGCAGGGGGGGGGGCAATTAAACATGCCTGGGCACTGTCCCCGCTGCAGATTGGCACTGCCAAATCAGCAGTGGCCAACCTGGCGGTGCCAACCTGTGCCAACGACGATTGTTGGGGCGGGCGGAAGATCCCCCGATACCTCCATGATGAGGGCTGGGGGCCGTTAAGCGGTACGATGATCCTTTTAAAGATGGTGCCCTGATCTTGCTCAATCCTTGGAGAGAAACCTGATCTGTGCGACTGGAGAGTGACACGCCAGTTTTCAATCTGAACCTGACACAGTGCCAAGTTCCGGACAGTTCCAACCCTTTATTTTTGTCTCTCCTGAGTGATTCAGGGCTCTCCGCTGGCACTGACACCTGAAGGTGATGAGGTCATATGTCTTTCCTGAATTAAATATGTGGGAAAATCCCAAGTAGGAATTTGAGCTATAAGCACGGCCCCAACTCAACCATAAGCCCAGATAGAGTTCACTGTGTTGGATTTGGCTGCATCCGTTTTCCTCTTATGGAGGTTCAAGTGCTGGTGTCAGGGTCGGCCTGCTAACCCACTCAGCTCTCGGTGAATCACCAGCTCTGTAATCAGTCCCCAATCCTGGGCGTTGAGCTCGGGGCAGGATCAACGCCCTCTTCTGAGCACAGAATGCGAGTTGGCGTCCTCTGCTGTTGCCTTTGGCTGCCCCATAGGGACTCTTTCCGACAGAGACAAAGAGACAGGAGTGTGGGGGTGGGGTGGGGGGGGGGGGGGGGATCCTGGAATAGGGGTGTAGTGGGGGTGGTTGTTCGTTGAGCAGTATCAAGAGCGGTGTGTGCACCAGACCAGACAGAGAGTAACTAAACCACACCAGAGGTAAAGCTCCCTCTACGCCAGTGGTACGTCTGAACCCCGACAGTGCAGAAGGAGGCCATTCGGCCCATCGTACAGACTCTCTGAAAGAGCACCCTACCCAGGCCCACGTAACACCATCAACACATTAAGGGGCAATTTAGCATGGCCAATCCACCTAACCCGCACACCTTTGGACTGTGGGAGGAAACCGGAGCACCCGGAGGAAACCCACGCAGACACGGGGAGAACGTGCAGACTCCGCACAGACAGTGACCCGAGGTCGGAATCGAACCCGGGTCACTGGTGCTGTGAGGCAGCAGTGCTAACCGCTGTGCCGTCCCCAACTGAGTGGGTAGTAGGAAATGGCCATTCGGCCCATCGAGTCTGCTCTGCCATTCAATAAGATCACGGCTGATTTGATTGTAACCTCAACCCACATTCCCGCTCCGCCACCCCCCATAATACCCCTTGACCCTCCCCTTGTTAATCAAGAATCTATCTACTCTTGGCACACAAAAATATTCAGTGACCCTACCTCCACCCCTCTCTGGGGAAGAGTGTTCCAAAGACTCACTGCCCCGTGAGAGAGGGGAGACCCCTTATTTTTAAACCCATGTCCCCTGGTTCTAGTCTTTCCCCCAAGAGGAAACTTCCTCTCGGCCTGCACCCTGTCAAGTCCCCTCAGGATTCTAAATGACAGGGCAGCACGGTGGCACAGTGGGTTAGCACTGCTGCCTCACGGCGCCGAGGTCCCAGGTTCGATCCCGGCCCTGGGTCACTGTCCGTGTGGAGTTTGCACATTCTCCCCGTGTCTGCGTGGGTTTCGCCCCCACAACCCAAAAATGTGCAGGGTTGATGGATTGGCCGCGCTAAATTGCCCCTTAATTGGAACAATGAATTGGGTACTCTAAATTAAAAAAAAAAGGATTCTAAATGACTCAGTAAGGTCATCCCTCATTCTCTGAAACTCCATCAGATACAGGCCCATCCTGTCCGGCCTTTCCTTGTAGGGTGACAGCACCCTACCGCACCCCCTCCCCCCTCCCCCCGCTATTCTAGGTACTAGTCGAGTACTGTACTGTGAAGAGGCATGCAAAAGGACAGTAAAGGAGTTACAGGTTACGAGAGTGAGGTCAAAAGAGAAAGGCTAAAAAGAGAGGATTTAAAAATAAGCATCGGTTTATATTGGGTGTGGGAGGTCACGAACAATTTATTTTCTATTCATAGAATCCCCAACAGTGCAAAAGGAGTCCATTCGGCCCATCGAGTCTGCACTGACCCTCTGAAAGAGCGCCCTACCTAGGCCCAATCCACCTGCCCTATTCCCACCACCCCACCTAACCCGCACATCTTTGGACTGTGGGAGGAAACCGGAGCACCCGGAGGAAACCCACGCAGACTCCGCACAGACAGTCACCCGAGGTCGGAATCGAACCCGGGTCTCTGACGCTGTGAAGCAGCAGTGCTAACCACTGTGCCATCGTGACACCCTTATCCGTACTACATCCTTAAATGCTCTTGACGGAACAGTCTACATCCTATAAAAAGCGAAGAGGAAATTGCTTAGATAATCTGGAAAGAGAAATCGTCAAATAATGCAGTGCACAGACAATGGAAAATAGTTAAGGAGCTGGCCGGGGTTACACACTGGGTTTGTTTTAAGATTGTTTAAAGGAAGGTGCAGTTATGTCCTTGAGTGAGTAGAGGATTTTTTTTTAACCCCGAAAATAAGCTGGGCCGCATGCGTTCGTGATGATATGAACGTGAGTCTTTCTTTCCCCTGCCGATTCTTCATGGCTCTGTTCGCCTGCTGCTTTCGGATTGCCCATACTGTTCTTAAAATGCAAGGCGGCGGCAAAAAATGCATTTGTGTAGCACCTTTAACGGGTGGAGCTGCCCAAGGTGCTTCACAGGAGCGCTGGCAAACCAAACAGGGCACTGAGGCACACAAGGAGATGTGCTGGTGGTCAGCCCTAAAGTGTGCTCAGAGAGGTAGCCGTCGAGGACAAAGTGAGATACAGAGACGGAGAGGAGTAGGAGCTCCCTACTTGGCCCCATTCCCCTGTCCATTCCCCAGAGCCTATTAAGTATTTCCTTTTGCAATACTCATCCAAATCCCTTATGTCCCCGTTTCCATGGTTTCCACACCAACCGATCCAACTGTTAACAAAAGAAAATTTCTCTCCACCTCTCCCTCTTGAAGTTTTGCACCATGACTTATACTTTTTAAGTGGTGATTCATTGACAAGTGACGTTTGGGCCACAGGCGGATCAGCTGCAACATGGTCTAGTGGCGGAGAGGTTTGATGGGCCGAATGGGCTACTACGGCTCCATTGGGTTGCGTAACCTTTTGAAAAAAAATTAGAATACGCAATTCCTTTTTTTTCCAGTTAAGGGGAAATTTAGCGGGGCCAATCCACCTGCATATCGTTGGGTTGTGGGGGTGAGCCCCATGCAGACACGGATGAATATCTGCTTGAGAGGAGAGAGATGCAGAGTTCAATAGCAGCAGAGTCGGAAGAATTGATTGGCTCCTTCAAAGACCCACCACAGAATTGAGGGACCGAATGGCCTTCTTCCACATTGTAGTCGTCTAAGGATTTTTCCTTTTAGTTTTGAATAGATCTCCTCATTATTTGACCTCATCTTCATGAGCAGCTTCAATGTCAGGTGTCTGGAGCGTGCACAGTACTTTTTTAAAAGTTTCCCAATTAAGGGGCAATTTAGCGTGGCCAATCCACCTACCCAGCACATCTTTTTGGGTTGTGGGAGTAATACCCACGCAGACACGGGGAGAATGTGCAACCTCCACACTGACAGTGACCCAGGGCCAGGATCGAATCCGGGTCCTGGGCGCCATGAGGCAGCAGTGCTAACCACTCTACCACTCAAGTGTGCACAGTCCTGTTGCAAAATACAAATTGTAAGGTGAGTGATATCAAGAGTGGAGTGTGCATCAACCAGGCCGAGAGTAACTAAACCAGACCGAGAGTAACTAAACCAGACCGAGAGTAACTACACCAGAATCGGAGTAACTAAACCAGACTAAGAGTAACTAAACCAGACCGAGAGTAACTGAACCAGACCGAGAGTAACTGAACCAGACCGAGAGTAACTGAACCAGACCGAGAGTAACTAAATGAGTCCGAGAGTAACTACAACAGAATCGGAGTAACTAAACCAGACTAAAAGTAACAAAGCTAAACCAATAGTAACTAAACCAGACGAGTGTAATTAAACCAGACCGAGAGTAACTAAACCGGACCGAGAGTAACTAAACCGGACCGAGAGTAACTAAACCAGACCAAGAATAACTAAACCAGACCGAAGGTAACTAAAGCAGACCAAGAGTAACTAAACCAGACTGAGAGTAACTAAACCGGACCGAGAGTAACTAAACCAGACTGAGAGTAACTAAACCAGACTGAGAGTAACTAAAATAGACCAAAAGTAACTAAGCCAGACCAAGAGTAACTAAACCAGACCTGGAGAAACTAAACCAGATCGAGAATAACTAAACCAGACCGAGAGTGACTAAACCAGACTGAGAGTAACTAAACCAGACTGAGAGTAACTAAACCAGACTGAGTGTAACTAAACCACACCGAGAGTAACTAAGCCAGTATGTGAATAATTACTGGACTGGGAGTATCTAAACCAGACCAGTGTAACTAAGCCAGACCAGGAATAACTAAACAAGACTGGGAATAACGAACCCAGACCATGAGTAACTAAACCAGACCTGGAGTAACTAAACCAGACCTGGAGAAACTAAACCAGACCGAGAGTAACTAAACAAGACTGAGAGTAACTAAATCACACCGAGAGAAACTAAACCAGACTGAGAGTAACTAAACCAGACCGAGAGTAACTAAACCCGACCGAGAGTAACTAAACCAGACCGAGAGTAACTAAACCAGACCGAGAGTAACTAAACCAGACGAGTGTAACTAAACCAGACTGAGAGTAACTAAACCAGACCGAGAGTAACTAAACCCGACCGAGAGTAACTAAACCAGACCGAGAGTAACTAAACCAGACCGAGAGTAACTAAATCACACCGAGAGAAACTAAACCAGACTGAGAGTAACTAAACCAGACTGAGAGTAACTAAACAAGACTGGGAATAACTAAACCGGACCGAGAGTAACTAAACCGGACCGAGAGTAACTAAACCAGACCGAGGGTAACTAAACCAGACCGAGAGTAACTAAACCAGACGAAGAGTAACTAAACCAGACTGAGAGTAACTAAACCAGACTGAGAGTAACTAAACCAGACCGAGAGTAACTAAACCAGACGAAGAGTAACTAAACCAGACTGAGAGTAACTAAACCAGACGAAGAGTAACTAAACCAGACCGAGAGAAACTAAACCAGACGAAGAGTAACTAAACCAGACTGAGAGTAACTAAACCAGACGAAGAGTAACTAAACCAGACCGAGAGTAACTAAACCAGACGAAGAGTAACTAAACCAGACTGAGAGTAACTAAACCAGACGAAGAGTAACTAAACCAGACTGAGAGTAACTAAACCAGACGAAGAGTAACTAAACCAGACTGAGAGTAACTAAACCAGACGAAGAGTAACTAAACCAGACTGAGAGTAACTAAACCAGACCGAGAGTAACTAAACCAGACGAAGAGTAACTAAACCAGACTGAGAGTAACTAAACCAGACGAAGAGTAACTAAACCAGACCGAGAGAAACTAAACCAGACGAAGAGTAACTAAACCAGACTGAGAGTAACTAAACCAGACGAAGAGTAACTAAACCAGACCGAGAGTAACTAAACCAGACGAAGAGTAACTAAACCAGACTGAGAGTAACTAAACCAGACGAAGAGTAACTAAACCAGACTGAGAGTAACTAAACCAGACGAAGAGTAACTAAACCAGACTGAGAGTAACTAAACCAGACGAAGAGTAACTAAACCAGACTGAGAGTAACTAAACCAGACCTGGAGAAACTAAACCAGACGAAGAGTAACTAAACAAGACCGAGAGTAACTAAACCAGACTGAGAGTAACTAAACCAGACGAAGAGTAACTAAACAAGACCGAGAGTAACTAAACCCGACCGAGAGTAACTAAACCAGACCGAGAGTAACTAAACCAGACCGAGAGTAACTAAACCAGACCGAGAGAAACTAAACCAGACTGAGAGTAACTAAACCAGACTGAGAGTAACTAAACCAGACCGAGAGTAACTAAACCAGACTGAGAGTAACTAAACCGGACCGAGAGTAACTAAACCAGACCGAGGGTAACTAAACCAGACCGAGAGTAACTAAACCAGACGAAGAGTAACTAAACCAGACTGAGAGTAACTAAACCAGACCGAGAGTAACTAAACCAGACGAAGAGTAACTAAACCAGACCGAGAGAAACTAAACCAGACGAAGAGTAACTAAACCAGACTGAGAGTAACTAAACCAGACTGAGAGTAACTAAACAAGACCGAGAGTAACTAAACCAGACGAAGAGTAACTAAACCAGACTGAGAGTAACTAAACCAGACGAAGAGTAACTAAACCAGACCGAGAGCAACTAAACCAGACGAAGAGTAACTAAACCAGACTGAGAGTAACTAAACCAGACCAAGAGAAACTAAACCAGACCGAGAGTGACTAAACCAGACTGAGAGTAACTAAACCAGACGAAGAGTAACTAAACCAGACTGAGAGTAACTAAACCAGACGAAGAGTAACTAAACCAGACTGAGAGTAACTAAACCAGACGAAGAGTAACTAAACCAGACTGAGAGTAACTAAACCAGACGAAGAGTAACTAAACCAGACTGAGAGTAACTAAACCAGACCAAGAGAAACTAAACCAGACCGAGAGTGACTAAACCAGACTGAGAGTAACTAAACCAGACGAAGAGTAACTAAACAAGACCAAGAGTAACTAAACCAGACCGAGAGTAACTAAACCAGACGAAGAGTAACTAAACCAGACCGAGAGTAACTAAACCAGACTGAGAGTAACTAAACCAGACTGAGAGTAACTAAACCAGACCAAGAGAAACTAAACAAGACCGAGAGTAACTAAACCAGACCAAGAGTAACTAAACCAGACGAAGAGTAACTAAACCAGACCGAGAGTAACTAAACCAGACCGAGAGTAACTAAACCAGACTGAGAGTAACTAAACCAGACTGAGAGTAACTAAACCAGACGAAGAGTAACTAAACAAGACCAAGAGTAACTAAACCAGACTGAGAGTAACTAAACCAGACTGAGAGTAACTAAACCAGACGAAGAGTAACTAAACAAGACCAAGAGTAACTAAACCAGACCGAGAGTAACTAAACCAGACGAAGAGTAACTAAACCAGACCGAGAGTAACTAAACCAGACTGAGAGTAACTAAACCAGACTGAGAGTAACTAAACCAGACCAAGAGAAACTAAACAAGACCGAGAGTAACTAAACCAGACCAAGAGTAACTAAACCAGACGAAGAGTAACTAAACCAGACCGAGAGTAACTAAACCAGACCGAGAGTAACTAAACCAGACTGAGAGTAACTAAACCAGACTGAGAGTAACTAAACAAGACCGAGAGTAACTAAACAAGACCGAGAGAAATTAAACCAGACTGAGAGTAATTAAACCAGACCTGGAGTAACTAAACCAGACGAAGAGTAACTAAACCAGACCAAGTGTAACTAAACGAGACCGAGTGTAACTACACCAGAATCGGAGTAACTGAACCAGACTAAGAGTAACTAAACCAGACCAAGCGTAACTGTAACTAAACCAGACTGAGAGTAACTAAACCAGAATGAGTGTAACTGAACCAGACCGAGAGTGACTAAGCCAGACCGAGGGTAACAAAACAAGACAGAGTAACTAAACCAGACTGAGCGTAACTATACCAGACTGAGAGTAACTAAGCCAGACCAATGGTAACAAACCAGACCAAGCGTACCTAAACCAGTCTGAGAGTAACTAAACCAGATCGAGAGTAACTAAGCCAGACCAAGGGTAACAAAACCAGACTGAGAGTAACTAAACCAGACTGGGAGTAACTTAACAAGACAAAAGTAACTAACCAGACTGAGAGTAACTAAATAAGACTGAGAGTAACTAAACCAGCCCAAGAGTAACTGAGCCAGGCCAAGGGTAACAAAACCAGACTTAGGGTAACTAAACCAGACCGAGACTAACTAAACCAGACTGAGAGTAACTAAACCAGACCAAGTGTAACTAAACCAGACCGAGAGTGACTAAGCCAGACCTGGGGTAACTAAGCCAGACCGAGAGTAACTAAACCAGACCAAGTGTAACTAAACCAGACCGAGAGTGACTAAGCCAGACCTGGGGTAACTAAGCCAGACCGAGGGTAACTAAACCAGACCGAGAGTAACTAAGCCAGACCGAGAGTAACTAAACTAGACTGAGGGTAACTAAACTAGACTAAGAGTAACTAAACCAGACCGAGAGTAACTAAACCAGACCAAGAGTAACTAAACTAAACCAGACTGAGAGTAACTAAACTAAGCCAGACCGAGAGTAACTAAACCAGACCTGGAGAAACTAAACCAGATCGAGAATAACTAAACCAGACCAAGAGTGACTAAACCAGACTTAGTGTAACTAAACCACACCGAGAGTAACTAAGCCAGTATGTGAATAATTACTGGACTGGGAGTAACTAAACCAGGCCAGTGTAACTAAGCCAGACCAGGAATAACTAAACAAGACTGGGAATAACGAACCCAGACCATGAGTAACTAAATCAGACTGAGAGTAACTAAACCAGACCTGGAGAAACTAAACCAGATCGAGAATAACTAAATCACACCGAGAGAAACTAAACCAGACCGAGAGTAACTAAACCAGACCGAGAGTAACTAAACCAGACTGAGAGTAACTAAACCAGACCGAGAGTAACTAAACCAGACGAAGAGTAACTAAACCAGACTGAGAGTAACTAAACAAGACCGAGAGTAACTAAACCAGACTGAGAGTAACTAAACCAGACGAAGAGTAACTAAACCAGACTGAGAGTAACTAAACAAGACCGAGAGTAACTAAACCAGACCGAGAGTAACTAAACAAGACCGAGAGTAACTAAACCAGACTGAGAGTAACTAAACAAGACCGAGAGTAACTAAACCAGACTGAGAGTAACTAAACCAGACGAAGAGTAACTAAACCAGACTGAGAGTAACTAAACAAGACCGAGAGTAACTAAACCAGACCGAGAGTAACTAAACAAGACCGAGAGTAACTAAACCAGACTGAGAGTAACTAAACCAGACCGAGAGTAACTGAGCCAGACCGAGAGTAACTAAACAAGACTGAGAGTAACTAAACCAGACCGAGAGTAATTAAACCAAACCTGGAGTAACTAAACCAGACGAAGAGTAACTGAACCAGACCGAGAGTAACTAAACCAGACCAAGTGTAACTAAACAAGACCGAGTGTAACTACACCAGAATCGGAGTAACTAAACCAGACTAAGAGTAACTAAACCAGAATGAGTGTAACTGAACCAGACCGAGAGTGACTAAGCCAGACCGAGGGTAACAAAACAAGACTGAGAGTAACTAAACCAGACTGAGCGTAACTATACCAGACTGAGAGTAACTAAGCCAGACCAATGGTAACTAAACCAGACCAAGCGTACCTAAACCAGTCCGAGAGTAACTAAACCAGACTGAGAGTAACTAAACCAGATCGAGAGTAACTAAGCCAGACCAAGGGTAACAAAACCAGACTGAGAGTAACTAAACCAGACTGGGAGTAACTTAACAAGACAAAAGTAACTAACCAGGCTGAGAGTAACTAAATAAGGCTGTGAGTAACTAAACCAGCCCAAGAGTAACTGAGCCAGGCCAAGGGTAACAAAACCAGACTTAGGGTAGCTAAACCAGACCGAGACTAACTAAACCAGACTGAGAGTAACTAAACCAGACCAAGTGTAACTAAACCAGACCGAGAGTGACTAAGCCAGATCTGGGGTAACTAAGCCAGACCGAGGGTAACTAAGCCAGACCGAGAGTAACTAAACTAGACTGAGAGTAACTAAACCAGACCGAGAGTAACTAAACCAGACTGAGAGCAACTAAACCAGACCAAGAGTAACTAAACTAGACTGAAGGTAACTACACCAGACTGCGAGTAACTAAACCAGACTGAGAGTAACTAAGCCAGACTGAGGGTACCTAAACCAGACCAAGGGTAACTGAATCAGTCCGAGAGTAACTAAACCAGACCGAGAGTAACTAAACCAGACCAAGAGTAACTAAACTAGACTGAGGGTAACTAAACCAGACTGAGAGTAACTAAACCAGACCGATAGTAACTAAGCCAGACCGAGGGTAACTAAACCAGACCAAGAGTAACTAAACCAGACTGAGAGTAACTAAACCAGACTGAGTGTAACTAAGCCAGTATGAGAATCATTACTAGACTGGGAGTAACTAAACCAGACCAGTGTAACTAAGCCAGACTGAGAGTAACTAAACCAGACTGAGTGTAACTAAGCCAGTATGAGAATCATTACTAGACTGGAGTAACTAAAGTCAGACTGGGGGTAACTAAGCCAGACCAGGAATAACTAAACCAGACCGAGAGTAACTAAATCAGACCGAGAGTAAATAAACCAGACCAAGAGTAACTAAACCAGACTGAGAGTAACTAAACCAGACCAAGAGTAACTAAACCAGAATGAGAGTAACTAAACCAGACGGTGAGTAACTAAACAAAACTGAGAGCAACTAAACCAGTCCAAGCGTAACTAAACCAGACCGAGAGTAATCAAACCAGACCTGGAGAAACTAAACCAGACCGTGGGTAGCAAAACCAGACTGAGATTAACTAAAAATGACTTAGAGTAACTAAACCAGCCCACGAATAACTGAGCCAGACCAAGGGTAACTAAACCAGGCTTAGGGTAACTAAACCTGACCAAGAGTAACTAAACCAGACCAACTGTAACTAAACCAGACCGAGATTAACTAAACCAGACCAAGAATAACTAAACCAGACCGAGAGTAACTAAACCAGACTGAGAGTAACTAAACCAGACCAAGAGTAACTAAACCAGACGGATGGTAACTAAACCAGACCGAGAGTAACTAAACCAGACGGAGAGTAACTAAACCAGACCGAGTGTAACTAAACCAGACTGAGAGTAACTATACCAGACTGAGAGTAACTAAACAAGACCAAGAGTAACTAAACCAGACTGAGAGTAACTAAACCAGACTGAGAGTAACTAAACAAGACCAAGAGTAACTAAACCAGACCGAGAGTGACTAAACCAGACTGAGAGTAACTAAACCAGACCGAGAGTAACTAAACCAGACTGAGAGTAACTAAACCAGACCGAGAGTAACTAAACAAGACCAAGAGTAACTAAACCAGACTGAGAGTAACGCAACCAGACCGAGAGTAACTAAACCAGACCGAGAGTAACGAAACCAGACCAAGAGTAACTAAACCAGACTGAGTGTAACTAAACCAGACTGAGAGTAACTAAACCAGACTGAGAGTAACTAAACCAGACCAAGAGTAACTAAACCAGACCAAGAGTAACTAAACCAGACCGAGAGTAACTAAACCAGACCAAGAGTAACTAAACCAGACCGAGAGTAACGCAACCAGACTGAGTGTAGCTAAGCCAGTATGAGAATAATTACTAGACTGGGAGTAACTAAAGTCAGACTGGGAGTAACTAAACCAGGCCAGTGTAACTAAGGCAGACCAGGAATAACTAAACAAGACTGGGAATAACTAAACCAGACTGAGAGTAACTAAACCAGACCGAGAGTAACTAAACCAGACTGAGAGTAACTAAACCAGACCGAGAGTAACTAAACCAGACCTGGATTATCTAAACCCGACCAAGAGCAATTCAACCAGACCGAGAGTAACTAAGCCAGACCGAGATTAACTAAGCCAGATTAGGAGTAACTGAACCAGACGGAGAGTAACTAAATCAGACCGAGAGTAACTAAGCCAGACCGAGAGCAACTAAACCAGACTGAGAGTAACTAAACCAGACCAAGAGTAACTAAATCAGACCGAGAGCAACTAAACCAGACCAAGAGTAACAAAACCAGACTGAGAGTAACTAAACCAGACCGATGGTAACTAAACCACACTGAGAGTAACTAAACCGGACTGAGAGTAACTAAATCAGACCGAGAGTAACTAAGCCAGACCGAGAGCAACTAAACCAGACCAAGAGTAACAAAACCAGACCGAGAGTAACTAAACCAGACCGAGGGTAACTAAACCAGACCGAGAGTAACTAAACCAGACCAAGAGTAGCAAAACCAGACTGAGAGTAACTATACCAGGCTGAGAGTAACTAAACCAGACCGAGGGTAACTAAACCAGACCAAGAGTAACTAAACCAGACTGAGAGTAACTAAACCAGACCGAGAGTAACTAAACCAGACTGAGAGTAACTAAACCAGACCGATGGTAACTAAATCAGACCGAGAGTAACTAAATCAGACCGAGAGTAACTAAACCAGACTGAGAGTAACTAAACCAGACTGAGAGTAACTAAACCAGACCGATGGTAACTAAATCAGACCGAGAGTAACTAAACCAGACTGAGAGTAACTAAACCAGACTGAGAGTAACTAAACCAGACCGATGGTAACTAAATCAGACCGAGAGTAACTAAACCAGACCGAGGGTAACTAAACCAGACTGAGAGTAACTAAACCAGACCGATGGTAACTAAATCAGACCGAGAGTAACTAAATCAGACCGAGAGTAACTAAACCAGACCGAGGGTAACTAAACCAGACTGAGAGTAACTAAACCAGACTGAGAGTAACTAAACCAGACTGAGAGTAACTAAACCGGACCGAGAGTAACTAAACCGGACTGAGAGTAACTAAACCAGACTGAGAGTAACTAAACCGGACCGAGAGTAACTAAACCGGACTGAGAGTAACTAAACCAGACCGAGAGTAACTAAACCAGACTGAGAGTAACTAAGCCAGACCGAGAGCAACTAAACCAGACCAAGAGTAACAAAACCAGACCGAGAGTAACTAAACCAGACCGAGGGTAACTAAACCAGACCGAGAGTAACTAAACCAGACCAAGAGTAGCAAAACCAGACTGAGAGTAACTAAACCAGACCGAGGGTAACTAAACCAGACTGAGAGTAACTAAACCAGACTGAGAGTAACTAAACCAGACCGAGGGTAACTAAACCAGACCGAGAGTAACTAAACCAGACGAAGAGTAACAAAACCAGACCGAGAGTAACTAAACCAGACCGAGGGTAACTAAACCAGACCGAGAGTAACTAAACCAGACTGAGAGTAACTAAACCAGACCGAGGGTAACTAAACCAGACCGAGAGTAACAAAACCAGACGAAGAGTAACAAAACCAGACCGAGAGTAACTAAACCAGACCGAGGGTAACTAAACCAGACCGAGAGTAACTAAACCAGACGAAGAGTAACAAAACCAGACCGAGAGTAACTAAACCAGACCGAGGGTAACTAAACCAGACCGAGAGTAACTAAACCAGACGAAGAGTAACAAAACCAGACCGAGGGTAACTAAACCAGACTGAGAGTAACTAAACCAGACCAAGAGTAGCAAAACCAGACTGAGAGTAACTAAACCAGACCGAGAGTAACTAAACCAGACCAAGAGTAGCAAAACCAGACTGAGAGTAACTAAACTAGACTGAGAGTAACTAAACCAGACCGAGGGTAACTAAACCAGACCAAGAGTAACTAAACCAGACTGAGAGTAACTAAACCAGACCGAGAGTAACTAAACCAGACCGAGAGTAACTAAACCGGACCAAGAGTAACTAAACCAGACCGAGAGTAACAAAACCAGACCGAGTGTAACTAAACCAGACCAAGAGTAACTAAACCAGACTGAGAGTAACTAAACCAGACCGAGAGTAACTAAACCAGACCAAGAGTAACTAAACCAGACTGAGAGTAACTATACCAGGCTGAGAGTAACTAAACCAGACCAAGAGTAACTAAACCAGACTGAGAGTAACTATACCAGGCTGAGAGTAGCAAAACCAGACCGAGAGTAACTAAACCAGACCAAGGGTAAATAAACCAGACTGAGAGCAACTAAACCAGACCAAGAGTAACTAAACCAGACTGAGAGTAACTATACCAGGCTGAGAGTAACTAAACCAGACCAAGAGTAACAAAACCAGATTGAGAGTAGCAAAACCAGACCGAGGGTAACTAAACAGACCGAGAGTAACAAAACCAGACTGAGAGTAACTAAACCAGACCGAGGGTAACTAAACAGACCGAGAGTAGCAAAACCAGACCGAGTGTAACTAAACCAGACCGAGAATAACTAAACCAGACAGGGAATAACTAAACCAGACCGAGAATAACTAAACCAGACAGGGAATAACTAAACCAGACCGAGAGTAACTAAACCAGACTGAGAGTAACTAAACCAGACCAAGAGTAACTAAACCAGACTGAGAGTAACTAAACCAGACCGAGAATAACTAAACCAGACAGGGAATAACTAAACCAGACCTGGAGTAACTAAACCAGACTGAGAGTAACTAAACCAGACCAAGAGTAACTAAACCAGACTGAGAGTAACTAAACCAGACCGAGAGTAACTAAACCAGACCGAGAGTAACAAAACCAGACAGGGAATAACTAAACCAGACCTGGAGTAACTAAACCAGACTGAGAGTAACTAAACCAGACCAAGAGTAACTAAACCAGACTGAGAGTAACTAAACCAGACCGTGAGTAACTAAACCAAAGTTAGATTAACTAAACCAGAATAGAATAACTAAAACAGACCAAAAGTAACTAGCCAGACCAGGAATTACTAAACAGGGCCAGGAATAGCTAAACCAGCCCGGGTATTACTAAACTGGAGCGGGAGGAACTAAACTAGACTGAGAGTAACTGAACCAGATGGGGAGTTACCAAGCGGGACCAGGTGTAACTAAACCAGACTAAGAGGAATGAAACCAGACCGTAAATAACTAAATCAGAGTTAGATTAACTAAACCAGACTGGAATAACTAAAGCAGACCAAAGGTAACTGAACCAGGCCAAGTTTTTGTTTTCAAGAAGCAGTTAGATACAGCACTTGGGCAAACGGGATCAAAGGATTTGGGGGAAAAGCAGAGTTAGGATATTGAGCTGGATGATCAGCAATGATCATAATGAATGGCGGAGCAGGCTCGAAGGGCCGAATGGCCACCTCCTGCTCCTATTTTTCATATGTTAAGTGACTGGGCTAGGCTCTGGCAGGTGGAATACAATGTTAACAAATGTGAGGTTATCCATTTTGGTGGGAGTATTATTTAAATGATAAAATATTAAAACATGCTGCTGTGGAGAGAGACCTGGGTGTGCTAGTGCATGAGTAGCAAAAAGTTGGTTTACAGGCGCAACAGGTGATTTAGAAGGCAAATGGAATTTTGTCCTTCATTGCTAGAGGGATGGGGTTTAAGACAAGGAAGGTTATGCTGCAATTGTATAAGGTGTTAGTGAGGCCACACCTGGAGTATTGTGTTCAGTTTTGGTCTCCTTACCTGAGAAAGGACGTACTGGCGCTGGAGGATGTGCAGAGGAGATTCACTAGGTTAATCCCAGAGCTGAAGAGGTTGGATTACGAGGAGAGGTTGATTAGACTGGGACTGTACTCATTGGAATTCAGAAGGATGCGGGGGGGGGACCTTATAGAAACATATAAGATTATGAAGGGAATAGATAGGATAGATGCGGGCAGGTTGTTTCCACTAGCGGGTGAAAGCAGAACTAGGGGGCATACCCTTAAAATAAGGGGAAGTAGATTTAGGACTGACCTTAGAAGGAACTTCTTCACCCAAAGCGTTGTGGAATTCCTTGTATAGTGAAGCAGTTGAGGCTCCTTCATTAAATGTTTTTAAGATAAAGATAGATAGTTTTTTGAAGAATAAAGGGATTAAGGGTTATGGTGTTCGGGCCGGAAAGTGGAGCTGAGTCCACAAAAGATCAGCCATGATCTCATTGAATTGTGGAGCAGGCTCGAGGGGCCAGATGGCCGACTCCTGCTCCTGGTTCTTATGTTCTTATGTTTCTATGTTTCTAAACAAGAATGAAAATAACTAAATCAGACCAAAGTAAATAAGCCAGACCAGAACTAATTAAACCAGTCTGGGAATAATTCAATCAGACCGGGAGAAATAAACCGGATTGTAAGTAAACGAGACCGAGAGGAACTAAACGAGACTGAGAGTAACTAAACCAGGCAAGAGTCACGAAACCAGACTGAGAGTAACTGAACCAAGCCAGTAGTAACTAAATGAGACCGGGAGTAACCAAACTAGACCCGGAGTAACTAAACCAGGCCAGGAGTAACTATACCAGCTGCAAAGCAGAGCAGACGCTGATTTTAGTGAGAGACACTGGGCGGGATTCTCTCACCCCGGGGCCGAGCTGGAGAATCACCGTGACCGGCACGAATCGCGCCCCGCCGCCCCGATGCTGGGATGCGATTCTCCAGAGAGTGGAGAATTGGTGCCGGCGAGGTCAGCGCGGCGCCGAGGCGCCCCCCGCCCCCCCGGCGATTCTCCGCCCGGGATGGGCCGAGTGGCCGTACAAATAAACAGAGTCATGTCGGCGCCGTTCTAACCTGGTCTTACCCGGCGGGACCTCGGCGGGGAAGGATCCGGGGGTAGCCTGTTGGGGGGGGGGGGTAGGGGAGCTCCAAACCCGGAGGGGACGGCCTCTCAGGCTGGGGGTCTCCTTTGTTACGCGCCGGCCCCTGTAGCCCTACACCAAGTTGCGTCGGGGCCAGCGCGAAGAAGGGAGACACCGCACATGCACGGAAAGCGCGCGGGTCCCACTGCGAATGCGCGGAAAGCGCGCGGGTCCCACTGCGAATGCGCGGAAAGCGCGCGGGTCCCACTGCGAATGCGCGGAAATCGCGCGGGTCCCACTGCGAATGCGCGTAAATCATGCGGGTCCCACTGCGAATGCGCGAAAAGCGCGTGGGTCCCACTGCGAATGCGCGTAAATCATGCGGGTCCCACTGCGAATGCGCGGAAATCATGCGGGTCCCACTGCGCATGTGCGTAAATCATGCGGGTCCCACTGCGAATGCGCGGAAATCGCGCGTGTCCCACTGCGCATGCACGGAAAGCGCGTGGGTCCCACTGCGAATGTGCGGAAATCATGCAGGTCCCACTGCGAATGCGCGGACATCGCGCGGGTCCCACTGCGCATGCACGGAAATCGCGCGTGTCCCACTGCGCATGCACGGAAATCATGCAGGTCCCACTGCGCATGCACGGAAATCATGCAGGTCCCACTGCGAATGTGCGGAAATCATGCAGGTCCCACTGCGCATGCACGGAAAGCGCGTGGGTCCCACTGCGAATGTGCGGAAATCATGCAGGTCCCACTGCGAATGCGCGGACATCGCGCGGGTCCCACTGCGCATGTGCGTAAATCATGCGGGTCCCACTGCGAATGCGCGGAAATCGCGTGGGTCCCACTGCGCATGCACGGAAATCATGCAGGACCCACTGCGAATGCGCGGACATCGCGCGGGTCCCACTGCGAATGCGCGTAAATCATGCGGGTCCCACTGCACATGTGCGTAAATCATGCGGGTCCCACTGCGCATGCACGGAAAGCGCGTGGGTCCCACTGCGAATGCGCGGACATCGCGCGGGTCCCACTGCGCATGTGCGTAAATCATGCGGGTCCCACTGCGAATGCGCGGAAATCATGCGGGTCCCACTGCGAATGCGCGGAAATCATGCAGGTCCAACTGCGAATGCGCGGAAATCATGCGGGTCCCACTGCGAATGCGCGGAAATCATGCAGGTCCCACTGCGAATGCGCGGAAATCATGCGGGTCCCACTGCGAATGCGCGGACATCGCGCGGGTCCCACTGCGAATGCGCGTAAATCATGCGGGTCCCACTGCGAATGCGCGGAAATCGCGCGGGTCCCACTGCGAATGTGCGGAAATCATGCAGGTCCCACTGCGCATGTGCGGAAATCATGCGGGTCCCACTGCGAATGTGCGGAAATCATGCGGGTCCCACTGCGAATGCACGGAAAGCGCGTGTATCCCACTGCGAATGCGCGGAAATCATGCGGGTCCCACTGCGAATGTGCGGACATCGCGCGGGTCCCACTGCGCATGTGCGTAAATCATGCGGGTCCCACTGCGAATGCGCGGACATCGCGCGGGTCCCACTGCGCATGTGCGTAAATCATGCGGGTCCCACTGCGAATGCGCGGAAATCGCGCGTGTCCCACTGCGCATGCACGGAAAGCGCGTGGGTCCCACTGCGAATGCGCGGAAATCATGCGGGTACCACTGCGCATGCACGGAAAGCGCGTGGGTCCCACTGCGAATGTGCGGAAATCATGCAGCTCCCACTGCGCATGCACGGAAAGCGCGTGTATCCCACTGCGAATGCGCGGAAATCATGCGGGTCCCACTGCGAATGTGCGGACATCGCGCGGGTCCCACTGCGCATGTGCGTAAATCATGCGGGTCCCACTGCGAATGCGCGGACATCGCGCGGGTCCCACTGCGCATGTGCGTAAATCATGCGGGTCCCACTGCGAATGCACGGAAAGCGCGTGGGTCCCACTGCGAATGCGCGGAAATCATGCAGGTCCCACTGCGCATGCACGGAAAGCGCGTGGGTCCCACTGCGAATGTGCGGAAATCATGCAGGTCCCACTGCGCATGCGCGGACATCGCGCGGGTCCCACTGCGAATGCGCGGAAATCATGCGGGTCCCACTGCGAATGCGCGGAAAGCGCGTGGGTCCCACTGCGAATGCGCGGAAATCATGCGGGTCCCACTGCGAATGCGCGGACATCGCGCGGGTCCCACTGCGCATGTGCGTAAATCATGCGGGTCCCACTGCGAATGCGCGGAAATCATGCGGGTCCCACTGCGAATGCGCGGAAAGCGCGTGGGTCCCACTGCGAATGCGCGGAAATCATGCAGGTCCCACTGCGAATGTGCGGAAATCATGCAGGTCCCACTGCGAATGCGCGGAAATCATGCGGGTCCCACTGCGAATGCGCGGAAATCATGCGGGTCCCACTGCGAATGCGCGGAAAGCGCGTGGGTCCCACTGCGAATGCGCGGACATCGCGCGGGTCCCACTGCGCATGTGCGGAAATCGCATGGGTCCAACTGCGAATGTGCGGAAAGCGCGTGGGTCCCACTGCGCATGCGCGTAAATCATGCGGGTCCCACTGCGAATGCGCGGAAATCATGCGGGTCCCACTGCGCATGTGCGTAAATCATGCGGGTCCCACTGCGAATGCGCGGAAATCATGCGGGTCCCACTGCGAATGCGCGGAAAGCGCGTGGGTCCCACTGCGAATGCGCGGAAATCATGCGGGTCCCACTGCGAATGCGCGGACATCGCGCGGGTCCCACTGCGCATGTGCGTAAATCATGCGGGTCCCAATGCGAATGCGCGGAAATCATGCGGGTCCCACTGCGAATGCGCGGAAAGCGCGTGGGTCCCACTGCGAATGCGCGGACATCGCGCGGGTCCCACTGCGCATGTGCGGAAATCGCATGGGTCCAACTGCGAATGTGCGGAAAGCGCGTGGGTCCCACTGCGCATGCGCGTAAATCATGCGGGTCCCACTGCGAATGCGCGGAAAGCGCACGAGTCCCACTGCGCATGCGCGTAAATCATGCGGGTCCCACTGCGAAAGCGCGGAAATCGCACGAGTCCCACTGCGCATGCCCGGAAATCGCGCGGGTCCCACTGCGCATGCATGGAAATCGCACGAGTCCCACTGCGAATGCGCGGAAATCGCGCGGGTCCCACTGCGAATGCGCGGAAATCGCACGAGTCCCACTGCGCATGCACGGAAAGCGCGTGTATCCCACTGCGAATGCGCGGAAATCATGCGGGTCCCACTGCGAATGCGCGGACATCGCGCGGGTCCCACTGCGCATGTGCGTAAATCATGCGGGTCCCACTGCGAATGCGCGGAAATCATGCGGGTCCCACTGCGAATGCGCGGACATCGCGCGGGTCCCACTGCGCATGTGCGTAAATCATGCGGGTCCCACTGCGAATGCGCGGAAATCGCGCGTGTCCCACTGCGCATGCACGGAAAGCGCGTGGGTCCCACTGCGAATGTGCGGAAATCATGCAGGTCCCACTGCGCATGCACGGAAAGCGCGTGGGTCCCACTGCGAATGCGCGGAAATCATGCGGGTCCCACTGCGAATGCGCGGACATCGCGCGGGTCCCACTGCGCATGTGCGTAAATCATGCGGGTCCCACTGCGAATGCGCGGACATCGCGCGGGTCCCACTGCGCATGTGCGTAAATCATGCGGGTCCCACTGCGAATGCGCGGAAATCGCGCGTGTCCCACTGCGCATGCACGGAAAGCGCATGGGTCCCACTGCGAATGCGCGGAAATCGCGCGGGTCCCACTGCGAATGTGCGGAAATCATGCAGGTCCCACTGCGCATGTGCGGAAATCATGCGGGTCCCACTGCGAATGTGCGGAAATCATGCGGTCCCACTGCGAATGCACGGAAAGCGCGTGGGTCCCACTGCGAATGCGCGTAAATCATGCGGGTCCCACTGCGAATGCGCGGAAATCGCGCGTGTCCCACTGCGAATGCGCGGAAATCATGCGGGTCCCACTGCGAATGCGCGGAAATCGCGCGGGTCCCACTGCGAATGCGCGGAAATCGCGCGTGTCCCACTGCGAATGCGCGGAAATCATGCGGGTCCCACTGCGAATGCGCGGAAATCGCGCGGGTCCCACTGCGAATGTGCGGAAATCATGCAGGTCCCACTGCGCATGTGCGGAAATCATGCGGGTCCCACTGCGAATGTGCGGAAATCATGCGGGTCCCACTGCGAATGCACGGAAAGCGCGTGTATCCCACTGCGAATGCGCGGAAATCATGCGGGTACCACTGCGCATGCACAGAAAGCGCGTGGGTCCCACTGCGAATGTGCGGAAATCATGCAGGTCCCACTGCGCATGCACGGAAAGCGCGTGTATCCCACTGCGAATGCGCGGAAATCATGCGGGTCCCACTGCGAATGTGCGGACATCGCGCGGGTCCCACTGCGCATGTGCGTAAATCATGCGGGTCCCACTGCGAATGCGCGGACATCGCGCGGGTCCCACTGCGCATGTGCGTAAATCATGCGGGTCCCACTGCGAATGCACGGAAAGCGCGTGGGTCCCACTGCGCATGTGCGGAAATCGCATGGGTCCAACTGCGAATGTGCGGAAAGCGCGTGGGTCCCACTGCGCATGCGCGTAAATCATGCGGGTCCCACTGCGAATGCGCGGAAAGCGCACGAGTCCCACTGCGCATGCGCGTAAATCATGCGGGTCCCACTGCGAAAGCGCGGAAATCGCACGAGTCCCACTGCGCATGCCCGGAAATCGCGCGGGTCCCACTGCGCATGCATGGAAATCGCACGAGTCCCACTGCGAATGCGCGGAAATCGCGCGGGTCCCACTGCGAATGCGCGGAAATCGCACGAGTCCCACTGCGCATGCACGGAAAGCGCGTGTATCCCACTGCGAATGCGCGGAAATCATGCGGGTCCCACTGCGAATGCGCGGACATCGCGCGGGTCCCACTGCGCATGTGCGTAAATCATGCGGGTCCCACTGCGAATGCGCGGAAATCATGCGGGTCCCACTGCGAATGCGCGGACATCGCGCGGGTCCCACTGCGCATGTGCGTAAATCATGCGGGTCCCACTGCGAATGCGCGGAAATCGCGCGTGTCCCACTGCGCATGCACGGAAAGCGCGTGGGTCCCACTGCGAATGTGCGGAAATCATGCAGGTCCCACTGCGCATGCACGGAAAGCGCGTGGGTCCCACTGCGAATGCGCGGAAATCATGCGGGTCCCACTGCGAATGCGCGGACATCGCGCGGGTCCCACTGCGCATGTGCGTAAATCATGCGGGTCCCACTGCGAATGCGCGGACATCGCGCGGGTCCCACTGCGCATGTGCGTAAATCATGCGGGTCCCACTGCGAATGCGCGGAAATCGCGCGTGTCCCACTGCGCATGCACGGAAAGCGCATGGGTCCCACTGCGAATGCGCGGAAATCGCGCGGGTCCCACTGCGAATGTGCGGAAATCATGCAGGTCCCACTGCGCATGTGCGGAAATCATGCGGGTCCCACTGCGAATGTGCGGAAATCATGCGGTCCCACTGCGAATGCACGGAAAGCGCGTGGGTCCCACTGCGAATGCGCGTAAATCATGCGGGTCCCACTGCGAATGCGCGGAAATCGCGCGTGTCCCACTGTGAATGCGCGGAAATCATGCGGGTCCCACTGCGAATGCGCGGAAATCGCGCGGGTCCCACTGCGAATGCGCGGAAATCGCGCGTGTCCCACTGCGAATGCGCGGAAATCATGCGGGTCCCACTGCGAATGCGCGGAAATCGCGCGGGTCCCACTGCGAATGTGCGGAAATCATGCAGGTCCCACTGCGCATGTGCGGAAATCATGCGGGTCCCACTGCGAATGTGCGGAAATCATGCGGGTCCCACTGCGAATGCACGGAAAGCGCGTGTATCCCACTGCGAATGCGCGGAAATCATGCGGGTACCACTGCGCATGCACAGAAAGCGCGTGGGTCCCACTGCGAATGTGCGGAAATCATGCAGGTCCCACTGCGCATGCACGGAAAGCGCGTGTATCCCACTGCGAATGCGCGGAAATCATGCGGGTCCCACTGCGAATGTGCGGACATCGCGCGGGTCCCACTGCGCATGTGCGTAAATCATGCGGGTCCCACTGCGAATGCGCGGACATCGCGCGGGTCCCACTGCGCATGTGCGTAAATCATGCGGGTCCCACTGCGAATGCACGGAAAGCGCGTGGGTCCCACTGCGAATGCGCGGAAATCATGCAGGTCCCACTGCGCATGCACGGAAAGCGCGTGGGTCCCACTGCGAATGTGCGGAAATCATGCAGGTCCCACTGCGCATGCACGGAAAGCGCGTGGGTCCCACTGCGAATGCGCGGAAATCATGCGGGTCCCACTGCGAATGCGCGGACATCGCGCGGGTCCCACTGCGCATGTGCGTAAATCATGCGGGTCCCACTGCGAATGCGCGGAAATCATGCGGGTCCCACTGCGAATGCGCGGAAAGCGCGTGGGTCCCACTGCGAATGCGCGGAAATCATGCAGGTCCCACTGCGAATGTGCGGAAATCATGCAGGTCCCACTGCAAATGCGCGGAAATCATGCGGGTCCCACTGCGAATGCGCGGAAATCATGCGGGTCCCACTGCGAATGCGCGGAAAGCGCGTGGGTCCCACTGCGAATGCGCGGACATCGCGCGGGTCCCACTGCGCATGTGCGGAAATCGCATGGGTCCAACTGCGAATGTGCGGAAAGCGCGTGGGTCCCACTGCGCATGCGCGTAAATCATGCGGGTCCCACTGCGAATGCGCGGAAATCATGCGGGTCCCACTGCGCATGTGCGTAAATCATGCGGGTCCCACTGCGAATGCGCGGAAATCATGCGGGTCCCACTGCGAATGCGCGGAAAGCGCGTGGGTCCCACTGCGAATGCGCGGAAATCATGCGGGTCCCACTGCGAATGCGCGGACATCGCGCGGGTCCCACTGCGCATGTGCGTAAATCATGCGGGTCCCAATGCGAATGCGCGGAAATCATGCGGGTCCCACTGCGAATGCGCGGAAAGCGCGTGGGTCCCACTGCGAATGCGCGGACATCGCGCGGGTCCCACTGCGCATGTGCAGAAATCGCATGGGTCCAACTGCGAATGTGCGGAAAGCGCGTGGGTCCCACTGCGCATGCGCGTAAATCATGCGGGTCCCACTGCGAATGCGCGGAAAGCGCACGAGTCCCACTGCGCATGCGCGTAAATCATGCGGGTCCCACTGCGAAAGCGCGGAAATCGCACGAGTCCCACTGCGCATGCCCGGAAATCGCGCGGGTCCCACTGCGCATGCATGGAAATCGCACGAGTCCCACTGCGAATGCGCGGAAATCGCGCGGGTCCCACTGCGAATGCGCGGAAATCGCACGAGTCCCACTGCGCATGCACGGAAAGCGCGTGTATCCCACTGCGAATGCGCGGAAATCATGCGGGTCCCACTGCGAATGCGCGGACATCGCGCGGGTCCCACTGCGCATGTGCGTAAATCATGCGGGTCCCACTGCGAATGCGCGGAAATCATGCGGGTCCCACTGCGAATGCGCGGACATCGCGCGGGTCCCACTGCGCATGTGCGTAAATCATGCGGGTCCCACTGCGAATGCGCGGAATTCGCGCGTGTCCCACTGCGCATGCACGGAAAGCGCGTGGGTCCCACTGCGAATGTGCGGAAATCATGCAGGTCCCACTGCGCATGCACGGAAAGCGCGTGGGTCCCACTGCGAATGCGCGGAAATCATGCGGGTCCCACTGCGAATGCGCGGACATCGCGCGGGTCCCACTGCGCATGTGCGTAAATCATGCGGGTCCCACTGCGAATGCGCGGACATCGCGCGGGTCCCACTGCGCATGTGCGTAAATCATGCGGGTCCCACTGCGAATGCGCGGAAATCGCGCGTGTCCCACTGCGCATGCACGGAAAGCGCGTGGGTCCCACTGCGAATGTGCGGAAATCATGCAGGTCCCACTGCGCATGCACGGAAAGCGCGTGGGTCCCACTGCGAATGCGCGGAAATCATGCGGGTCCCACTGCGAATGCGCGGACATCGCGCGGGTCCCACTGCGCATGTGCGTAAATCATGCGGGTCCCACTGCGAATGCGCGGAAAGCGCGTGGGTCCCACTGCGAATGCGCGGAAATCATGCGGGTCCCACTGCGAATGCGCGGACATCGCGCGGGTCCCACTGCGCATGTGCGTAAATCATGCGGGTCCCAATGCGAATGCGCGGAAATCATGCGGGTCCCACTGCGAATGCGCGGAAATCATGCGGGTCCCACTGCGAATGCGCGGAAAGCGCGTGGGTCCCACTGCGAATGCGCGGACATCGCGCGGGTCCCACTGCGCATGTGCGGAAATCGCATGGGTCCAACTGCGAATGTGCGGAAAGCGCGTGGGTCCCACTGCGCATGCGCGTAAATCATGCGGGTCCCACTGCGAATGCGCGGAAAGCGCACGAGTCCCACTGCGCATGCGCGTAAATCATGCGGGTCCCACTGCGAAAGCGCGGAAATCGCACGAGTCCCACTGCGCATGCCCGGAAATCGCGCGGGTCCCACTGCGCATGCATGGAAATCGCACGAGTCCCACTGCGAATGCGCGGAAATCGCGCGGGTCCCACTGCGAATGCGCGGAAATCGCACGAGTCCCACTGCGCATGTGCGGAAATCACACGAGTCCCACTGCGCATGCCCGGAAATCATGCGGGTCCCACTGCGAATGCGCGGAAATCATGCGGGTCCCACTGCGAATGCGCGGAAATCATGCGGGTCCCACTGCGAATGCGCGGAAAGCGCGTGGGTCCCACTGCGAATGCGCGGACATCGCGCGGGTCCCACTGCGCATGTGCGGAAATCGCATGGGTCCAACTGCGAATGTGCGGAAAGCGCGTGAGTCCCACTGCGCATGCGCGTAAATCATGCGGGTCCCACTGCGAATGCGCGGAAAGCGCGTGGGTCCCACTGCGAATGTGCGGAAAGCACGTGGGTCCCACTGCGCATGCGCGTAAATCATGCGGGTCCCACTGCGAAAGCGCGGAAATCGCACGAGTCCCACTGCGCATGCCCGGAAATCACGCGGGTCCCACTGCGCATGCACGGAAATCGCGCGGGTCCCACTGCGCATGCATGGAAATCGCACGAGTCCCACTGCGAATGCGCGGAAATCGCGCGGGTCCCGCTGCGAATGCGCGGAAATCGCACGAGTCCCACTGCGCATGTGCGGAAATCACACGAGTCCCACTGCGCATGCCCGGAAATCGCGCGGGTCCCAATGCGCATGCACGGAAATCGCACGAGTCCCACTGCGCATGCCCGGAAATCGCGCGGGTCCCAATGCGCATGCCCGGAAATCGCACGAGTCCCACTGCGCATTCCCGGAAATCGCACGAGTCCCAATGCACATGCCCGGAAATCGCACGGGTCCCACTGCGCATGCCCGGAAATCGCACGAGTCCCACTGCGCATGCGCGGAAATCGCGCGGGTCCCACTGCGCATGCCCGGAAATCGCACAAGTCCCACTGCGCATGCCCGGAAATCGCACGAGTCCCACTGCGCATGCCCGGAAATCGCGCGGGTCCCACTGCGCATGCCCGGAAATCGCACGAGTCCCACTGCGCATGCCCGGAAATCGCACGAGTCCCACTGCGCATGCCCGGAAATCGCGCGGGTCCCACTGCGCATGCGCGGAAATCGCACGAGTCCCACTGCGCATGCCCGGAAATCGCGCGGGTCCCACTGCGCATGCGCGGAAATCGCACGAGTCCCACTGCGCATGCCCGGAAATCGCGCGGGTCCCATTGCGAATGTGCGGAAATCGCGTGGGTCCCACTGCGAATGTGCGGAAATCACATGGGTCCCACAGCGCATGCCCGGAAATCGCGCGGGTCCCACTGCGAATGTGCGGAAATCGCGCGGGTCCCACTGCGCATGCCCGGAAATCGCGCGGGTCCCACTGCGCATGCGAGGAAATCGCGCGGGTCCCACTGCGCATGCGCAGACCCGCGGCGTCCATCTGATGCCGGGAGCGGCGTGGGTCGCTCCAGTGCCGTGCTGGCCCCCTATAGGTGTCTGAATTGCTGCTCCTGAGGCCATGTTGGCGCTGTCGGGAAACGCGACGGCGTTTACGACAGCGTCAACTGTTAGCCTCAGGATCAGACAGTCCCGCCCACTATCCTTGTTACATAGGGTGAAATGGAAAGAATTTAGTTTCAGAATCCAGCGCCTGCTTCTGAACATTTCAGAGACTGACCAGAAACTGACCAGAAATTGACAAGAGACTGACCAGAAACTGACCAGATTCTGACCAGAAACTGACCAGATTCTGACCAGAAACTGACCAGAGGCCGACCAGAAGCCGACCAGAGACCGATCAGAAACTGACCAGAGACTGACCAGAGACTGGCTAGAAAGTGACCAGAGGCTACTCAGAGAATGACCAGAAACGGACCAGAGACTGACCAGTGGCTGCTCAGACACCCAGGACGCAATCCTGGCTGCGGAATGGAATCCTGAAATTCAAAGTGTGTGTTATCCTGACCGATTAGTCTCAGTGACAGCCTACGTTCAGTTTGTCCAGTGAGTCACCACAAGGATCAAATGTGGATTTCACTTTCCGTTCTCAGTTTTGTGTTTGAGTTGCCCCTCTGGACTGGGTATTGTGTAAGTCTGAGGAGATTGATCACGTTCTCTCCTACACCTGCACAGCACTGCTGTCAACATCATTCATAACTCAATTAAACTCACCAATCCCCAGTAAACTGCAGGGTGAGCAATGCAATTTTATCAGCAAAACATTTTCAAACTGATTCATGCACTTTGTGATGTACAGCTAACATTGCAGGATTCATAGACCATTCAAAAGAAAAACATACAGAGTAAAGCTCCCTCTATACTGTCCCCATCAAACACTCCCAGAGCAGATACAGCACGGGGTCAGATACAGTGTAAAGTTCCCTCTGCACTGTCCCCATCAAACACTCACAGGACAAGTACAGCACGGGGCCAGACACAGTGTAAAGTTCCCTCTGCACTGTCCCCATCGAACGCTCCCAGGACAGGTACAGTACGGGGTTAGATACAGAGTAAAGCCCCCTCTACACTGTCCCTGTCAAACACTCCCAGGACAGGTACAGTACGGGGCTAGATACAGAGTAAAACTCCCTCTACACTGTCCCCATCAAACACTCCCAGGACAGGTACAGCACGGGGTTAGATACAGAGTAAAGCCCCCTCTACACTGTCCCTGTCAAACACTCCCAGGAGAGGTACAGCACGGGGTTAGATACAGAGTAAAGCTCCCTCTACACTGTCCCCATTAAGCACTCCCAGGGCAGGTACAGCACGGGGTTAGATACAGAGTAAAGCTCCCTCTACACTGTCCCCATCAAACACTCCCAGGACAGGTACAGCACGGGGTTAGATACAGAGTAAAGCTCCCTCTGCTCTGTCCCCATCAAACACTCCCAGGACAGGTACAACACGGGGTTAGATACAGAGTAAAGCTCCCTCTACACTGTCCCCATTAAACACTCCCAGGACAGGTACAGCACGAGGTTAGATACAGAGTAAAGCTCCCTCTACACTGTCCCCATTAAACACTCCCAGGACAGGTACAGCACGGGGTTAGATACAGAGTAAACCTCCCTCTACACTGTCCCCATGAAACGCTCCCAGGTCAGGTACAGCACAGGGTTAGATACAGAGTAAAGCTCCCTCTACACTGTCCCCATCAAACACTCCCAGGACAGGTACAGCACGGGGCTAGATACAGAGTAAAGCTCCCTCCACACTGTCCCCATCAAACACTCCCAGGACAGGTACAGCACGGGGTTAGATACAGAGTAAAGCTTCCTCTACACTGTCACCATCAAACACTCCCAGGACAGGTACAGCACGGGGTTAGTTACACAGTAAAGCTCCCTCTACACTGTCCCCATCAAACACTCCCAGGTCAGGTACAGCACGGGGTTAGGTACAGAGTAAAGCTCCCTCTACACTGTCCCATCAAACACTCCCAGGACAGGTACAGCACGGGGTTAGATACAGAGTAAAGCTCCCTCTACACTGTCCCCATCAAACACTCCCAGGACAGGTACAGCACAGGGTTAGATACAGAGTAATGCTCCCTCTACACTGTTCCCAACAAACACTCCCAGGACAGGTACAGCACGGGGTTAGATACAGAGTAATGCTCCCTCTACACTGTTCCCAACAAACACTCCCAGGACAGGTACAGCACGGGGTTAGATACAGAGTAAAGTCCCCTCTGCACTGTCCCCAGTAAACACTCCCAGGACAGGTACAGCACGGGGTTAGATACAGAGTAAAGTCCCCTCTGCACTGTCCCCAGTAAACACTCCCAGGACAGGTACAGCACGGGGTTAGATACAGAGTAAAGTCCCCTCTGCACTGTCCCCAGTAAACACTTCTGGGACAGGTACAGCACAGGGTTAGATACAGAGTAAAGCTCCCTCTACACTGTCCCCATCAAACACTCCCAGGACAGGTACAGCACGGGGTTAGATACAGAGTAAAGTCCCCTCTGCACTGTCCCCAGTAAACACTCCCAGGACAGGTACAGCACGGGGTTTGATACAGAGTAAAGCTCCCTCTACACTGTCCCCATGAAACACTCCCAGGACAGGTACAGCACAGGGTTAGATACAGAGTAAAGCTCCCTCTACACTGTCCCCATCAAACACTCCCAGGACAGGTACAGCACGGGGCTAGATACAGAGTAAAGCTCCCTCCACACTGTCCCCATCAAACACTCCCAGGACAGGTACAGCACGGGGTTAGATACAGAGTAAAGCTTCCTCTACACTGTCACCATCAAACACTCCCAGGACAGGTACAGCACGGGGTTAGTTACACAGTAAAGCTCCCTCTACACTGTCCCCATCAAACACTCCCAGGTCAGGTACAGCACGGGGTTAGGTACAGAGTAAAGCTCCCTCTACACTGTCCCATCAAACACTCCCAGGACAGGTACAGCACGGGGTTAGATACAGAGTAAAGCTCCCTCTACACTGTCCCCATCAAACACTCCCAGGACAGGTACAGCACAGGGTTAGATACAGAGTAATGCTCCCTCTACACTGTTCCCAACAAACACTCCCAGGACAGGTACAGCACGGGGTTAGATACAGAGTAATGCTCCCTCTACACTGTTCCCAACAAACACTCCCAGGACAGGTACAGCACGGGGTTAGATACAGAGTAAAGTCCCCTCTGCACTGTCCCCAGTAAACACTCCCAGGACAGGTACAGCACGGGGTTAGATACAGAGTAAAGTCCCCTCTGCACTGTCCCCAGTAAACACTCCCAGGACAGGTACAGCACGGGGTTAGATACAGAGTAAAGTCCCCTCTGCACTGTCCCCAGTAAACACTTCTGGGACAGGTACAGCACAGGGTTAGATACAGAGTAAAGCTCCCTCTACACTGTCCCCATCAAACACTCCCAGGACAGGTACAGCACGGGGTTAGATACAGAGTAAAGTCCCCTCTGCACTGTCCCCAGTAAACACTCCCAGGACAGGTACAGCACGGGGTTTGATACAGAGTAAAGCTCCCTCTACACTGTCCCCATCAAACACTCCCAGGACAGGTACAGCACGGGGTTAGTTACAGAGTAAAGCTCCCTCTACACTGTCCCCAGTAAACACTTCTGGGACAGGTACAGCACGGGGTTAGATACCGAGTGAAACTCCCTCTACACTGTCCCCAGTAAACACTTCTGGGACAGGTACAGCACGGGGTTAGATACCGAGTGAAACTCCCTCTCCACTGTCCCCAGTAAACACTTCTGGGACAGGTACAGCACGGGGTTAGATACCGAGTGCTGTTTATGTTCATTCTCGGTAGTTGAAAGAAAAATGGGAATATTGCCTTGCATTTACATATCTCTTCACACAACGCCAGGATGTCTCAAAACGCTTTACGGGACAGTGTCGTCATTGCTGCAACGTAGGAACATAGCTGCCAATTTGTGCATCGCAAGAACTGCAATCCTGATTTTTGTAACCCCTGATTGAAGTAGAAACTTTGGCCAGGAGTTCCCCTCTTGCTCTTTATCACAGAGTGTTTCAGAGGACCGTCCCTTCCCATCTCGAAGGGCCTTAGGTACACATCTCGCCTGAGAGACAGCACTTCCAACAGTGCAGCAGCTGCCCAGTCCCGGACTGGAGCACTGGCTTCGACCTCTGCAACTCAAGGCCCTGGAATGGGGCCCACAACCCTGGGATTCAGAAGCGAGAGTGTTACCAACCGAGCCATGGCACAGATGTCAGCCACTCGCTATATCTATGTGCTCTTTACATATATCAAGTATTGAATTTTACATATACATATTCTCTGTATAATCCCCCCTGGCAGCACTGTTGCTTCACAGCGCCAGGACCCGAGTTCAATCCGGCCCTCGGGTGTCTGTGTGGAGTTTGCACGTTCTCCTCGTTTCTGCGTGGGTTTCCACCTGGTGCTCCGGTTTCCTCCCACAGTGCAAAGATGTGCAGCTTAGATGGATTGGCCATGCTAAATTGCCCCTTAGTGTCCAAAAATGTGCAGCTTAGGTGGATTGGCCGTGCTAAATTGCCCCTTAGTGTCCAAAGATGTGCAGTTTAGGTGGATTGGCCGTGCTAAATTGCCCCTTAGTGTCCAAAGATGTGCAGTTTAGGTGGATTGGCCGTGCTAAATTGCCCCTTAGTGTCCAAAGATGTGCAGGTTAGGTGGATTGGCCATGCTAAATTGCCCCTTAGTGTCCAAAGATGTGCAGTTTAGGTGGATTGGCCGTGCTAAATTGCCCCTTAGTGTCCAAAGATGTGCAGGTTAGGTGGATTGGCCGTGCTAAATTGCCCCTTGGTGTCCAAAGGTGTGCAGGTTAGGTGGATTGGCCGTGCTAAATTGCCCCTTAGTGTCCAAAAAAAGTTGGGTGGTGTTACTGGGTTACGGGGATAGGGTGCAGGTGTGGGCCTGGGTTAGGGTGCTCTTTCCTGGGGTCGGTGCAGACTCGATGGGCTGAATGGCCTCCTTCTGCACTGTAGGGATTCTACGATTCTATGATGTGGTGCAGTGTGTGTGTGGCTGATAGGGTGTGGGCTGTTAATATTAAACAAGAACATGTTCCTCAAGACTGCTGTATTGCATCAGTCCACAGCTCACCACGGTAACCACACATAAACTGAGTGCCTCAGGCGTCTAGTTTGACGCTGGGACACCGATGTTATCACATTCAGCCAGCTGTACGTGCAGCTCCACGCAGCTGGCATGTCAGCTCCAGTACCCAGTGAGTCACAACCCATTCCGCAGCATTCCACACTCCCTCCTCCAGACCCAGCTTAACAATTTCTGGGAAAACAAGGAGAGAGAGGCTGCGGGCGGGGAGGAAGGGAATAAATAAACTGCATCCGACAGCGCTTCAAAAAACAGCTTCGGAATAAAACTCCTGGCCTACTTTGCCCTGGCGCAAATGGACAGTAAGGTTCTGCCTTGTGGAAAGAAAGGGTGGCTCTGTACAGTGACACAGAGTAATCCTTGCCCTGCTGAATTAACAGCAACTCTGTGCAGTTACGCAGAGCAACTGTGGCACCACCAGGGTGCCCGGGTGGCAGTGCCAAGGTGCCGGTGGGAATGCCGGGGGGGGGGGGTTTGCTGGGTACGCTCGTCGCTGTGGTCGCTTTCGCTTATTGCCCTTTGTCCCTCTTGGTTCTCTCCTTCTATTTGTCTTGCATTTCCCAACCCCCCCTCCCCCGCAACCTGCATCCCCCCCCCCCCCCTACATGCCCCCCCCCCCCCCCCCCTCCTTCCCCCTTCCTACTCCCCCCTCTTCCAGCATGAATTGTAAGCAATTCCCAGCCCGAATTGTAAGCAATTCCCAGCCCAGTGGTCGGAATAACGTTGGACAGACTGACAGGCTGGAGCTGTCTTTAAATGCTCCACTCACCACACACTCATTACAGCCACAAAGCTGGCTCAGAGAAGACATGCCCCCCACCCCCCCCCCCCCCACCCCCCTCCCACCCCCAACCCCTGCCGAGTTTGGGAGTCTGATGCGGACCCACTGCTCAATGCCATTGAGGAGCGGAGGGACATCCTCTTCCCAGGCTGGGCCGCAGACCCAAGTCCGCCCTCCTGAACAGCGCCTGGGAGGAGGTGGCAGAGGCAGTCAGTGTCTGCCAGCCTCACCAGGTGGAGATAGCTCTGAATCTAGGACAAAGGTTCGGCACGACATTGTGGGCCGAAGGGCCTGTTCTGTGTTGTATTTTTCTATGTTCGATGTTCTATCCTGAGGGGTGCGGGGTCCCTGGTGAGGCCTCTGCCCAGAGAGGAGCAGAGAACCAGGAAGAACTCAAAGGCCACAGTGCAACTGGGGTGAGCTCTTTTAACCCAGTATATCCAGCCTCTCCTTACAACTCAAACCATCAAGTCCTAGTAAATCTTCTCTGCACTCTTTCTAGTTTAACAATATCCTTCCTATAATAGGGTGACCAGAACTGAACACAGTATTCCATGTGTGGTCTTACCAATGTCTTGTACAACTTCAACAAGACTTCCCAACTCCTGTATTCAATATTCTGACCAATAAAACCTAGCATGCTGAATGCCTTCTTCACCACCCTGTCCACCTGTAACTCCACCTTCAAGGAGCGATGAACCTGTATTCCATATTCCTAGATCTCTTTGTTCTGTAACTCTCCCCAACTCCCTACCATCAACTGAATAGATTCTGCCCTGATACCAAAATGAATAACCTCACATTTATCCAAATTAAACTCCATCTGCCATTCATCGGTCCATTGGCCCAATTGATCAAGAACCCATTGCAATCCTAGATAACCTTCTCCACTGTCCAACATGCCACCTGCATTGGTGTCATCTGCAAACTTACTAACCATAGCTCCTAAATTCTCATCCAAATATGAATAGAAATAACAGTGGATCCAGCACCGATCCCTGAGGCACACTGCTGGTCACAGGCCTCCAGTTTGTAAAATGACCCTCCTCAACCACCTTTAGGCTTCGGTCGCCAAGCCAATGTTGTATCCAATTGGCTACCTCACCCTGGATCCCGTGGGATTCAACCTTATGCAACAACCAACCATGTAGTATCTTGTCAAAGGCCTTGCTAAAGACCATGTAGACAACGTCAACTGCATTGCCCTCATCTACCTTCTTGGTTACCTCTTCAAAAAACTCAATCGAATTCGTGAGACATGATTTTCCACTCACAAAGCCATGCCGACTGCCCCGAATCAGTTCTTGCCTCACTAAATACCTGTAGGACCCTGGCTGGATTCTCTGTTTTTGAGACTAAGTCCCCACGCCAGCAGGAAAACTGCCGTAAAACGACCACTGATTCCCCGTTTTGCTGGGATCTAACAGGGAGGCAGCATAGAGCTCGCAGCACTAGCTGCCGATACGGCCCTCAGCACTTCCGGTTCAGAGGTCGCGCCGTGCTCCATGGTGGACTCAGCCCACGGACCTGGACCGCCAAAGTAGTGGCCCCCATCAGCCGCTCGCGTGCCCCAGACCGCCCGCCCACATTGCCCCCAGCCCCGAATGAAGCCCCTCCTACCTGCCGATCGGCCCTCCCCCAACTGTATCGGCCCCGGAGTGAGTCCGCAGCCGCCGTGCGAGCTTCCCGGACGGTGTGAACACACATAACCCACACCATTGGGAACTCGGCTGGTCAGGGACGGAGCATCGCGGGCCAGGCCTCGGGCGCGGAGAATTAAGAAACAGGCGGCGTGCCCGATTTCGACGCCAAAACGGATTCTCCGCCCTGTCGCCGAACGCGATTTCAGTGTTGGGGAGCAGAGAATTCAGTCTCCTGTCTCTCAGAATACCTTCTAACAACTTACCCATCACAGACATTAGGCTGACCGGTATGTAGTCCCAATCTTTTCTCTGCGGCCCTTCTTAAACAAAGGCACAACATTTGCTGCCCTCCAATCTTCAGGCACCTCACCTGTGGCTGTCGACGATTCAAAGATCTCTGCTGGGGGACCCTCAATTTCCTCCCTAGCCTCCCCCAACGTCCTGGGATACATTTCATCTGGTCCCGGGGATTTATCTACCTTGATGCACTTTAAGACTTGCAGCATCTCCTTCTCTGTACTATGCACACTCCACATGACATCACTATTTATTTCCCCAATCTATTTATTATCCGTGCCTTTTCTTTTTTTCATTTTTAAGAGTACCCAATTTTTTTTTTCCAATTCAGGGGCAATTTAGCGTGGCCAATTCTCCTAACCTGCACAACTTTGGGTTGTGGGGGTGAGACCCACGCAGACACGGGAAGAATGTGCAAACTTCACACGGACAGTGACCCAGAGCCGGGATCGAACCCGGGTCCTCAGCACTGTAAGCAGAAGTGCTAACCACTGCGCCACCTTGCTGCTCCATCCATGCCTTTCTCAACAGTAAATACCGATGAGAAATATTCATTTAGGATCTCACCTATCTCTTGTGGATCCGCACATAGATGACCTTGTAGATCCTTAATTAGCATACAAAGTGGCAAAGATTAGTGGGAGACTAGAGGACTGGGAAATCTTTAGGGGGCAACAGAAAGCTACGAAAAAATCTATAAAGAAGAGTAAGGTAGATTATGAGAGTAAACTTGCTCAGAATATAAAAACAGATAGTAAAAGTTCCTGCAAATATATAAAACAAAAAAGAGTGGCTAAGGCAAATATTGGTCCTTTCGAGGATGAGAAGGGAGATTTAATAATGGGAGATGAGGAAATGGTTGAGGAACTGAACAGGTTTTTTGGATCGGTCTTCACAGTGGAAGACACAAATAACATGCCAGTGACTGATGGAAATAAGGCTATGACAGGTGAGGACCTTGAGAGGATTGTTATCACTAAAGAGGTAGTGATGGGCAAGCTAATGGGGCTAAAGGTAGACAGGTCTCCTGGCCCTGATGGAATGCATCCCAGAGTGCTAAAAGAGATGGCTAGGGAAATTGCAAATGCACTAGTGATAATTTACCAAAATTCACTAGACTCTGGGGTGGTCCCGGCGGACTGGAAATTAGCAAACGTGACACCACTGTTTAAAAAAGGAGGTAGGCAGAAAGCGGGTAATTATAGGCCAGTGAGCTTAACTTCGGTAGCAGGGAAGATGCTGGAATCTACCATCAAGGAAGAAATAGCGAGGCATCTGGATGGAAATTGTCCCATTGGGCAGACGCAGAATGGGTTCATAAAGGGCAGGTCGTGCCTAACTAATTTAGTGGAGTTTTTTGAGAACATTACCAGTGCGGTAGATAATGGGGAGCCAATAGATGTGATATATCTGGATTTCCAGAAAGCTTTTGACAAGGTGCCACACAAAAGGTTGCTGCATGAGATAAAGATGCATGGCAATAAGGGTAAAGTAGTAGCATGGAGAGAGGATTGGTTAATTAATAGAAAGCAAAGAGTGGGGATTAATGGGTGTTTCTCTGGTTGGCAATCAGTAGCTAGTGGTGTCCCTCAGGGATCAGTGTTGGGCCCACAATTGTTCACAATTTATATAGATAATTTGGAGTTGGGGACCAAGTGCAATGTGTCCAAGTTTGCAGACGACACTAAGATGAGTGGTAAAGCAAAAAGTGCAGAGGATACCGGAAGTCTGCAGAGGGATTTGGATAGGTTAAGTGAATGGGCTAGGCTCTGGCAGATGGAATACAATGTTGACAAATGTGAGGTTATCCATTTTGGAAGGAATAACAGCAAGAGGGATTATTATTTAAATGATAAAATATTAAAACATGCTGCTGTGCAGAGAGACCTGGGTGTGCTAGTGCATGAGTCGCAAAACGTTGGTTTACAGGTGCAACAGGTGATTAAGAAGGCAAATGGAATTTTGTCCTTCATTGCTAGAGGGATGGAGTTTAAGACTAGGGAGGTTATGCTGCAATTGTATAAGGTGTTAGTGAGGCCACACCTGGAGTATTGTGTTCAGTTTTGAACTCCTTACCTGAGAAAGGACGTACTGGCACTGGAGGGTGTGCAGAGGAGATTCACTAGATTCATCCCAAAGTTGAGGGGGTTGGATTACGAGGAGAGATTGAGTAGACTGAGACTATACTCGTTGGAATTTAGAAGGATGAGGGGGGACCTTACAGAAACATATAAAATTATGAAGGGAATAGATAGGATAGATGAGGGCAGGTTGTTTCCACTGGTGGGTGAAAGCAGAACTAGGGGGCATAGCCTCAAAATAAGGGGAAGTAGATTTAGGACTGAGTTTAGGAGGAACTTCTTCACCCAAAGGGTTGTGAATCTATGGAATTCCTTGCCCAGTGAAGCAGTTGAGGCTCCTTCATTAAATGTTTTCAAGGTAAAGATAGATAGTTTTTTGAAGAATAAAGGGATTAAGGGTTATGGTGTTCGGGCCGGAAAGTGGAGCTGAGTCCACAAAAGATCAGCCATGTTCTCATTGAATGGCGGAGCAGGCTCGAGGGGTCAGATGGCCTACTCCTAGTTCTCATGTTCTTATGTTCTTAAGAGGCCCTACTCTCTTCCTAATTACTCTTTTTGGCCTTTGAGTGTTTGTAGAAGCAAAGTAGCACCAAAGGGGTGGGTTTAAATGACAGACTGCAATAATAGTTTTCTGAGCCAGGCCACGCCAATCCCCAGGCGGACACCCCGAGTCCTCCGATTCAGCACCACATTATTCCTCATTATTCCACCCCCCCCAGCCCAGGCAACCATCCCACCCTTCAGCAAGCCCGACAATCTTTGAGAGTTTTTGTAGTCTCGCGCTCCCCCTCAACAGCCATGGCGCCCAGGCCCCGCTTGTGAATACTTATTTTAATAAATTTAGAGCACTTAATTTATTTTTTCCAAATAAGGGACAATTTTAGCGTGGCAAATCCACCTACCCTGCCCATCTTTGGGTTGTGGGGGCGAAACCCAGACAAACATGGGGAGAATGTGCAAACTCCACACGGACAGTGACCCAGAGCCGGGATCGAACCTGGGACCTCAGCACCGTGAGGCAGCAGTGCTAACCACTGTGCTGCCCCTCCCGCTTATGAATACTTGCACAAATTCATGCCCGCGTGACTCCTGCCTGAGAGGGGTGGAGCATGACATTTCCAACCCGATAATGGGATTTAAATCCAGGCGAATGACGTTTGCGCAGGGTTTGGGGTGAATATTTCACGAATCCCCCCAGAGGGGAACCTGTGCAGAGCGTCGGAATCGGCGCCAGGCGCAAATCGTGATTTATCACCTGCGTGCCTTTCTCTACCCGATCGTGAGTCTCGCTGCCGGAAACGGGAAGCGGAGAATTCAGCGCAATCACAGTCAGACAGAGTAATCCTGTCCCTGCCGAATAATGTCGTCACATGTGAATGGAATAGGAACAGGAAGATCAGATAATTCCTGTGGAAATTCGCAGCCGCTCTTTGATTGCTGGATACAAGCTATTTCTCAACCCTTAAGGAACTCGTAGCCACAACAACTTCACACTAGTCTGCCTACGCAACCTCGTTGGAAAAACATGCTTGTTGTGGCCTGACGCATCTCGCCAGCAGTCAGCCCGGCCACTCAGGGACCATCACTTCCTTGCATCGACTGTTGGCACCCACAGGCACTGGGTGATGAAGGAGGAGCTGGGGGTGCAGAGGGGCAGTGGTGGGGGGAGTGAGCAGTCGGAAGGAAATTGGTGAAGGATTTGTACTTTCGCAGGCCGATTGGTGTTTAAAGCTGTGTGGAGAGATGCACGCTCCTATCTTACACCATCTGTAAACTCGGTAACTCTGCTGCCTGCCACCCAATCATGTCCCATCCGCTGCGCTCTCTGATCTGCATTGGTTCCTTGTCCAACAGCATCTATAATGCTCAATTAATAAAAGCAAATTACTGCGGATGCTGCAATCTGAAACGAAAAAGAAAATGCTGGAAAATCTCAGCAGGTCTGGCAGCATCTGTAGGGAGAGAAAAGAGCGAATGTTTCGAGTCCAATGACGCTTTGTCAAAGCTCGTCAAAGCTTTGTCAAACCATGTATAATGCTCACCCTTGCGATCAAATTCCTCCAAGATCTCACCCTTCCCTATCTCCGCTAACCCCTCCACTCCCCAAATCGCTCTGAGATATTTGGTCCGGATTTCTCCTGCGGTTGGGATTCTCTGGTCCCGCGGATTTCCCGGGAAATCCCATTGACAAGCGGCGGGAATATAGAACCCGGTGCCAGCGAACGGCCCGCCGCCAAGAAACGCACAGCTGGGGGATGGGAGAATCGTGCCCCGGATCTCCTCCAATCCCCGTCTCTCTTCGGATCCCCAATTTTCCTCATTCCGCCATTGGATTCCGTACATTGGGCCGCAGGTCCCAATATCTGGGAGGACCTCCCTGAGTCTCTCCCTCCTGCCTCTCCCTCTGCTCCTCAAACTCTCTCTCTCTCTCGCTAAGCAAACTTTGAGGCACCAGTCCTCCAATCACCCCGTGTCCAATTCCAATGTCAAACCCAACCGGCCGCAAATGGGCCTATTCCAATTTTAACCTCGAAGAATTTGGAAACCGGCCTGGAGAGAAAGGCTTGCAATTTCATGGTACCCTTCTGACCTCAGGACACTTTACTGACAAAAATCTCCCACAAACACCAACGTGACGATGACCCGATAAGCTTGGTGCTGTTTTTCCCCTCTTCAGCGATGTTGATCGAGGGATTAATATTGGCCAGGTCACCACGGAGACTTCCTCCGCAGCTCTTTCGAATAGAGCCATAGGGCATTTTTTTTGATAGGGGTGATGGGTCAGAACCCCCCCCCCCCTCAGCGCTACGCGCCCTCAGCCCCGCACTGGGCACGTCAGCCTCCATCCTGTGCTCAAAGTGGGACCCGAACTCACATACCTTTTGACGATTGACCTGACAGAAGACTAGTCACTAAAGTCATGCTATCCAGCCTGTAGGGCGCTGAGCAATTTAACACCGTGATTAAAAAACAAAACAACACACACTATCGACACCACTGTTGCCAATGTCAGACCTCAGTCACATCATTCGTGCCCTACTGAGTCACCTTGTTAACAGGTGCCCTGTTGAGTGCAGCAGAGGCCTACATCAGGCAGAGAGACAGGCCTGCATAGTTCCATCAGTAAAAGGCCTCAGTGACTGAACACAGGTCCTGAGACAATGGCCAAGCTCACTGTTTTTAAAAAGATTTTCATTTATACAGTGCTTTCCGATGGATATCTCAAAGTGCTTTCCAGGCAACTAAATATTTTTATGAAGCGCCATCGCTCTGTCAATAAGAGGCCTTGTGGGGCAATGGGTTAGTGTCCCTGCCTCTGAGCTGGAGGCCTTGGGTTCAAGTCCCGCCCGCGGACTTGACGGGCAAGGAAGGTGCGATCATAACGCGGCCAAGCTGGTTGCTTGTGGCAGCACGGTAGCACATGTGGATAGTACTGTGGCTTCACAGCGCCAGGGTCCCAGGTTCGGTTCCCCGCTGGGTCACTGTCTGTGCGGAGTCTGCACGTTCTCCCCGTGTGTGCGTGGGTTTCCTCCGGGTGCTCCGGTTTCCTCCCACAGTCCACAGTCCATGGTGGATTGGCCATGCTAAATTGCCCTTTGTGTGCAAAAAGGTTAGGAGGGGTTATTGGGTGACGGGGATAGGGTGGAAGTGAGGGCTTAAGCGGGTCGGTGCAGACTCGATGGGCCGAATGGCCTCATTCTGCACTATATGTTCTATGTTCTATGCTGCGTGCGTCAACCTGGAAATCGTTCCGAACACGCCTGTGGCTGGCAGGAAGAGTGGGAGACTCTAGGTCAGCCACAGTTGATGTGGAGCGGCGCCCCTTCAAGCTATAAGTCTCTGGCGACAGACTAGCGACCTGCTCCGGGAATAACGAGCTACGGGAATGGACGAAAGTCTGCCTCAGGTCACCACTCGCAGCGGGCAGGGTAGTGGAGAAAACCCAGCAGCCAATTTGCGCCCAGCAAGATCCCAGGAACAACAAATGTAATGAGCAGCTAACTGTGGAGGGTTGGAAACTCTCAAAGTCCAAGGATCAGTAAATTCCACCCCCCACCCCCCCCCCCCCCAACACACACACTTCTTTGAAGCATTGATTCCCCTGGGAAGAGCACACATGTGGAGCCCATTCACGCAGCCAGCGCAGGAATACAAAGTGTTTTGTCCCAAACCGATGATAACGTTCTTCCAAGAAATTGCTGTGGGAAGGGAAATCCGGGGAAATTAGAAAGTTCTACTCTCAGGGAAGTCTGCATCCCTCCCAGATAAGAGAGAGAGCGGGAGGGAAAGCCCTCTCGCGTGCACGAAAATCCCCGTTTCTACATTGCGCAGGATGTGAGGAACTTTGTGCCACTTTGAAGTAAATAACCCAGGCTGCTCAGTTCTCTCCCTCATGGATTTGGCTCCGAGCCCATTCCGTGACGCACTCCCCAGAGCTCATGCAAGCCCCTTTGTTCCGACATGTGCCAAACAATTCATCCACACGAGTCAACTGCTGGCTTCAGTCTTAATTCAGCAACTCCCCCCCCCCCCCCCCCCCCCCCCCACCATGTTACTGTGCGAGTGCGAACATGCCAGAGAGTGTACTCAGCTATGTCGCTGTGCTTTCCTGCTAATAGCATCGCAGGATTGGCTCACCTTCAGGTCGCCGTGAGCAACAGGACGAAATTCGCATCGCAAATTGCTTGGTTGTTTGTAACATTTAATTCCAACACGGTTGCTCGTTATTTATAAAAACAAACATTGGACAATAGGGGGAGGAGGGGGGCGGGGGGTGGTAAAGAGGCTATTTGACTGGATGGGGCAGTTGGAGCCAGGGACTGTTTGTTTAAATTTAGAGGACACAATTATTTTTTTTCCAATTAAGGGGCAATTTAAGTGTGACCGATCCACCTACCCTGCACATCTTTTTGAGCTGTGGGGATGAAACCCACGTAGGAACGTGGGGGGAGAATGTGCAAACTCCACGCGGACGGTGACCCGGGGCCGGATTCAAACCCGGGTCCTCGGCGCCGTGAGGCAGCAGGGCTAACCACTGTTCTCCTCGGAGAGAAGAAGGCCGAGGGGAGATTTGATAAAGATGTTCAAAATCATGAGGGGGGCTCGACAGGGTAGACGGGTGGAAACCGTTCCTGCTCGGCAAAGGATCGGGAACGAGAGGGGCACAGATTTAAAGTGATTAGGAAAAGAAGAAAATGCGATGCGAGAAAAAACCATTACGCCCAGCGAGTGGTTGGGGTCTGGAATGCGCGGCCTGGAAGTGTGGAGGAGGCAGCTTCAATCGAGGCTTTCCAGAGGCCATTTGAATAGAAAGAATGTGCGGGGGTAAATGGCACTGAGTCACGATGCTCGTTTGGAGAGATGGCGCGGAGACGATGGGCCGAATGGCCCCCTTCCGCGCCGTGACAATTCTGTGATTCTGTGAACCGCCCCAGTCTTTTGGGGGAGGGTGTTCCAAATTTCCCGTCCCTGATGGGCTGGCTCGTCCTGGGCTCCCAAACCTTATCCTATCGAAATCCATTTATCAATTAGCTGACCCACAAGTCTTTACACTCGAGGGAATACAAGCACGTCGTCCAGGCAACTGTCCGCATAATTTAACCCTTTTAGTTCTAGCATTGTTCTACCGAATGTAACCCCTCCTGAACCTGCTGTGCCCAAAACTGAACACATTTATTCCCTGTGTCTCCACAGCTGAGGTGTCACTGCCTCCTTTTATATCCTCGTCCCCTTGGGATAAAGACCAACATCCCATAGGCCTTTTCACTGACTTTTTTCGGTTTATTCACGAGTCTTGATTTCTGCCTTGGGCCCCCTACTCTCTCGGCTCCAACGCAAGTTCACTACTTAGCAAATATTCTGATCATCCATCTTGTGACCCAAGGGGTCGACCTCACAATTCACCGTACTGAGCTCCCAACTCCCAACTCTCAGCTTTGCCCATTCCCAGCAACACAGCGAACTAGCGGAAAGCACAGTGACATAGCAGAGTACTCGCTCTGGCATGTTCGCATTCCCAACTCCCAATGCCTCAGCTTTGCCCATTCCCAGCAAACTGTCGCTCATCATTGATACACTTCGATAGGCAGCCCTGTCTCTTCTTTCATCCAAGTTAGGGTTGTCTTTGGCTGGTGGCTGAAGGGGGCCTGGGAAAGGCAAATCCCACATCCCATCCCATTATTGCTGCTTCCGTCTCACAGCCAATTCCTCATCATTGAGATATCTAATACAGTATCCTGGGCTTTATTAATAGAGGCATAGATTGCAAGAGTAAGGAGGTTGTGCTGTAATTAGATAAGACACAAGTTAGGCCTCAACGAGAGCATTGTGCACAGTTCTGGGCATCACATTGGAGGAAGGATGTGATTGCATTGGAGAGAGCTTAGAGTGTTTGTCCATAGATCTCTGAAGGCAGTAGGGCAGGTTAATCGGGTGGTGAAAAAGACATATGGGACACTTGCCTTTATCAATTTAGGCATAGATAACAAAAGCAGGATGGTATGTTGGAGTTGTACGGAACTTTGGTGAGGCCACAGTTTAGGGTTAGTGTTGGATTTAGGGTCAGGGTTGGATTTAGGGTCAGGGTTGGGTTTAGGGTCTGGGTTGGGTTTAGGGTCCTGGGAGTGTTTGGTGGGACAGTGTAGAGGGAGCTTTATCCGTATTTAACCCTGTGCTGTACCTGTACTGGAAGTGTTTGATGGGGACAGTGTAGAGGGAGCTTTACTCTGTATCTAACCCCGTGCTGTACCTGTCCTGGGAATGTTTGATGGGGACAGTGTAGAGGGAGCTTTACTCTGTATCTAACCCCGTGCTGTACCTGTCCTGGGAGTGTTTGATGGGGACAGTGTAGAGGGAGCTTTACTCTGTATCTAACCCCGTGCTGTACCTGTCCTGGGAGTGTTTGATGAGGACAGTGTAAAGGGAGCTTTACTCTGTATCTAACCCCGTGCTGTACCTGTCCTGGGAATGTTTGATGGGGACAGTGTAGAGGGAGCTTTACTCTGTATCTAACCCTGTGCTGTACCTGTCCTGGGAATGTTTGATGGGGACAGTGTAGAGGCAGCTTCACTCTGTATCTAACCCCGTGCTGTACCTGTCCTGGGAGTGTTTGATGGGGAGAGTGTAGAGGGAGATTTAGCACAGGGCTAAATCGCTGGCTTTGAAAGCAGACCAAGGCAGGCCAGCAGCACGGTTCAATTCCCGTACCAGCCTCCCCGAACAGGCGCCGGAATGTGGCGACTTGGGGCTTTTCACAGTAACTTCGTTTGAAGCCTACTTGACAATAAGCGATTTTCATTTCATTTCATTTCAATCTGTATCTAACCCTGTGCTGTACCTGTCCCGGGCGTGTTTGATGAGGACAGTGTAGAGGGAGCTTTACTCTGTATCTAACCCTGTGCTGTAGCTGTCCCGGGCGTGTTTGATGGGGACAGTGTAGAGGGAGCTTTACTCTGGATTTAACCCCGTGCTGTACCTGTGCTGGGAGTGTTTGATGGGGACAGTGTAGAGGGAGCTTTACTCTGTATCTAACCCAGTGCTGTACCTGTCCCGGGCGTGTTTGATTGGGACAGTGTAGAGGGAGCTTTACTCTGTATCTAACCCTGTGCTGTACCTGTCCTGGGCGTGTTTGATGGGGACAGTGTAGAGGGAGTTTCGCTCTGTATCTAACCCCGTGCTGTACCTGTCCCGGGCGTGTTTGATGGGGAAAGTGTAGAGGGAGCTTTACTCTGTATCTAACCCCGTGCTGGGAGTGTTTGATGGGGACAGTGTAGAGGGAGCTTTACTCTGTATCTAACCCCGTGCTGTACCTGTCCTGGGCGTGTTTGATGGGGACAGTGTAGAGGGAGTTTCACTCTGTATCTAACCCCGTGCTGTACCTGTCCCGGGCATGTTTGATGGGGACAGTGTAGAGGGAGCTTTACTCTGTATCTAACCCCGTGCTGTTCCTGTGCTGGGAGTGTTTGATGGGGACAGTGTAGAGGGAGTTATACTCGGTATCTCACCCCGTGCCGTACCTGTCCTGGGAGTGTTTGATGGGGACAGTGTAGAGGGAGCATTACTCTGTATCTATACCCGTGCTGTACCTGTCCTGGGAGTGTTTGATGGGGACTGTGTAGAGGGAGCTTTACTCTGTATCTAACCCCGTGTTGTACCTGTCCTGGGAGCGTTTGATGGGGACAGTGTAGAGAGAGCTTTACTCTGTATCTAACCCCGTGCTGTACCTGTCCTGGGAGTGTTTGATGGGGACAGTGTAGAGGGAGCTTTACTCGGTATCTCACCCCGTGCCGTACCTGTCCTGGGAGTGTTTGATGGGGACAGTGTAGAGGGAGCATTACTCTGTATCTATACCCGTGCTGTACCTGTCCTGGGAGTGTTTGATGGGGACTGTGTAGAGGGAGCTTTACTCTGTATCTAACCCCGTGTTGTACCTGTCCTGGGAGCGTTTGATGGGGACAGTGTAGAGAGAGCTTTACTCTGTATCTAATCCCGTGCTGTACCTGTCCTGGGAGTGTTTGATGGGGACAGTGTAGAGGGAGCTTTACTCTGTATCTAACCCCGTGCTGTGTCTGTCCTGGGAGTGTTTGATGTTCCTTTCCGCAATGATGTGTGAGTTGTTAATGTGGCTTTGATGTTAGGACAGAAATAAGTAGAGGGTGTGTCAAGGAATATTCATCAGCAAAAAGTCCCTTGGCTGATCAATGCAGCAAACCTGTTTGGGGCTATCAGGAATTGTTAGAAACCAGGAAAACCAGTTTCGGTTGACTGATTAATAAACTGGTTCCAGAACGTCATCTACCTGATTTCAAGACAAAGCAATTATTCTTTTCCAGTCATCTTGCTTTGTGCTCCTGTCGGATATTGTGACTGCACATTCCCGGAACCGGCCACAGGTGAGGTATTATACTACTAGGTAGGTAGTGGCCACAATGACTCCACCGCTCCTAAAGGGGGAGGGCTGTTTGACTGACAGTCGAACATCGTCCAATTGGGCAAGAAGTCTTTTTGCTTTCCGATTGGCTTAGGTAGGCCGCGCATCACAAGGGCGGACGTGCTGGCCGAGTAATGGCTGGCGTGTTGGGGGGGCAGGTCATGTGATAACTTTGAGAAGGTGGCGACAAGACACCTGGTGGTGGAGGGACATCCCTAGTGACGTTTAGCCAACTCTCCGGCACCGTAAAGCGGTTTGCTCGGCCCTCGCAGAATAAGCTGCAAGGTGTGGGCTGGGAGTCACGTGGAGGCAAGACCGGGTAATGACGGCCGGTCTCCTTCCCTGAAGGCCATTAACAAACCAGATGGGATGTTGTGTTAATCAAGTAATTTACGGCAACACAGTGGTTAGCACTGCTGCCTTGCAGTGCCAGGGACCCAGGTTCAATTCCAGCCTTGGGTGACTATCTGTGTGGAGTTTGCACTTTCTCCCCGTATCAGCGTGGGTTTCCTCTGGGTGCTCCGGTTTCCTCCAAAGATGTGCAGGTTAGGTGGATTGGCCGTGCCAAATTACCCTTAGTGTCCGAAGATGTGCAGGTTAGCTTGGGTTAGAGGGATAGGGTGAGGGAGTAGGCCGAGGTAAGAAACTCCTTCAGAGGATTGGTGCAGACTCGATGGGCCGAATGGCCTCCTTCTGCACTGTAGGGATTCTATGATTGTACATCTATTCAAGATTTTTAAAAATTTGTCGAATTTAAATCCTCCTAGATGTCTTGTTGCCTCCAAGGTATGAAAGAAGCCTCTGGATTACTAATGAAATGAAATGAAAATCGCTTATTGTCACAAGTAGGCTTCAAATGAAGTTACTGTGAAAAGCCCCTAGTCGCCACATTCCGGCGCCTGTTCGGGGAGGCTGTTACAGGAATTGAACCGTGCTGCTGGCCTGCCTTGGTCTGTTTTAAAAGCCAGCGATTTAGCCCTGTGCTAAACAGCCCCTTTTAACCAGTAATATTGCCATTACGCACCCAATCCTTGGGCTTGATCTCAGTTGAGTAAATTGGTTCGATCTGGAGCAGGCGTGGGGTAGGATTCACTGTCCCTCTGCCCAATGGCCCTCCCGGAGCGCCATGGCTTCCCGGGTGTGGGCAACAGGAACCTATAGCCAACCGTGCCACTGAGTGCCAAGGTACCAACTTCACCCACGCGAGGGGCAGCACTGCCGCTGTGCTGCCAGCTATCGGCCTCAATCACTCCGAACTGTTTGGAGCCTGTCTTATCTGGGCCTTTTCAAAGTGACGCAACTCGAGTGCGATGTTTTCTTTTTTCAAGGTCCTGAAGAAAAGGCGTCACACGCACACACACACAAAGTTGTTGCATAACCGAGCGTTGTTTTTCTTTCCACATCACTGAGTTGCCAAGTTGGGAAACGAGAAGTGAGAGCGTGAGAAGGGTCCGGTGACATTGCGCAGAGAGTGAGACGGCCCACCAGCGGACTAGTTTGATCTGCGCAGCACTTGGACGCCCTGTCGCACCGCAATGTCTGTCAGCCCGTCTCCACTTAGCTCTCTCCCTCTTCCAAAGAGCACAAGGCAGGCTCAATGGGCCAAATGCCCCCCCCCCCCCCCCTCCCCCACCCCACCCCCTCAGTCCAGCCAACGGCCTGGCTTCTCAGTGTTCTGTTTTTGCGGTCTGGGTCAGGACTGCCCTTAACTGGGCCTCAACCCTGACCCCCGAGTCTTAAGCCCATGTTGCGTCCTGCACACCTGACGATCTGCGCTGTTTTTTAAAAAAATAATCTTTATTAAAGGTTTTCATAAAATATCAATAATAAAATGAGAAAGAAAAAAGAACCCAACACAATCTAAAAAAGCAATCCCCCAAACCCCTCCCCCCCCCCCCCCCCCCGTACCTAAATAATAAATTAACATTAACACCCCGACTTAACACAACAGGTGTATACACCCCCTCAGACCCTCCAGTGTAAATAACATAAACAAAAATAAAATAACCCCCCACGCACCCCCCCCCCCCCCCCCCCCGCCGAGCTGCTGCTGCCATTGACCAATATCTACCGTTCTGCCAGGAAGTCTAAGAACGGTTGCCACCGCCTAAAGAACCCTTGTACCGACCCTCTCAAGGCGAATTTCACCCTCTCCAATTTAATGAACCCCGCCATATCGCTGATCCAGGATTCCACGCTTGGGGGCCTCGCATCTTTCTACTGAAGGAGAATCCTTCGTCGGGCTACCAGGGATGCAAAGGCCATAATTCCGGCCTCTTTCGCCTCCTGCACTCCCGGCTCCTCTGCCCACCCCAAATATTGCGAGCCCCCAGCCCGGTCTGACCCTGGATCCTACCACCCTCATCACCGTCCTCGCTACGCCCTTCCAAATTTCCTCCAGTGCTGGGCATTCCCAGAACATATGGGTGTGATTTGCTGGGCTCCCTGAGCACCTAACACACCTGTCCTCACCCCCAAAGAACCGGCTCATCCTTGTCCCGGTCATGTGTGCCCTGTGCAGCACCTTAAACTGTATGAGGCTGAGCCTCGCGCACGAAGAGGAAGAATTCACCCTCCCTAGGGCATCTGCCCACGTCCCCTCTTCGATCTCCTCTCCCAACTCCTCCTCCCACTTACCTCTCAACTCCACCAACGAGGCCTACTCCTCCTCCTGCATCACCTGGTACATTTCCGAGATCTTCCCCACTCCCACCCACCCCCCCGAGAGCACCCTGTCCTGTACTGTGTGTGGCAGTAGCCGCGGGAATTCCACCACCTGCCGTCTGGCAAACGCCCTTACCTGTAAGTACCTGAAAGTGTTCCCCAGGGGGAGCCCGTACTTCTCCAGCTCACCCAAGCTCGCGAACTTCCCGTCCACAAACAGGTCCCCCAACTTTCGTATCCCTGCCCTGTGCCACCCCAAAAACGCTCCACCTGTTCTTCCTGGGGCGAACCGGTGGTTCCCCCTTATTGGGGTCGACTCCAAGGCCCCAACTTCCCCCCCTATGCCGCCTCCACTGCCCCAAGATTTTGAGGGCCGCCACCACCACTGGGCTCGTGGTATACCTCCTTGGAGGGAGCGGCAGCGGCGCCGTTGCCAGCGCCCCCAGACTCGTGCCCACACAGGACGCCGTCTCCAGCCTCTTCCATGCAGCCCCCTCCCCCTCCATCACCCACTAGCGCACCATCGTCGCATTGGCGGCCCAGTAATACCCACAGAGGTTGGGCAGCGCTAGCCCCCCCCCATACCTCTAATCCGCTCCAGGAACACCCTTCTCACCCTCGGAGTCCCTCGCGCCCACACAAACCCCATTATACTCCTGTTAACCCGCCTGAAAAAGGCCTTCGGGATAAACACGGGGAGGCACTGGAACAGGAACAAAAACCTTGGGAGCACCGTCATTTTGATTGACTGCACCCTACCCGCCAGGGACAGCGGCAACGCGTCCCACCTCTTGAACTCCTCCTCCATTTGCTCCACCAGCCTTGTAAAGTTAAGCCTATACAGGGCCCCCCCCAGCTCCTGACCACCTGGACCCCCAAATATCTGAAACTCCTCTCCGCCCTTTTTAGTGGGAGCTCGCCAATCCCCCTCTCCTGGTCCCCTAGCTGAACTACGAACAGCTCGCTCTTCCCCATATTGAGCTTGTACCCCGAAAAGTCCCCGAATTCCCTAAGGATCCTCATTACCTCCAGCATTCCTCCCACCGGGTCCGCCACATACAGCAGCAGGTCGTCCGCATAGAGTGACACCCTATGCTCCTCCCCACCCCGCACCAACCCGCTCCAGTTCCTCGACTCTCTCAGTGCCATAGCCAGGGGTTCAATCGCCAGTGCGAAGAGCAGGGGGGACAGGGGACACCCCTGTCTCGTCCCTCGGTGCAACCGAAAGTACTCGGACCTCCTTCTATTTGTGGCCACACTCGCCATCGGGACCTCATACAACAGCCTAACCCACCTGACAAACCCCTCCCCAAACCCGAACCTCTTCAGCATCTCCCACAGGTACCCCCACTCTACCCTATCGAAGGCTTTCTCAGCGTCGATCGCAGCCACTATCTCCGCCTCCCCCTCCCTCGCCGGCATCATGAAAATGTTCAAAAGCCTCCGCACATTCGTGTTCAACTGTCTCCCCTTCACAAAATCTGTCTGGTCTTCATGGATGATCTGCGGCACACAATCCTCAATCCTCGTGGCTAAGACCTTCGCCAGCACCTTGGCATCTACATTTAGCAAGGAAATCAGTCTGTAAGACCCACATTGCAGGGGATCCTTATCCCGCTTCAGGATCAAGGAGATCAGTGCCCGGGACATCGTCGGGGGTAAAGCCCCCCCCTCCCTTGCCTCATTAAAGGTCCTAACTAACAGCGGGCCCAACAGGTCCATATATTTTTTATAGAACTCGACCAGGAAACCGTCCGGCCCCGGTGCCTTCCCCGCCTGCATGCTTCCTATCCCTTTGATCAGCTCCTCCAGCCCAATCGGGGCCCCCAGTCCCGCCACCAGTCCCTCTTCCACCTTTGGAAACCTCAATTGGTCCAGGAAACGGCCCATCCCTCCCTCCTCCCGTGGGGGCTCGGATCGGTACCATTCCTCGTAGAAGTCCCTGAAGACCCCATTGATGCCAACCCCACTCCGCACCACGCTCCCTCCCCTGTCCTTAACTCCCCCGATCTCCCTAGCTGCGTCCCGCTTCCGAAGCTGATGCGCCAGCATCCGGCTTGCCTTTTCCCCATACTCGTAGACCGCCTCCTGAGCCTTCCTCCACTGCACCTCCGCCTTCCTGGTGGTCACCAGGTCGAATTCGGCCTGGAGGCTGCGCCTCTTCCTCAACAATCCTTCCTCAGGCTCTTCTGCATACCTCCTGTCTACCCTCACCATCTCCCCCACCAGCCTCTCCCTCTCCCCCCGCTCCCTCCGCTCCTTGTGGGCCCTAATGGAGATCAGCTCTCCCCTCACCACCGCCTTCAGTGTCTCCCATACCATCCCCACTCGGATCTCCCCATTGTCGTTGGTCTCCAAGTACCTCTCTATACTTCCTCGGACCCGCTCGCTCACCTCCTCGTCCACCAACAGCCCCACCTCCAAGCGCCACAGCGGGCGCTGGTCCCTCTCCTCCCCCATCTCCAAGTCCATCCAATGCGGGGCGTGGTCCGAAATGGCAATTGCCGAATACTCAGTATCCTCTACTCTCGCTATCAATGCCCTACTCAAAGTGAAAAAGTCGATTTGGGAATAAGCCTAATGGACATGTGAGAAGAATGAAAATTCCCTAGCCCCCTGCCTTGCAAACCTCCAAGGGTCCACCCCTCCCATCTGGTCCATAAACCCCCTCAGCACTCTAGCCGCTGCCGGCTTCCTACCCGTCCTAGACCTGGAGCGATCCAGTGCCGGATCCAACACCGTGTTAAAGTCTCCCCCCATTATCAGGCTCCCCACTTCCAAGTCTGGGATCCGACCCAACATACGCCACATAAAACCCGCATCGTCCCAGTTCGGAGCATACACATTGACCAGTACCACCCTCTCTCCCTGCAACTTACCACTTACCATTATGTACCTACCGCCATTATCTGCCACAATGCTCGACGCCTCGAATAACACCTTCTTTCCCAAGATCGCCACCCCTCGATTTTTGGCATTTAGCCCCGAGTGAAACACCTGACCTCCCCACCCTTTCCTCAGTCTTACCTGGTCTGCCACTTTCAGGTGTGTCTCCTGGAGCATAACCACATCCGCCTTCAGCCCCTTCAGGTGCGCGAACATGCGGGCCCACTTAACCGGCCCATTCAGTCCCCTTACATTCCAGGTTATCAGCCGGATCAGGGGGCTACCCGCCCCAATCCCCCGCCGACTAGCCATGACCCCTCCTCGGCCAGCCACGCGCCCGCACCCCACACCCGGCCCGTTCCCCACAGCAGCATACCCCCGTCTTGACCCACCCCACTCGCTCCAGCTGCTCCTTGACCTTAGCAGCAGCAACTCGATACCCCCCCCAACCCCCCCACCCCACATCACCCCCCCGGCTAGGACCCATCCTAGCTGGTTTACTCCCCCCATTGCACTTCCTCAAGTCAGCTGACTCCTGCTGACCCCGGCCACTCCCGCCTCCCCTTCGACTCCTCCCATTGTGTGGCACACCTTCCTCTCCCGCTCCCCATCCACAGGCTCTCCCCCTCCCCCCTCCGTTCTAAGCGCGGGAAACAATCCTCGCTTCCCCGCCCCGGCCCTACCCCCCCGAGACTTCGGCGCGGGGAAAAAGCCCGCGCTCTCCACCTACCAGGCCCCGCCACCAACCAAAACAGTGCCCAACCCGCCCCATCCACCCTCCCCAACCCGAAAGAGAAACACAGAGAAAAAGAAACCCGAAACAATGCAAAGGCCCCCCCCCCCACGCCCCGAACAAAAAATAGGCATAACTTATCCACCGCAGTCTCCGACCCTCAGTCTGTGTCCAGTTTCTCGGCCTAAACAAGGGCTCACGCCTCCTCCGGAGACTCAAAATAATGGTGCCGGTCCTTGTAGGTGACCCACAGTCGCGCCGGCTGCAACATGCCAAACTTCACCCCCTTCCTGTGCAGCACCGCCTTTGCTCGATTGTACCCGGCCCTCCTCTTCGCCACCTCCGCACTCCAGTCCTGGTATATTCGAACCTCCGCGTTCTCCCACCTGCTGCTCCTCTCCTTCTTGGCCCACCTGAGCACACACTCCCGATCGATGAACCGATGGAACCGCACCAGCACCGCCCGCGGAGGCTCGTTAGCCTTGGGCCTCCTCGCCAACACTCTATGGGCCCCTTCCAGCTCCAGGGGCCCTTGGAAGGACCCCGCTCCCATCAGCGAGTTCAACATGGTGACCACATTGGCCCCCACGTCCGGCCCCTCCAGCCCCTCCGGGAGGCCCAGAATCCACAGATTCTTCCGCCTCGACCGATTCTCCATCTCCTCGAACCGCTCCTGCCATTTCTTGTGGAGCGCCTCGTGCGTCTCCACCTTTACCGCCAGGCCTAAAATCTCGTCCTCATTGTCAGAGATCTTTTGTCGAGCCTTTCGGATCGCCACCCCCTGGGCCGTCTGTGCCTCCAGCAGCTTATCAATAGAAGCCTTCATCGGCTCTAGCAGGTCCTTTTTAATCTCTCTGAGGCAGCGCTGGATACCCTCCTGTTGCTCCTCCGCCCACTGCCTCCACGCTGCCTGGTCTCCACCCGCCGCCATTTTGTCCTTCTTCCCTCCCTTCTTCGGGTCCACCATCACCTTTTTTGTCGCCCCGCTCCTAGTTAAAGCCATATACTGACGGGGAGCTGTTATAAACTCCTTCCCACACCGGGAAACATCAAAAAGGTTCCCTTGTGGGCCCTGAAAAGAGCACAAAAATCCGTTTTTGCGGGAGCCGCCGAATGTGCGACTTAGCTCCGCATAGCCGCAACCGGAAGTCTCGAGAGGGAATCCTTTTGGCAGTGTTCGCTTCACCAATCTACTCCAAAAAGTCTGTGGAAACTCCTGAAAAAGGTCTGAGAGTCCGTTCCTGACAGGAGCTGCCGACTGCGCGACCTACTCCTCCATGGCTGCCTCCAGAAGCCTCGGCCCCGCTTCTTCAATGGCCTTGGTAGATCTTTTCACAGTTGTTCCCTCTACTGCTAGAATTCACCTTTAATAAAGGCCCTCAAGTCAGCTTGCAACCTTTAAGCCTGCCCTTCCCCTGCCTGCATGTTGGAAGAAGCTTTTGTCTCAGCCAAATCTTTTACTGTTTCTGCCGGGTCTGGTAACCAAGAGACATACCATTCCTGGGGGACACTGTTGGGGGAATGTTGCAGTCTTCTTCCCACACCGGGAAATGTCGAACAAATGCCGTTGGGGGCCCTGTAAAGAGCCCAAAAGTCCGTTCCAAGCAGGACCTACCGAACATGCGACATAGCTCTGCATAGCCGCACCCGGAAGTCCGATCTGCACTGTTTTTTTGACAGTCAGAGAGATCTAGTTGTACAGGTCCACAGGTCACTGAAAGGGGCAACACAGGTGGAGAAGGTAGTCAAGAAGGCATATGGCATGCTTGCCTTCATTGGCCGGGGCATTGAGTATAAGAATTGGCAAGTCATGTTGCAGCTGTATAGAATCTTAGTTAGGCCACACTTGGGGTATAGTGTTCAATTCTGTTCGCCACACTACCAGAAGGATGTGGAGGCTTTAGAGAGGGTGCAGAAGAGATTTACCAGAATGTTGCCTGGTATGGAGGGCATTAGCTATGAGGAGCGGTTGAATAAACTCAGTTTGTTCTCACTGGAACGACGAAGGTTGAGGGGCGACCTGATAGAGGTCTACAAAATTATGAGGGGCATAGACAGAGTGGATAGTCAGAGACTTTTTCCCAGGGTAGAGGGGTCAATTACTAGGGGGCATAGGATTAAGGTGTGAGGGGCAAGGTTTAGAGGAGATGTACGAGGCAAGTTCTTTACACAGAGGGTAGTGGATGCCTGGAACTCGCTACCGGAGGAGGTGGTGGAAGCAGGGACGATAGGGACATTTAAGGGGCATCTTGACATATACATGAATAGGATGGGAATAGAGGGATACGGACACCGGAAGTGTAGAAGATTTTAGTTTAGACGGGCAGCATGGTCGGCGCAGGCTTGGAGGGCCGAAGGGCCTGTTCCTGTGCTGTACTTTTCATTGTTCTTTGTTTGTTTATCCCACACTTTGGTCTTGTCCGGGTTGGCTGACCAGGGCTAGGTGCCACCCCAGACAAGCGGTTGGGTAAACTGGGTGATTGTGTGTCTATGTCGCTGTATGTATGTGTGTGCCTGTGTGTGCATATATGTGTCTGTGTTTGAGTGTCTGTATTTGTGTGTGTCTGTCTGTGGTTGCATGTGTGGGTCTGTGTATGTGTATCTGTATTTGTGTGCGGGTTTGTGTATGTTTGTGTGTCTGTGTGTGTGTGTGTTTGCATGTGCGTGTTTGTATGTGTGTCTGTGTGTTTGGTGTGCGTCTGTGTTTGCATGTGTCTGTGTTTATGTGTCTGTGTTTGTGTGTGTCTGTGTTTATGTGTCTGTGTTTGTGTGTGTGCAATGTTTGTGTGCATGTGTGTATGTGTTTGTGCATGTGTGAGCATCCGTTTGCATGTGTGTCTGTGTGTATACCTGTGTTTGTGTGTGTCTGTGTTTGGTGTGTGTGTCTATGTGTGTCTGCATGTGCATGTATGTCTGTGTCCATGTGTGTTTGTGTGTGTCTGTGTTTGCATGCGTGTGAGTTTGTGTCTGTGTTTGCGTGTGTGTATTTGTGTGTCTGTGTTTGTGTGTCTTTGTTTGCATGTGTGTGGGTATGTGTGTTTGCATGTGTGTGCATCTGTGTTTGTGTGTCTGCATGTGTGTTTGCATGTGTGTGTGTATGTGTGTTTGCATGTGTGTGCATCTGTGTTTGTGTGTCTGTATGTGTGTGTGTCTGTGTTTGCATGTTTGTGTATGTGTGTCTGTGTTTGATGATAAATATTTGTGTATGTGTGGTGATTATGAAGTGCAAATAGAGTTTGGATGGGCTTGAGTCCCTCTCCCTCAGATTGGGCCGGATTTTGCACTTTCTCAGCAGCCCCGGGACTGCGGAGATACTGAGACGGCCCTTTCAGCTTGGCCAGCAGCCTGGAGTTGCATTCCAGCTGCTCCACGAGCTCATCACCCCCACAGTGTCGAGAATTTCCTGTTTGGTAAGAACATTTCCTTAAAAGGGATTGGTTTCCAGAAAAACAGCCGAGGTTTGGCCACGGAGCAGCTGTCAGCAGGCAAGCTGAGGCTGCACTAACCTGTGCAGTTTACTGAGCGGGGAGTCCCGTACACTCTGTACCCAACTCCAAAAACCAGCATCATAACGGCAATTCCGACACCAGCAATCCACTGGGAATAAGGGGGAGGGGAATGGGGCCAAATTATCCAAAAATTAAAACAGATTTCAGGATCATTTATTGACGGCACCAAAATCTGAACATAATACTCATAGAATTGTAGAATTTACAGTGCAGAAGGAGGCCATTCGGCCCATCGAGTCTGCACCGATCCTTACAAAGAGCACTCTATTCAAACCCACAATTCTACCCTATTCCCGTAACCCAGTAACCCCCACTTAACTTTTTTGGACACTAAGGGCAATTTAGCTTGGCCGATCCACCGAACCTGCACATCTTTGGACTGTGGGAGGAAACCGGAGCACCCGGAGGGAACCCACGCAGACACGGGGAGGACGGGCAGACTCCGCACAGACAGTGACCCAGCAGGGAATCGAACCTGGGGCACTGGAAGTTGTGAAGCAACTGTGCTAACCACTATGCTACCATGCTGCCCTTACTCACAAATACTGTCTCCATCAAACATAGATACAGAGCGAACGTCCCTCTACACTGTCCCCATCAAACACTCCCAGGACAGGTACAGCACGGGGTTAGATACAGAGAAAAGCTCCCTCTACACTATCCCCATCAAACACTCCCAGCACAGGTACAGCATGGGGTGAGATACAGGGAAAAGCTCCCTCTACACTGTCCCCATCAAACACTCCCAGGACAGGTGCAGCACGGGGTTAGATAGAGTAAAGCTTCCTCTACACTGTTCCCATCAAACACTCCCAGGACAGGTACAGCACGGGGTTAGATACAGAGTAAAGCTCCCTCTACACTGTCCCATCAAACACTCCCAGGACAGGGACAGCACTGGGTTAGATACAGAGTAAAGCTCCCTCTACACTGTCCCAATCAAACATCCCAGGACAGGTACAGCGCAGGGCTAGATACAGAGTAAAGCTCTCTCTACACTGTCCCCATCAAACACTCCCAGGACAGGTACAGCACTGGGTTAGATGCAGAGTAAAGCTCCCTCTACACTGTCCCAATCAAACACTCCCAGGACAGGTACAGCACGGGGCTAGATACAGAGTAAAGCTCTCTCTACACTGTCCCCATCAAACACTCCCAGGACAGGTACAGCACTGGGTTAGATGCAGAGTAAAGCTCCCTCTACACTGTCCCAATCAAACACTCCCAGGACAGGTACAGCACGGGGCTAGATACAGAGTAAAGCTCTCTCTACACTGTCCCAATCAAACACTCCCAGGACAGGTACAGCACGGGGCTAGATACAGAGTAAAGCTCTCTCTACACTGTCCCAATCAAACACTCCCAGGACAGGTACAGCACGGGGCTAGATACAGAGTAAAGCTCTCTCTACACTGTCCCAATCAAATACTCCCAGGTCAGGTACAGCACGGGGCTAGATACAGAGTAAAGCTCTCTCTACACTGTCCCCAGCAAACACTCCGAGGACAGGTACAGCACTGGGTTAGATGCAGAGTAATGCTCCCTCTACACTATCACTGTTTATGACCTGTTTTTGGTCAAATATTCTTGAATGTTAGATAGAGTGGGCTGCGTCCAGAATTAAGTGTGCCATTTCCTGATCGACTCCACCGCCCATCCCCCCTCGCCTGCCTTAGGCCGACCTGCCGAACCTGAATTCCTGTCTCTGTGTGGACAATCCCAATTGATGTAATCCTTATCGAGTTTTCAGTGAGAGCACGGCCTGGCAATTTGAACAAGAGTTTCAGTTTGGCTCCTGGGCCCTGCGATCCTCTGAGGGGTGTGGGGTGGGGGAGTGAATTACAGGGCACATTCCGAGCATATTCCTGCTCTCCACGCAATTCTCCTGGCCCGAGTCAGTCCCTGGAGATGTGCCTCTCACAAATCTGGGAATATCTCACACGGGATTAGGAGTGAGGCTGCAATTTATGGTCGGGCCTCTGTGACACCTCGCAGTTCCAGCCTCCAAGGCCTGTTTGCTTTTAGTTTTCCATTGAACAGCACATTCCCGGGGCTCGCTCCAAGCAATAACTCGTGTGAAATCTAACTGTCTAATCGGATAACATCCATGGAAAGTCCAAAGAAGCAGATTATTGGCCCCAGCTCACCTTTGTCCCCGGTTGTGTCATACGTTACTCCCTCTCCTCAGTTGGAATGTTCCATAACCCCAGTTTCTGCATCAGGGACCGTCCACCACCATCTGTATCCTGGGGGCTCACTTGGTGTCCCCACAGAACACTCACTATTTCTCTCTCAGTGTATTGAAGACCCTCACCCTCCCTCGCTGAACGTATCGGGGACCCTCAGAGAATCATAGACATCGCAGAAGGAGGCCATTCAGCCCCTCTGACTCTTGAGCAGTGCTATCCGTCCCACTCCCATACAACCATAGATTCTCTACAATGCAGAAGGAGGCCATTCAGCCCATCGAGTCTGCACCAACCCTCTGAAAGAGCACCCTCCCCTGCCCTATCTCCGTAACCCCACCTAACCTGAACTCCTTTGGACACTAAGGGGTAATTTATCACGGCCAATCCACCTAACCTGCACATCTTTGGACTGTGGGATGAAACCCACGCAGACACGGGGAGAACGTGCAGACTCCACACACTCAGCCAAGGCTGGAATTGAACCTGGGTCCCTGGCGATGTAAGGCAGCAATGCTAAACACTGTGCTACCCTTCTCTCTCAGTCTACATGGGACCCTATACCCCCCTCGCTCTCTCTCTCTCTCCCACTTTCTCTCTCTCTTTACCTCTCTCTGTCTACCAGAGACCCTGTCATCTCTCCCTCCCTCTCTCTCTCTCTCTCTCTCCCCGTTTCTCTCTGTCTCTCTCTCTTTCTCTTTCTTTCTCTCAGTCTACCAGGGACTCTCTCTCTCTCTTTGTTTACCAGGGACCCTATCACCTCTCTCTCTCCCGCTCCCTCTTTCTCTCTCTCTCTGTTTACCCCCTATCACTTCTCTCTCTCTCAGTCTACCCTAGACCCTATGCCCTCTCTCGCTCAGTCATCTAGGGACCCTTCCCCCACCAGCGATTATTGCATTCCCCCTCTGTGGTAAACACCACCGGTAACACATTACGTGTATTATGGTACTGCCACTGTGATCCTCGATCAATAACTCCAGAAGCGAGATTGGAGACAATTGAAGGCTTTATTACACTAGATGTTTCCCCCAGCAGCGCAGGTACAGAAGGCAGCTGCTGGGGAGACACGGGCTCTTATACTCCGCCTTACTGGGCGGAACCAGCAGGCAGGCTTCACCAATGAAAACAGTACCTCCTACACCAATGGTCTTACAGCATCACAGGGAACCGTAATACCTCTAATACAGACTATCACATTCACCCCCTGTTAAAAAAAAGAGTCCGGCGGGGGTGGTGGCCTCGCATTACACAGTGGTAGAGGTTAAGGTTATGGAGGTACCCGGTATACATCACTACAGTAGTTTTGCCTCGTTACATCGCAACTATTTACAAAATGTATTTACAGTTCAGAATGAAGCAATTAGTTGATCGGGGGCCCTGGTTGTCCTTTGCGATCGTCGTAGCTTCGGTGGTGATGCAGGCGGCGGCTCGGGCATCCGTGGCTCCGGGAGCGTGGCTTTGGCTTCTTCAGCAGCTTTGTCACCCCTAGACGGGATCGGTGGGAGGACCGGTCCACCTGGGAAGGGGGCGGCTGTGGCGTGCGCCGGTGGGAGGGTGGGATTGGTAGTGGGGGTGTGTGTGGGGACCCAGCGGGCGCCAGGTCCCGTAGGGAGACCGTATCCTGTCGGCCGTCGGGGTACGCCTCGTAGGCGTACTGAGGGTTAGCGTGGAGGAGATGGACCCTCTCGCCCAATGGGTCCGACTTGTGCGCCCGCACGTGTTTGCGGAGCGGGATGGGTCCAGGAGTTGCCAGGCTGGTTGGGAGCGAGGTTCCAGAGGAGGACTTCCTGGGGAAGACAAGGAGACGTTCATGAGGTGTTTCGTTGGTCATGGTACACAGCAGTGACCGGATGGAGTGGAGGGCATCCGGGACGACTTCCTAACAGCGGGAGACTGGGAGATTCCTGGACCGTAGGGCCAGTAGGACGGTCTTCCAGACCGTTCCGTTCTCCCTCTCTACCTGTCCCTTTCCCCGGGGGTTGTAACTGGTCGTCCTGCTCGAGGCGATGCCCTTGCTGAGCAGGAATTGACGCAGCTCGTCGCTCATAAAGGAGGACCTCTTATTGCTGTGTATGTAGGCGGGGAATCCGAACAGCGCAAAGATACTGTGGAGGGCCTTGATGACGGTGGCTGCAGTCATGTCGGGACAGGGGATGGCGAATGGGAACCGGGAGTACTCGTCAATCACGTTCAGGAAGTACGTGTTGCAGTCAGTGGAGGGGAGGGGCTCTTTGAAGTCCATACTGAGGCGTTCAAAGGGACTGGAAGCCTTTATCAGGTGCGCTTTCTCTGGCCTGTAGAAGTGCAACTTGCACTCTGCGCAGATTTGGCAGTTCCTGGTGGCGGTCCTGACCTCCTCGATGGAGTAGGGCAGGTTGCGGGTTTTAATGAAATGGAAAAATCGAGTGACCCCCGGGTGGCAGAGGTCCTCGTGGAGGGCCTGGAGGCGGTCCACTTGTGCGTTGGCACATGTGCTGCGGGATAGGGCATCAGGAGGCTCGTATAGCTTCCCAGGATGATACAAGATCTCATAGTTGTAGGTGGAGAGTTTGATCCGCCACCGTAAGATCTTGTCATTCTTTATCTTGCCCCGCTGTGCGTTATTGAACATGAAGGTAACTGACCGTTGGTCAGTGAGGAGAGTGAATCTCCTGCCGGCCAGATAATACCTCCAATGCCGCACAGCTTCTACTATGGCCTGGGCCTCCTTTTCAACTGAGGAATGGCGGATTTCTGAAGCGTGGAGGGTGCGTGAGAAGAAGGCCACGGGTCTGCCCGCTTGGTTGAGGGTGGCCGCCAGTGCTACATCGGACGCGTCGCTCTCGACTTGGAAGGGGAGGGACACGTCGATGGCGCGCATCGTGGCCTTTGCGATGTCCGCTTTGATGCGGCTGAAGGCCTGGTGGGCCTGTCGACAGGGGAAAAACCGTGGATTTGATTAGCGGGCGGGCCTTGTCCACATAGTTGGGGACCCACTGGGCATAATAAGAGAAAAATCCCAGGCAGCGTCTCAGGGCCTTGGAGCAGTGAGGGAGGGGGAACCCCATGAGGGGGCGCATGCGTTCAGGGTCTGGGCCTATAACTCCATCATGCACTACGTAGCCTAGGATGGCTAGACGGCTTTTGCTGAACACGCATTTATCCTTGTTATATGTGAGGTTAAGGATTTTTGCGGTATGGAGGAATTTTCGGAGGTTGGTGTCGTGGTCCTGCTGGTCGTGGCTGCAGATGATGACATTATCGAGATACGGGAATGTTGCCCGTAAACCGTACCGGTCAACCATTCGGTCCATCTCCCGTTGGAAGACCGAGACTCTATTAGTGACACCGAAGGGAACCCTTTGGAAGTGGTAGAGCCGCCCATCTGCTTCGAAGGCAGTGTACTTGCGGCCGCCAGGGCGGATGGGGAGCTGGTGGTAGGCGGACTTTAGATCCGCCGTGGAAAAGACCTTGTATTGTGCGATCCTGTTGTCCAGATCGGATATGCGGGGGAGAGGGTACGCATCGAGCTGCGTAAACCTGTTGATGGTCTGGCTATAATCGATGACCATCCTATGCTTCTCCCCGGTCTTTACAACCACTACTTGAGCTCTCCAGGGACTGTTGCTAGCCTAAATGGCCCCTTCCCTCAGTAATCACTGGACCTCCGACCTAATGAAGGTCCGGTCCTGGGCACTGTACCGTCTGCTCCTGGTGGCGACGGGTTTGCAATCCGGGGTGAGGTTCGCAAACAGGGAAGGCGGATCGACCTTGAGGGTCGCGAGGCCGCAGACAGTGAGGGGGGGTATAGGGCCGCCAAATTTAAAGGTTAAGCTTTGGAGGTTGCATTGAAAATCTAATCCTAGGAGCGTGGCAGCGCAGAGGTGGGGAAGGACGTAGAGCCGGTAATTTTTAAACTCCCTTCCCTGGACCGTGAGGTTCGCTATGCAGAACCCCTTGATCTCCACTGAGTGGGACCGGAGGCCAGGGAGATTTTTTGATTAACGGGGTGGACGGGGAGAGAACAGCGCTTTACCGTGTTGGGGTGTATGAAGCTCTCCGTGCTCCCAGAGTCGATCAGACAGGATGTTTCATGCCCATTGATGAGCATGGTCGTCGTTGCAATTGAGAGTATTCGGGGCCGAGACTGGTCCAGGGTCACCGAGGCTTGTCGTGGCTGAACTTGGATGTTCTCCTCGGGCGGTGTGTGGTCATCCGAGTCGGGGTCCTGAGAGTCCAGCCAAGATGGCGGTGCCCACTGGTCACACATGGCTGGGGGTGCACAAGATGGCGGCCCCCATTCATCACATGTGGTGTCCGAGAGACAGGATGGCGGCGCCCGGAGGCCACACGTGGCCCTGAAGGAGGAAGATGGTGGCGCCCGCTGGCCGCAAGTGGCCCGTGGAGAGGGTTGTGGTGGCGGTCCCGATTCGCCTCCGGAGACCGCAGCGACCGCCCGGGCTTAGCATACCACCAGGAAGTGGCCCTTTTTGCCGCATCCTTTGCAGAGGGATGAGCGGGCCGGACAGCGCTGTCGGGGGTGTTTGGCTTGCCTGCAGAAATAGCAGCGGGGCCTGGCAGTCTCGTAGCACAAGCTTGTGGGGTGATGGGCGATGCATCGGAGTCCGTCGATGGGGAATTCCACGCTGCCCAAGGGGCTGCCGCGCGGACGGGGACGTAAGCGCGAGCGTTTCGGGCGGCCACATCGAGGGAGCTAGCAAGGGTCCGTGTCTCCTTGAGGCCTAGTGTCTCTTTCTCCAGCAATCGCTGGTGGATTTGGGAGGACAGTGTACCTGCAACAAATGCATCCCGGATCAAAAGTTCTGTGTGGTCGCTGGACGAAACCTGCGGGCAGTTACAGTTCCTCCCCAACACCAGGAGTGCACGGTAGAACTCCTCCAGCAATTCCCCAGGGATTTGTCGCTTCGTCGCTAGTAGATGTCGGGCGTAGACCTGGTTTACAGGGCGAATATAGTGTCCTTTCAGTAGATTCATTGCGGCCTCGAAATCGTCCGCGTCCTTGATGAGAGTGTAGATCTCTGGGCTCACACTCGAGTGCAGAACTTGCATTTCCTGGTCCTCCGTGGGTGTAATTGTGGCCGCCCTGAGATATCCATTAAAACACGCCAGCCAGTGCTTGAAGGTCGCCGCTGAGTTTGCCGCGTGGGGGCTGAGTTGCAGACACCCCGGCTTGATTCGGAGCTCCATCCTTTAAAATCTAGTGTGATAAATTGATGCTCGATCAATAACTCCAGAAGTGAGATTGGAGACAATTGAAGGCTTTATTACACTAGATGTTTCCCCAGCAGCGCAGGTACAGAAGGCAGCTGCTGGGAAGACACGGGCTCTTATACTCTGCCTGACTGGGCGGAACCAGCAGGCAGGCTTAACCAATGAAAACAGTACCTCCTACACCAATGGTCTTACAGCATTACAGGGTATCGTAATACCTCGAATACCGACTACCGCATGTACTACAGTTAACACAGTAAATCCCAGCTTGCTGGCTCCAACCAGCAGGCGCTGTATAAAAGTGTACGCTCTCCTGCGCTGCTTTCATTCTGGTACCATCTGCAGGAGGCACAACATCTAGTGCAATAAAGCCTCAATAGTTTCACCATTTCGTCTCGTGGTCATTGACGGTGCATCAATTTATTGCACTATAATTTTAGGGATGAACGTCTTAATCAAGCCTGATCGCCTGGAGCTGAACCCTCATGCAGCCGGCGCCACAGCCACCTTCGAGCACTGGCTAGCCTGCTTTGAAGGATACCTCGGAGCATCCACAGAAGCCCTCTCAGACCCGCAGAAGCTCCAGATCCGCTACTCACAGGTGAGCCCACAAGTTTACCCCTCATTCGGGACGCGCCTACTGACACGGAAGCGATGGCGCTACTAAAGGGACAGTACACCAGGTCTGTGAATCAAGTGTTCGCCAGGCACCTCCTGGCCGCGAGACGGCAACTCCCGGGGGAGTCTCAGGACGATTTCTTGCGTGCTTTGCGGATACTCAGTAGGAACTGTAATTGCCAGGCGGTGTCAGCAGAACTGCTGATCAGAGACGCCTATGTCACGGGCATTAAGTCTAATTACGTTCGCCAGCGGTTATTGGAAGGAGGTACGCTCGACCTTACAGAGACTGTGCAGCTCGCTAACTCCCTAGAAGTGGCCTCCCGCAACCTGGAGTCCTACACCTCCGACCGCGCGGCACCCTCGTGGGCGTCGTGGGCCCACCATCTTCCGACCCGGGTACACCGCGAGCCTGCGCCAACTCCAGAGGACCCAAATGTTATTTTTGTGGCCAGAGCAAGCATCCCAGGCAGCGCTGCCCAGCGCGGAGCGCGACCTGCAACGGGTGTGGCAAGAGGGGCCACTTCATCTCCGTTTGCCAGGCCCGACCAGCCGCTGCCGTTTCCAGGCCCAGCATCGCCGCACCCCCCACTTGGGATCCAGGGGCGCCGCCATCTTCACCGCCGCCCACCACGTGCGGCCCGTGGGTGCCGCCATCTTGGATGTCATCCGCCATGTGCGCCCTGTGGGCGCCACCATCTTCGGCGCCATCTTGGACCGCGCCTCAGGACCCCTGCTCGCCCGGCCGTTCGCAGGCCGCCGATACCTCCTCCACTGCCGATCAGCCCAACAACTCCCAACATCTTCCGCAGCTTGCCTCCATCACCCTCGATCAGTCTCGGCCCCGCAACCTCGCGACCGCTACGACGACTGTAACTATCAACGGGCATGAGACGGCCTGCCTCCTAGACTCCGGGAGCACAGAGAGTTTCATCCACCCTGCTACGGTAAGGCGCTGCTCCCTCACGGTACTCCCCGTCACCCAGAAATTCTCCCTGGCCTCCGGATCCCATTCCGTGCAAGTCCGG